>NW_024609835.1:36767239-37221620 GCF_016920785.2 Ixodes scapularis | reverse complement strand
CCACGGATTACGAAGAGAACGCTTTACATTTCGAACGAAATCAACGATATTGTCCCAGCGTTGGTAACGCCGGCCCCTCACCGCTTAGGCTTCTTTCTCAAAGGCAAATTTTCAACGCAGAAGCGTAACGTCAAAGGTCGGTGTATACATACACCAACACGGTGTTTACAAAACGAGCCCGGTTTGTCCACACCGGGTGTGGGCACTGCGCTTGCGCAGAAACCATTTTCGGCAGGAGTGCTGCGTCTGCGCAATAGTACCGAGACAGCAGCACCAGCGACCGCAGTGACGTCTGACGCCAGTGAGCCAGAAAACCGTCGCTTACTTCACGTTCCCCGAAGGCGCATCGAAGCAGACGGAGGCCGTCCATCAGGCCGACGCGAGTGATCGTCGTCTGTCAGGCAGGGGGACGCGACGGCAGCCGGCGCACATCTCGCGGCACCCTGCCTTCTGCTGCGCCATGCACGCGTGGGCAATGCGGCCGCGGAGGTGTCGCCACGTTTCTAGAGGCGTAGGGTTCCGCGAACCCGCTGCGTCAAAATGCCGCGATGGGCCGCGGCTGTTTGCGTCCCTGTTTGCTCGATTGGTGCGGCACCCAAACTTCTGTACGGGCTAGAACTTGGTCAACAGTATCTGAGACGTGCCTGCCATCCATTTCAATCGTCGAATAAACCTTCGAAACTGCCTTCATGGTCCCTTTAAGAAAAATCTTTGACTGATGATGAAATATTGGATGTATTGCTCGATGGAGACTCCGAAATTAAAGACTGTGACGACAGTGACACAGACTCAACATTTTCATCGGGGGACGAAGTTGATGATTCCGACGACGAGACCGATGATGACGGTATCGGTCCGCGTGATGCCCCTGAAGGTGCTAAAAGGCCTCTTTTTTGAAAGACCTCCTCAAGGTAAGGTACACGTTTCTCTTTAGAGTATACAATATATTACGTCTTTCGCGTTTCAGCTTCGCTCCAACATGCTTTGGTAGTTTCACAGCTCCTCTCCGACAATAGGGACTTTTAGCAAACCGTTATCGCGTTCCGCGCACCGCACTACCGGAGCTCTTGAAGTATCATCCGGGTCGCGCGCGCTCTTCAAAGCATGCTTCCAAAGGCTCTATAGTACTGCAGTACGCGGAACACGGTAACGGAACGGCAGGAGGAACGGCGTTCCTTTCATTTTGTCTATTTCTATCCCCTTCCTTTAACTAAATTTAGAAATTTTTATTATCAATATACTGGAAACGACTTTCTTTAAATTTCGCGGGCTCAATGTTTTCCAAAATCTTTTTTTTTTTTTTTTTTTTTAGATATATTTTGCGGACACGAAATTTGCGAAGGAGGGTGATATATGCTATGTATTTGTTACCATGGAGAAACATATTTACTGGTTCTATTTATTGCGATATTATTGAAGTCGCCAAATTCGCGAAAATTTAGTCGTTTACGGCACCTCCGACTTTGAGGGATTGGGAAGTGCCTGGTAGATATAGCAGGAAACAAATAACTAGAACAAATGTTATTGTGCACGCTCGACACGTATACCTTGATCTGGATATGTTCACTCGCTCGCTTTATTTTATCGACGGATTATCCGGCACAATATTTAATGAAACGACGCAAATGCAACGTCAATGTAACGACGCGTTCCAATCTTAGAAACGTTATAATTGGAACAAGTTCCTTTCAAACATCCTGGAAACATGCAACGGGGACTCGGTCACAGAGTGAGAGGGAACGAGTTTTCCGAAGACTGGCGTATTTTCCGGACTGCCCGCGGACACGTCGAGATTTCACAATTTTACGCGGCGCACACAGGTGCGGCCTATTCGAGGATTTGTTTTTCAAGGTCACTCCTTATGGCGAGACGGGACGGAGTTCGCGAACGGCAGGCTATGTTAATGATGACCTCTGTTTACGACCGAGCGCGTGAAGACCTCTTGTGATCTCTCACGACGAGAAAATATACCAGCACCATCTATATAGGGTAACAGCTAAACACTAACGATTTGTTTCGCGCATAATTTTTTCTTCATCCCCCCCCCCCCTTTTCCCCCTCAAAAAAGAAAATGCCAATGTAATAAAACGATTATTTTTAAAAGATATCACGCACATTTTTATCCCCAGAATACTGCAAAACCTTCGCTCTGTTGAAATGCAGTTCCAGAGCCACCTCACAAATAGCGCCAGAGTGCCCTCTCCGTCTTGATCTCGTCGTAAGGTATCACGACAGATCGCAATGCACTTGATCGTAGTATAAGCAGCCCGGAGTGCGTGAACCAGCCTTCGTTCCTTCTGCCCGCCACGCGAACCGTCCAATATCGGGTAAAGCCGACACAGCACCCGGGACCCGGTCTCGCATCCTAGAAACCCGTCCCGCGACCAAACTTCCCCCCCCCCCCCCCCCTCTCTCTCTCTCTCAGCGCCGAAGACCCCGAGGGAAAGGGGCGTCGGCCCGTAGGCGCGTGCCATCCCCTCTCTCCCGAAGACAGCGCCGTCGGCCCAGACAGACGCCCGCCCCGGGCCCGGTTGGGAGGCTCGCGTCTATGAAGTGGGTCACGTCGGTCGGTGTTCGGGCCCCGGGGCTGCCCGAACACTCTTCGCAGCGTCGGGGAGCGCGGCGCGCCGCGACACGCGCGCCCCGCGCTGGGGAATCCACGAGCCCCGTCACGGCAGCGACGCGAACGAACAGCCACGCTGCCGTATGGGCTGGAAGTAACGTTGTCACACTGGGCGGGATCAGTGTCGTCGACTCGCGTTGCCGAAGGCGCGCCAGAGTTGTAGCAGATCGTTGCGATACCTTTGATGACAATAAAAAGGTTTAGGCAACTGTTTTTACACATCCGATAGGTACAGTGCCCTTCGGGCCGAACTGCTCAAGTGCGAGTCTTCTGCTGTAGCACACGCACAATTCGTACCGTAAAGCGCGAAACATATATGTACGACGAAAACCTTCCGATCCGACGTGCGGACTGCCGGAATGACCTTGGGGGGAGAGGGTGTTCGTAGCATCGGAGAGCGTGGAAAACCCTCGCCTCCGACCGTCGTATTGCCTGATCGGACGTCGGACCGGACGGTTTCGTCGTACATGTGTTTCGCGCTTAATGCCGAGCACCCACGCAGCTGCACTGCACGAATGCTCGGCATAATCCATTTTTGGACAGCCCGCTCAACCTACAAGTCTGCCTTCCCCCGAAGTGACGGCACAAAAAAGAAAAAAAAAAAAAAAAGCGCAGGTTTATTTGAATGCCGGTTTTGGCGTCATTCGCAATAACTATTCTGAATTGAAACTAAATAGCATACCGGAAAGGGTAAAAGCCGGCGATTCCGACAATATGGTTAGTTGGGGTAGCTCAAAAGAAACTCGCCGCCCTTTCAGCGCATTGAGCACGTAGAGTTGAAAGGTCGAAAAATATACTCGTCTCTTTCTGCCACCTCTCTCTTTAAAGTCACGTTTGATATAAATGAATTCAACGTGCGAAGGACATAAGAACACTGGAGAAACTCGATAAGAAAATATGAGCGCAACCCATACAAAGGCTCCTTGTTTAAAGGTGCATTCACACGAGGAGAAATCCCGGGGATTTCTCCCCGGCGCGCGAGCATCACGAGACTAAAACGCGAGGCTTTTGTACATCGCAAAGCCTGACGTTTTCGTCGCGGGATGCGCGTGCCGAGGACAATTCCCTCGAATTTCTTCCTCGTGCGAATACCCTTTTAAGAACGAAGTTGAGAACATATACGTGCTACTGGCAGCTGACAATGCCAACATATAAAACTCGAATTCGTTCAGTCATGGTCTGTGAGTCAATCGTGAAAGACGCGCACCCCCCCCCCCCCCCCACGCAAAAAAAAAAAAAAAATTAGAAAGGGCGAGAGGATTCTGTGCCTAAGCGTTCCTCCTTTCTGTCGTCGTCCTCATTGGCCCCTCCTTGAGAGGAAATCATTACATCCATGTCTCGTTAATGCAAACCCATCTTTCTCTCCCCCCCTTTTCCAAAGAAAAAAAAAGGAAATCGACTCTAATGGGAGGTTTCTTTTTTTTTTATTATTATTATAACGAAATGTGACCGCTGCTCCAGAATTCTTATTGCTATACGGCACGCAGAGACGAGCGTCACACCAGTTGACCCGTTGCTCTACTCGGTTGCCATCCGAACTCCCCCGAAGCTCCACGTGTCACCTACATCTCCCAAGTAAGTGCGCGCAGGAAGGATGCCGCGAACAAAACAAAGAAGAAGCCGCCGACGACAGCCTTTTGATGTCGGCGTTGACACGCGACATCAAGGGACTGTCGTCGGCGGCTGTCGCCCATCCACCCCAAGAGGGGGGGAAGGACGCCCCGTGGACTGCGCCCTTTGTTCCGGCTTGCGCGCCAAGGGCTGCCGCCGGCACAGGTAGTAGAGAAACGACGCGCGCGAGCGCCGGCCTCGCTGGCGCAACGGCGTTGCGCCGACGCCACGTCCGTCGGGTCGCCGACGGAGCTGCGAGAGGGGCTGTGCACCTTCGGGGAGGGGGAGAGGGACACCCACCGGAGCCAGAACCTCGTGGCGGCGCCGGCGGCCGACTACGACTGCAATCTCGACAGCGGAAAACTGAAACGACCGGCGTCAGACGCGAACCTTTGGTGCGGCAACCGTGCGTTTCTGTTTTGTCGTGTTTTCTGTTTGTTACTGCAAATAACGCGCATGGGAAAAAAAAAAAGGAGTGAAGTCAATAAGCTTCTAAATAAAGCGTTCCAGACCTCTGCAGTACCTGACCTCTAGAAACGGTCTACGAGCTCTGCGTTCGAAGTATACCCGAGATTTTGATGAGTCGGTGTTACTTAAAAAGTAGTCTCTCAACGCAATCACCTATAGGGGCATTAAATGCTGTTACTAAACTGTTGCGTATCAGGAGTCTGTCGATTTACGTGGTAGTGTTACTGCTGTTTACACAAGAGAAAAAGAGAGAGAAGCCCCTCCCCCCCCCCCCCCCCCCCCCCGACACACACACACAACACAGATTTGCTAAGCTCCCCCCATAAGCAACTTTTTATTAAAAAGAAACAAAAAAAAAAACATACCCTAGCTTTTTTTTTTTTTTTTTTTTCTTAGGAAGATTTGTTTAGATTTCGGTGAAACAGCGAATATCAGGTCAACAGAATAGACCCGGGCAACGCTTCGCCCATGACGTGACATGCGTTCGTGCCGTCCGGTCTCTCTGCAGAACCCCCCCCCCCCCCCCCCCCCCCCAAACCAACAACGTGAAAAGCGCAAGGCACTCTGGGTGTTCCCTGTGAATGAAGCTTTCTCTTCCTTACAACACTGACCAGGGGGCTCGACATAGTCCTCGATTATCCTGGAGACGTCCGAACCCCTCTTTAGCCTATCAAGGAGCTTCAGCCCGAGGTCTATACCGACCTGAAATAACCTTCACTCTGTACTGCGGTTCAGTGCACGGAGCGGCGAGTTGTAGCGCCCCTCCTTGCGTGCACCCAAAGGCACGAGAACTCCGGTGGCAATCAGCTCATCTCGAACGACATTTCATCGAAAGATCGCTTAGTAAACTGGAGTACAGCCTGTATAAATTCAGGGACGCTCGGTTTAAAAACGCGGGCACTTGGATCATTAAGGCTGAACTGCATGGAGCGAATTATGCGACGAACAACTGACGAACGCCGCCCGAACGCTTGTTCGCTTTGCGCGCGACGCAGCACCCACTGTGCTGATGCCACGCGCAGAACAAAAGCCGCTGGGCAAAATTCGTCGATTTTTCGCAGCATATTCGTCCCATGGAGTCCAGCCTTTAGGAGTGGCCGGGAAAGCGTAGAAGCGAAACGCCGCATCACTGTCAAAGAGCTCGTGCCCGTTGACCCTCTTTCAAGCGCTCTACAGCAATACAGAAAGAAAACAAAACGACGCAAGTACAATGGTGCTTGTCACAACATTCTTGTTGCTGTGCCGAGAGCTTCAGACCACGACTTCAGCACCTAACTGACAGTTTGGAGCAATTAAATTGTCTGCCACGCAATGAAAGCTCACGTGTGGTTTCAGGGGAGTGGAAAAGCGAAAAGGACATTGTCTTTTAATTCAATAGGACAATAGCTAATGTTTGCCTATTATGTCGAGTGAAACGAATTATAATGAAATACAAACCTGCGCTACAAATGTCGTTTCTTTCTCTTTCTTTTTACAGCTTTAAAAGCCACTTTTGGTTGCTTAAAGGGTGCTTCAAAACGATTCAATCCAATCCCGTCACTGAAAACTTTACCATAAAATATTGATCAAATCAACCAGAAATGGAGGATTTCATGCCAGAAAATTATATCTTAAACAAGATGACGCTGCTTTGCGAGCCTGATTCCAGCTTCCACCAAAAACAGAACTGTAGTAAAAGCTCGAACTAGTACAACTTATGGTATACACTCCAACTAACTGTCTAACTTGGAGCGGTGTTAGAATTCTGAGGGATGTTGGTCAAAAGGCATACGCTATTTCGGTACTCACTGAGCCTGTTCTACTTCAGGAGATATCCCGAGTTAGGACGGTTTTCGACATCGGGGGATTCACTGTAGGTAGACTGGCAGAGGACGCAACAGACTAATCCGGAGAAATATATTTTTAATACTTGAAGATGTATCGAATAAAATAAAAGGCTTATAAGTTTGTCCAGGTTGGATCACTCGCTGAAGATGCAGAAGTTAAAAGCAGTTATAAGGTTTCCTATAACTAAACCCATCTTACACTTTAACATAACAGTTTCTCAACTTGCGACAGGTTAAAGGTTAGATTTTTCTTTTTTTTTCTTTCATTAATCTATTATTTTTTTATCAATATTACTTATTCCCATCTACAGATTGTATATGATTGAGTCATGAAGCTCTGTTTGCTCCTTCTTTGTGAGTTTTTTTTTTTTTTTTCAGAATTTATTTTAATATTTGTAGGTTGATAACAGGTGATTCTATCCAGTCAGCAGGTACTATTCATTCTGAAAATGAATGTTAAAAATTTTGAAGCAATAAACACTTGGCTTTCCTTCACAATGTGCTCACTACAATGGTTCAATACCTCAGGACCCAAGAATGTATATTTAACATTTCTTCGAACCTTTATGAATTGAGAAGTATATTTTTTCTTTCGAACATACGCATATCGCAGGCAATCACCGAAGTTCCTTGTTGCACAAAGGATGTCACATCCACACCATGAGGAACTTCCGTTCACGAAATGGTACATGTTGCAGAAATTGACTTACAAAACCTGTCCAACGACACAGCGTGTTTTCTAAAAATCATTCCCAGTGTTTTTCACCGTTCTAATGAACTGTGCAATGTCCAACGCTCAGTCTCCGCTCAAATCTGGCGTTGGATGTCCGGACCAGATTCCATTGTTTCATAACTTGTCATCGTATTCGAAAGTTATAGGTGACTTTCGGAAAGTTTCCGTGGGATGGTAAGGCCCATTCCTATAAGCTCATGCCATTCATTTCCATCTATTCGTGAGCAGTCATTCCCCCCCCCCCCCCCCCTTCCCATAAAAAAAATTTCCAAATGTTAGTTTTTTGTTTGTTTTTTTAATAAAATAACGACGAATTGAGCGCTCGGCAATGCATAGTTAATTTTTGCGATAACTTTTTTTTTGTTGTTGTTGGTGTTGGTTGGTGGGAAGGTGGGGAGGACGCCTTGTACAAAATGCTGACTGTGTAGTCAGATATAAAAACTGAACATGTGCTGACATCGTTTTCAGCAGAACCTGTGCTGTTGAAAACTACGAGAACACACTTCGCGTAGCTAGCAACAAAAAGCAGCCATTTTTGTCATCATGCGGAACACATACATGCTAACATTGTTGTCAAAACATGTCTCGAACTAAGGAATTATGGTACATGTTGCGTAATTCAGTGATATGGGACATGTTGTGGCAACAGGATTAGTGGTATTGGTAGAGGCCTCGAATACCACTTGAAAACAGCGTGGGCTAGACAAACCGACGACACAAGAAGCCCGGGCTCACCCGAAAAGTGGAAGACAAAACTGCGATCGGCCCTGCTGGAGTTCATCAGGAAGTCCGGGATTCATTCACTCATCAACAGCAGTCATCCACCAGACCTTACACCCATCCCCTGGTCTCCGGGCAGACCATTTTCACGCAAAATACATGTCTGCAACCAATCAATAAGGCGGCAAGCGAGCTCTCGGTTATTTCATTCACTGTCACGTAATACTCCTTGAAGGGGACATTAGGAGAGGGACAGTCACTTCTTATATTGGAATTATCAAGCACAACAGTAGCGATAGAAAGAAAACTAAAAGAAAGGGAAGATACTAGATAAAAGCAAATTACACCTTACTAACTGAATAGTTGAAAGATAACTAGTTGAAACAATCACACACATTACAAAGGTATACCGTGTACGTTACAGTGACAACACAATCTGATAGCTCTCCACTCATCGTCTGATAGGGAGAAAGCAGAGTTAACGAAGAATATGTTCGCGCATAGCTGGGAGCGATCTCTTTAGAACACGCTGTGAAAATAAAAATTCCCCGAGGAAGCGTCAGACAGGAAATTTCCCGGCGTTGATACAGCGGTAGTAGTGGCGACGACATGTTTCGGTGGCTACCTCTTATGATGCCTATCTGTGACGTCATGATTAGGAATACCCATGGCAAGCGTAAAATGCACGGTAAAAAACTTGTAGTCGTCGCGTTTCTAAACCAGCACCGACAAAGTTGACACTCTGAAATTGCTCCTATTTCCACAATGAAAACAGAAGTAACCGTACTCAAGACATCATAGCGTTCGGCCGATCGTGGCAGGCACCCTACAGCGACGATTTTGGTCGCACACATCTTGCCCGTAGCCAACTGCTTTCGCATAGTGCCTGAATCCAAAATGGGAAATACCCGACCTCCAACGTAATTCGTTAAAACCCTATTTAATCAACTTAAAAAAAAAAAAAAAAACGATTTCGTTTGGAACATTTTTGCTTTTTGTTTTGTTTTGTACGCACATCTATGCAACTTAACTACGTTCAATTTCCGTTATAAAAGTCTCTATATGACGTCCGCAAGTGGATTTTACTGACGTGATGCAACCCTCGCAAGGGACAGACGCACTTGTGAGGCACTAACGAGCAAAATTTTCGCAATACGAAAGCAATATAAAAAAAAAAAAACGTGAAAAAAAAAGAAAGCCCGTTGGCTTGACGTCAACGGAAAGTAGTACCGAAGGTATCATCCGCTTGACCTTGACAGTGTGGAGGCCGGAAATGCCGACGACGCGAAAAACGGAACGCCGTCCACTTTGCGCAAGCAACAAGTGCGCGCCCGTTTTCTTCAGCCAGGCCCAAGCGAGAACACTGATCAGAGCCAGTTGACGGGCTTCCCAGAATGCCTGGCGCCTTTTTCGTGGCGCGTGAGCTCGGTGGCGCTTGCTACGCTATCATACCGGGTTTACTACGGTTGATCGAACACCATTTCATCGAAACACGTTTTAGAGAACGGGTACGTTTTATCGAAACACGGTTTAGAGGAAGCGGAGTCTCAGTTTAGAGAAACGCCGTTTATCGAAAAGGAGACGCTATTTCAAGGAAGGCTTTTCTACTTGCGTGTATCACTGGGGCGCGTCTTAGCATCTCTCCCCCCCCCCCCCCCCCCCCCCCTCTCCCTTCCTCCCCCTTCGCGTTTACGCCGCTTCGCCGGCGGAAGTCTGCAGCGGCTCATTACACAAATGTTAACGCACCTGACCCATCCGTAGACACCGCTTCGCGGCGGCCGACTTCGCTAAAAAAAAGCTCATCGCCTTTTTTTTTTCTGAACTGGGTTTTTTTTATAAAGGGATTCGATAAACTGGGGTCGGTAAAACGGCGTTCGCTAAAACGAGCTTCTCTAAACCGCATGCCTTCGATCATACCAACCTATGGACAGACACGACGGAACCGGTGGAACGTTGGGTGCACGCTGCCTGTTATGGAAACTGGGAAGTGATTCTACTGTGTGTGTGTGTGTGTGTGTGTGTGTGTGTGTGTGTGTGTGTGTGTGTGTGTGTGTGTGTGTGTGTGTGTGTGTGTGTGTGTGTGTGTGTGTGTGTGTGTGTGTGTGTGTGTGTGTGTGTGTGTGTGTGTGTGTGTGTGTGTGTGTGTGTGTGTGTGTGTGTGTGTGTGTGTGTGTGTGTGTGTGTGTGTGTGTGTGTGTGTGTGTGTGTGTGTGTGTGTGTGTGTGTGTGTGTGTGTGTGTGTGTGTGTGTGTGTGTGTGTGTGTGTGTGTGTGTGTGTGTGTGTGTGTGTGTGTGTGTGTGTGTGTGTGTGTGTGTGTGTGTGTGTGTGTGTGTGTGTGTGTGTGTGTGTGTGTGTGTGTGTGTGTGTGTGTGTGTGTGTGTGTGTGTGTGTGTGTGTGTGTGTGTGTGTGTGTGTGTGTGTGTGTGTTATAGTAAACACGAAGCTGGCGCACAAAGAGCGTCAGTCAAAAATGGTCTTTCGACCGCCCTACCATCCCCCTCACAATTTCTGAACCGACTGCACTCTACACTGGTACAAAGAGCCCCGACTGGCACCCTCTTCACACCGCACAGAACGCATCATTGGTTGGGACGCGAAGGTCAACCGAAGTGCGCAAAGTGCCACCGATACCCGAACAATAAACATATCCTTTTGGGACTGCCCTCACAACCAACAAGCACTACAGGGAACTCTCAACACAATACCGAAAATACTTCACCCGAGTAGCCTGGGAGGAATGGATCGCTCCCCCACCCGCACACAGCCCTCTACTCTGGAGTTTGCTTGGAAAGCATGTAGCAAAATGCCGGGAGTTTATAGATGACGTCCTGGGCTAACAAGGACCACAATAAATGTTTATTCTCTCTCTCTCTCTCCGCTGCTCGTGGAAGCGTTGACGCCGGTGGCGCTAGGATATTCGACCGCACCAGCTAACGGACAGGCAACAAAGAAACGATTTCGAACGCCGCTGTTCTGTGCAGCTTGTCAGCTGGCAAGAAGGGGGCCTACGTTCTAATGTTAGAAATGCCTCTAGAGACGTCCGCAAGTGGACCTCGCCGACGTGATCCGAATCTTGCAAGGGACAGACGCACGCGCGACGCACTAACAAGCGAAACTGTCGCAATACGAGGAAAAAAAATGTAAAAAAAAAACCGTCGAAAAAAAAAAAAACAGTTGGCTTGACGTCAACCGAAGTAGTGCCGAAGGTGTCCGCGTGACCTTGACAATGGCGCTCGCGCCAGTAGTGCACGCACGCAGAGGCTAGAAATGCCGACGACACGAAAATACCCTCGTTCACAATGAAATAGGGTTTGGGGAGCAGGATTTCACGCCGGTGATTTCAAAGATATACACTGAACCATGTGCCTAATGATTTGGTGCTTGCATTAAGATTTTTAGTTTGAAACAGCAAGGCTCTTTCGTTGTTTTCCTCTGCCAGCGTATCTTAAAAATAGTTATTTTGGTGCCTCAACAATGAGTCTAGTTTTTGCACTGTGAATTTAGAAATGATCGCTTTAACATTACTTGATCTCCTTTTTTTTTCTTTTTTTCATCAATGATAGTGCAATTATTATTGTGTCCTATATATATATTTTTAAAGATGCAAAGAACCTACACTTATTTCCTGTCGAAAGTGTTTTTGACATCTTAATTGTGAAGTGTGTATATTTAGTAGGTATCAATGTGCCAGATGTTTTTTTCCTGCGTGTATCTGTTCTGTTCGTTCTTTTTTTTTTTTTAATTGCGTGTATTTGTTGCAAATTAAAGGCCTCAGTGATGCCGAAATGCCCGTGAAAATCCAAATCAAACTTCATACTTCAGTCGAGTTGTGCGTTAACTGCCGACCGCCTTTTTCTTTCTTCCACAAATAATGGTTTCAACGGGTTCTTTCCCTGCAGCTTTCACCCTTTAGCTGACGTGCGGTGGCTCGCCGGATCAACAACCCGCCTTCGATTCACCACGTCGCCGCACGGGAGCGTGGTATGACTGGTCCAACAAGCACGTTGTTGCTTCCACCTTACTGTTTGTTGCCTAGGGTGCCTTCATGTGCGCTTCGCACATGCGCACATGAGGGCTCCCTACTGTTGCCTTGGGGGTGAACCTAACATATTAGGTGGGTACTTACCAAGCATTTTTGATCCCCTCCCCCCCCCCCAACCCCACGTCTTCGAAGTAACACATAATGTCAACGAAGAAAAAAAAAACACAAATAAAATTATTTTTCCTTTTTCTGCGCATTGTTTGAATGAAATAAATATTTCCAAGGTAAGTAACCCATGCCACCTACTATTCAAATTTGAAAAGGATTCTGTAGATTCAGTAAAAAGGTGCGTACGTTTATTTTTGTTCCCCCCTCCCATCAGACTACTATTTGAATGGATGCCAAACAAACCAACGAGTGAAATTGCTTCGATAGAGAGCACTGTTCGCGCATCGCGAACGCTGTACAAATCCTACCAACTGCGCTTTCTGGGTGTATTTATATTGCTACATTTATAAATCAGGGATACTTTAGCCAAGCAATCGACCTCCAGATTAGACCAAATAAAAAAAAAAGTCAGAAAAAAAAAAGAAAACAAAGATTGACGTCAATGTAAGAGCAATAGCCCTGCGTTCCTAGATTTAACAATGGAAATGTGTGTTTGTTTGTTTGTTTTTTCGACCCATTGATTTTGATTGACCGTTTCCGTCATTTTTATTTCCGTTGCCTTTTGTTTCCTGCAAACGCACATCAAACATTTCTCTAAAACTAAAAAAAAGATCGTGTGTTTTTTACACGCATTTGCGCTTTTTTTATATATACTGTGTTTCACAAATGTTTGCAGTAACGACAAAGGCACGGGCGCTCAGCGAAATGCTTTTGTTTGTACTAGAGCTCGTGCATAGGAGGCACTTTTCAAAAGCATGCGCTCGTGCCCATTCCTTTCTCTGCACTGCAGATGTTTGTGAGATGTGAAATATAAGTGGAATGACACGACGAAGCACGTGGAAACTCCGGCTACTACGCTGCTGCACACGCAAAAACAACACTTTACTGATAAAAAAAAAAAAAAAAAAAGTTTGGGGCATTGTTTATGAGTTCCGCAAAGTAGATCTTACAAGATTAGGTTGTCGAAGGAGAAGATGCTTTTGGCGTTTTAAACGTGCACGTCTTGATACCATAACATAAAACTAAACTAAAACCCGCCTACATATATTTTAATTTGACAAATGAAGAGGAACGTTAGATACATTCTGCTAAAAGTCGGAATTTGTTTTTCTTCTCTTACTATGGTGGTCGAGGTGAATACGAGTACAGTATCCTACTGAACGTTAAAAAGATGCGGCAAATACGTTTAATATGCACACGGAGACACCACAATCTACGTGAGAACGAGTTCTGCCTGGCAGCACGCTTCTAGTATAAGCATGGACACAGGTCCAGCAGCGACAGGTATAAGAACCTTGGAAGTGGCTCGGCATGGACACAAGGTGTAGTTTACTTCGATAATTACCCGAATTCTAGCCGTGCTATATCGTGTAAGAAAAGCGTGTCCGAACTCCAGCGGCACAACAAAAACGAACTAAATGTCGCGCCAAACGTTCCTAGAGGATTATTATAGCCACATTCTAACCCGAGACTAGAGGTCAGACAAGGTTTTAAGACTCCGCGCCTGGCCAATCCCCCTCCTGAGTTTGGGACGTTGTCTGCCCCTTTCTTTTTCTAGCACCGCAAACTTTTCCCCGGTAAACTTCCACCAACCAGCTCGCCAGCGCACCAACTGTATTTTCGTTTCTTAACCGGGCCACAGAAACGGGACTCTGCTACCCCGGAGACAACCGGCGGGCGACTGGTCGGCCCTTGTCGAGTGGCTCGGCGTCTCGCGGGCACGATCGGCTCGAAAAGTGGGGCCGACTTCTCAACGGCTTGGAAAAGAAGCTCCGAAGGCTGGGCCACTCGACCCCCCTCCGACGGTCCGACCAGCACCCGCGTTTATCGGGTTGTTCGCGCGGCGTAAAAAAAGAGCCCAAAGTTCTTCCCGCGGGCGCCACATCCTCGGTTCGGCACATCCCGGTTCTCTTCTTATTCTAAGCTGACAGTGCAGTGGAAGCTACGTGCTCGTCGGACCAGTCCCTCCCACGCTCAGAGAGCGGGGTCAGTTTATCAAAATGGGGGCGGTTCACTGGTCCAGGGAGCTCCCACAGCACTGTCAGCTTCGGGGTGCACCGAGGAGAGCTGACACGCTCTTCTCGTGCCACCGTCGGACTCCGAGCGCGAGTGGGCGTGACGGCCCCAACCGCGTCGGTCGTACTCGTAATAAGGCGGCGTTGACGCCCTCGCCTCCCTCCCGTTCGATGCATCTTTCAGGCGCCCTTTTCTCCCCGCCTCATTGTTGGTTCGGTGCCGACGCCTCGGACGCCGCGCTGCTCGCCGCCGCCGGCCACAATCGCTGATAAGCGAGCGGCTACAATGTGTTACCAACGGCGCGTTGCGCAGGGGCGCCCGTCGGCTACCGGGCGTCCGGCGGCGGCGGCGGCGGCCCGGTGTTTTACGAGCAGTGCGACCTCGACGGAGATGGGTCCTTATCGGCGCCGCGTGCCTCGCTGCCCGCCGACCTTGGCCGAGTCCCGTTGCCGCCGCCGCTGCTGCTGCTACCGCCGCCGATACAACACGTAGGGACGTTGCGAGGCTCGGCTGGGATGCGTCCCCTCCCTCTTGGGTGCGGAGGGACAACCGAACGCCGCCTAGAAGACGAGGCCCAGAGCCTTTCCTTCTCCAATCTCATCACCAGTGGGTTCACGCAGCGATATTCCAGCATCATTCGAAGGGGCACGCGACAAAAATTCAGAAAACTCTGATAACACCTCACCTGCCCCACCTGGGCCAATGAAACGAGCGCTCGTTTAGCCAGTTCACGTAGAGAGTTTGCTGGGAAATGTTAGTGTCAGAAGCTCACCCATGAAGTGACCTCGGTCAAATAGCGAACGTACATTTTCCCCAGCTTTACTGGCAATTTCTATATTCGATCCACGCGAGCAATTTAAGAGCCGGGAGGAGCGTGCACCTCGACATACGATTGCCACAGCCGATCCTGGAGCGCGACACTGACCGAGTGTCCGCACAGAGTTTCACAAATGGCTCAAAAATGTCACGTAAAAACACATTTCTAGTGGGATCGGAAACCTTTCTGTATAGAGAACGAGTTCGCAGAGTTACTGTGATTTGGAATGTGTACTGAATTTAGTAAATAATGGGTCCGTGTAAAGGCTGGTTCAACACGTACGGCTCAGCGCTGAATCGGCGCTAGAAAACGGCGCTGATGCAGCTCTGGCTTGCACGCGACTCATCTCCAATGTGGTACACACCACAGTGGTGCACGAGACTTATAGCCGACCTGCTGTTCCACACTGGTTAGCGGGGACACAGCGCCGATGAATCGATGCTGAACTGACAACTCGGCACAGCATCCGGGCGGCATCGGCGTTTTAGGGGCAAAGCCTAGATATGTCCGTATGTCCGTCCGTATGTCCGGCGTCGGGTGCTCGTGCTCCCGAGCACGTGAGCACGTCCTCCCGTGCTCGTGTACGGCCAAAAAAAAAACAAAAAAAAAAAAAAAAAAAAAAAAAACGCATCTTCACGTGGTGAATGATGTTGATTGGGGCCACGGTGATTGGGGCGAAGCTCTGGTGGTGCTTGTCTGCGTAGACGGTGAGCCGCAGCATGCCGGGCTTTTCGTTCGTTTTCATCCATGTCAGAAAGAGAATGTGTGTATGGTTATATACGTGGTTATATACGCAATTGAGCATTTGACCGCAGCGTGACATGGATGAAAACGAACAAAAGGCTCGGCATGCCGCGGCTCACCGTCTACGCAGACAAGCACCACCAGAGCTTCGCCCCAATCAACATCATTCACCACATGAAGATGCGGTTGTTGTTGTTTTTTTTTTCTTTATGTTTAGCGCTGTTTTGGTACTGCATTGTATGTATTAAAGGTTTTACGCAGGGGAGAGGGGAGGAATGGGACGATGGGAGGCGTGGGACAGTCAACGCATTTCTGCAGTGAATACTTTCAAAAAGTTGATGAACTGTTAGATCGACGACGTTGTGGTATCGGTGCTTTTAACTCTAATGGCCTACGTGCTCGGCATGCTCTACACGATTTGAGCCAGTGGTTGCTATTTCGACACTCAAAAGTAAGAAGCATGCGTTCGTTTTGCTCGATTCTTGAACCAAAATGGTCTGGCCAACGGCTGCAGTAAACTAACATTGAACAGATGTGTCGCTTTTAACAACCGCTATTTTAAGCTTCTCACCTACGATTGAATGCAAAGGTGCAAGCGAGCTGGACAAGAACAACAAAAATAATCCCTGGACAAGGGGAACAAGAGAGACAAAGGACAAATACAAATCTCCAATGTCCTTTGTACCTCTCGTTCCCCTTCTCCAAGGATTATTTTCGACATCTCACCTGTTGCCACGATTGGCGAATTGTTTCGTGCAAGGCAGTTTGGGAAGAGTGGAGGTGAGGTGGTGGGAGAAATGGGAAAGTGTCTCAGTTCTCTCCTAATAAATATTTGTGCTGTAAATGGTAGCTCAACACTAAGATTAACCTGTACTCATGGTGCATCATCTAATCTTAGTTCATATTGCATTCAGGCCACCAATTATCTGTTCTGTGTGGAATGGTAACCGCACTCTGAATTTCCGGTTCAAAACCACAAACAATCGGAGGAAACAAAGACGACTACAATCGGGCTGCGTGTCTAACAAAGACTAGTCTGCTTATAACGATCACTAATACAATTTTTAGCGCAAGCTTGCATGCATGCGTCTTATTCTTCCCTATAAAATAAATTGAATGGATTTTTTTTGTTGTTACATTTTTAGGGGAGTTAGATCACCGTTCTGCTCATCCCATATGAAGGGGTTTTCACCCTTCCGTCCCAGCGTCCCCAAGTGCCCTCGCTAACCCGAAGGAAAAAACCAACAAAGTTTGTCTGGTTGTCTACCTCAACCTGACCTTATGTTGTTACTACTACGCGTTACTATAAGCCTAAAGTAACGCTTTCCACTTGAGACTCTTTAAACGAGAAACGCACTCGTTCCTCATTAAGCGAGTAACCAGGATTACTTCTTTTCTTTTCCTCGGTAACGTGCACAGATCAGCATGGAAGCAACCTACTGGAAATTTGTCCGGGCTAATTACTATTGTACCCGTTATATCTACAGCCGATTCCGGGTTTTTCCCGCCTCCTCTGCTGGTAGACAGTAGCATGGTTCGATTTATCTGCAACGGTGCAGAAAAGTGTAGGGCAGTGTACTTCCGGTCGTATCTCAACACACATACCGGAAGTGCACTACCCTACACTTTTCTGCACCGGTGCAGGAAGTGCAGGTAAATCCAGCAAAGCTAGTCACCTCCTGCACCGGTGCAGGAATGATTTCAGGGAAATCGAACGAAGCTAGTGACAGCACGAAGCTAGAGCGCAGCTTTGCGACTACTCCAGCATCCTCCAGCGCGCTATTCTTCTCAGCCTCGTGCGATACCCGGTAGCTGCGTTCGCCTGTTAACCACCCCCCCCCCCCCCCCCCCCCCCTTCTAATCCGTCTCCAATGCTTTCAGTTTGCTGCAATTAGGTAGTAGCGTCTCGTTCACAGGGAGTTTTCGCAGACCGCGTTTCCCCCCTCCGCTAAGCCCTCCGCAACGAAGAAGCCGCTACTGCGCCTGCGCGCCGATGACCTTGACTGTAGAGTTTCGGGTATCGTGGCGGGTAGCAGAGAGCGTTGCGAGACTGCGGAAACGATCCATACGAAATTTCCCGAATAAGGACACCCCCCGCTAGAGAGACAAACATTTCAGAAACGAACTGGGTAATAAATACAGCCATACTTGTCCCCCTATCGTGGACGACTCACATCAGGGACGATTTTGTGGGAGGGGAAACAGAGGTGTCTATAATACGGAGTTTGGTCAATCGTTCCGATACCTCTACCTGATAACGATACGATGCACGAACAAAGCCATCGGTGAAGAGTCGGGTATCGCTATCATGACTCCATAGGTATCGTCACACAAGGAGTTAACTACTACACCCTTATCGCGTTCAACTTCTCCGCTCATTTTTCAAGCTATGCTGCCGTCAGGTTGTTAAGCATAAGGTTATATTAAACGACTCATTCATCAATGCCTTTCGTCAAAAGAATGTGGTTTAGGTTTTACTATTTTCGTCCGTTAAGATAGAGCCTTTGAAACGAGGTCACTGTCGATGTTGAGTTACTATTTGCCCAGCCTCCCAGGTGTACATCTAAAGACGAGTAAAGATCACAGGTGATAGTATATTGGTTGCATGGTTTCGCGCATCGGTTAACTTGTTATGTTAGCTCAATTTCAGTACTCTCATAGAAATCGTTGGTCCTCCCAGGCAGTGCGCAAACCATCCCTTATTTACAACACAGAGACAAGCTTACGTCCACGGATAAACGCGCACCGCGTTGCTTTATTTATTTATTTTTTTTTAAGTTGTGACCACACACATCTGTAAGGGCACAAGTGTAATGTTACCGATATAATTCAAGTTCAAATACCCCTAAGCACATTGTTGGTCGAACTGCTGTTACCGCCGTGCGTGAGATCTTCGGTGAGACCGTACAAAACTGCGCGAGAGGATAGTGAGATTCCTCCTAATCGGATACAAACAGAAATTCGCTCATTCTATGTGACCCTGAGTGAGTCAATGGCGCATTTTCAAAAGCGGACGGATTTATGTCGTATCTGACACCATGCAGGCTTTCCGAACCATATATACATCTAGCTATCTATTCATAACATTCCCTCAAATTTTCGGATCATTATGCCACTAGTAGGGAGAACGGAGGAAGATGGCCAAAGGCATCATATCTTTCTTTTTCTTTTTTTTTTTGCTGCACACATGTTTTATAATTTATATCTAACCTATTTGTCGCACTTACATGAAAGCCTCCAATAAAAGGAACCGATTACATCTATACAGAAACAAAATAAGCAGCACCATTTTATGAGCCTATAATCCGGTTAGATAGCCTTTTTTTTTATAAAAGCAAGAGATAAGATTTGAAATTTAGGTCAAGGGCACAAGTGTGCATTCGCTATCGAGAGAAAAAGAGAGAGAGAGAGAGAGGTGTGTCGCGTGCCTCAAGCACATGTCCTCTGTCCTTTAAACGTTAGAACCTTGCTTAAGCCAGTCATGTTTTACATGCTCACGCCAGTCGTTGTTTACGACTTTGGGACCAAGTACACGTAAAAAAAAAAAAAAAAAAAAAAAAAAAAAAAAAAAAAAAAGTATTACTGCGAACGGAAAAGCCTCGAATCGGAGAGGGATCGCAGTTTAGTTCAAGCAGCCTCACTGCAATAGAGGGCCTTTTTTTTTTTTAACGCAATGGGAGAAATAGTTTCCTCGATTGCACCTTAGCGGTAAAGTTCCTAAACTCCCCTTTCTTTTTTTTGCCAGGGCATGTTGTTTGGTGCTGAAATTCATTAATTTTTCTACTCCAAGCTTGCTTAATTTCCGGCATGGATAGAGATACCAAATATTGAAAAGCTAGGCTAAATGGTTCAATAACCCGATTCCCAAGCGAAAAAATTATAAACACCCCTAACGAAACTGGAACGATGCAGTTCCGCCGAAGTAGGTAGGAAGCAAAGGCTGCCCGAAAGCCAGAGACCTTTGACGGCGCCGACAACGCCGACGCCGCCACAATGGAGTCCTCCTCTCTCTTTTTCGTTCATCTCCTCTCCCCCCTCTACCGGAAGCGCGGCAGCTCCCCCTGGCGGCGAGAGTGGGCGGGCGGCGACTCGCGCGCCGCCTCGCGCCAGCGGCGGCCCAGCAACGCACAAAGCAAAACGTGGGCGACGACGGTGGCGCCGGTCCGCGGCGACGATCGCAAGCTCGCGCAGCGACGACCGATCCAAGCAAAAACAAGCATCCCAGGCGGCGATGGAAACAAACAGAGCCAGCCCGAAGGTACTCACGTTTGACGCGGATGGTGTCCAGGTAGAAGAGCTGGCTGCTTCCCTTGGTCCAGTCGGACTGCTTGGCGAGCAGGACGGGGTCGTCCGGCGTGTCCATCCCCGCTGCCGCTGCGCCGTCACTGCGGGCGACCACCATGGAGACAACGGGGCACCATTCAGGCCCAAGCGGCACACACACACACACACGCACTCACTCGCGCGGGCACAACACGGCGGCAGCACGACGCTTCGACCAGGTAATAATCCGATCCGCCGAGGGCCAGCCAGCAGCACGCGCCGTCGCTTTCACGGAATCATTCCCATCGTGGACGCCTCAATCCGCCGCCAGCGCTGTCCTTTCGGAGGAAACCAACATAAAGTTTCGCCACTCGTCCGAAAAATACCAAGAAAAAAAGCCGCTCTTTTTGCCTTCTTTTCGCCGCTTTTTTTTGCCCTCTCCGAGAAGCGAGGAAAGAAGGGAAACGACGGCGCGCACAGCAACAGCGGCGACCCCTGGCGTCGTCTGCGACGCCGGCCTCCGATTGGCTCGGGTCGGGCCGGGACCGACCAATCGCCGAGCCGCACACGACGCCCGGCAGCAGACGAGAGGGCGGCTGGCAGCAGGCAGCCCAGAGATGCGCCCTACTGAAGCAACGCAATTCTCGGGCTCATAGCGCGCGCGCGCTGCCTGCTGCAAGCCTAGCCCAGCATTTCACGCACCGCAATGAGTAGCTCGGGCAGGGGCACTTACAGACCGCGAGGCACGAATGCTTCACACACGACTCCGGCGCGAAAGAACGCATCCCAACACGACATCTTCCCCGACACGGCTGACGCCAGAGGTAGGGAATTTCGAGGCCATAGAAACAAGGAATAACTGAGCATCTGAGCGAGAATGCAAGAAGTTCGAACCAGTAATATACACTTATCTCTTTAAAAAAAAAGCGATGCTCGGGATTTTTATTTTTTCGTAATTTTCTACGCAGAGTGCACAACCCCATGGTACATTCGCTCCTTCCACAAGAATTTCCTACGCAATGTGCATAAAGCTATAATAACCTCAATCAATCAATTTTATTTACATCATCATCAAATAGTGATGTGGGCTGCAGAGGCAAAAAGTCAAAACAGTTTTGACTTGACAAGGCCTCTGCAGCCTTACAATTGGCATACGGTAACAAACAACAGCAACCGGGGAAAACAAGCAGACAGCGACATGGGGAAAAAAACACTTATATACTCTATTTGCTGTTAGAGGAAGGATTTGACCTCTTACACAAAGAACGAAAAGAAACGACAGCATCTAGGGACTGGGTGTATACAGGAAACAAAAATATATAAACCGGATGCATTTACAGCTCACAAAGACAATTTATTTTTTATTTGTGAAAACAAAGTTCTCGAATTTCATTGAGATGTAGGTTTTCAATGTTTGACAAATTTTGTTTTTCAACTTTATTTAAGACAAGTGGAAGATTATAGCTTAACATTTGAAACCCGTAGTTCGTGCGATTAAATGGAATTTTCCAGCGCTCCCTTTCCCTAACGTCATAAGGTTTAGAAATGGGAGTTAAATTTGAAATACAAGTAAAAAAAACCTCCTTCTCTTTCTCCCCCCCCCCCCCCCCCCAACCAGAATTTCCTAAAGCAAAGTACACAAACCTATGGTACTTCCCCCTACCCCCAGAATTTTCTACGCAAAGTACACAGACCTATGATGATACTCCTCCTCCTCCTCCTCCTCCCTCCCCCTCCTCCCCCCCCCCCCCCCCCCCCCCCCCCAGAATTTTCCACGCAAAGCAACGCACGGTATCCCCCACCCCGCTTATTGAGAATCCAGCTGGGTACGTTGGAACTCTCACGAGGCTTTTCGGGGAAGAAATTCTGGTGCAGAGTGATATGAGCTCTGTTTCCGTCAACATTCGAGGAAAGAAATGGCTCGCAAAGGACGACGCCAAAGCGGCTGCAGAAACTTCTCCAAACCGGAGCCCAATTCCCATTTGCCCCAAGGTCGGCTCTCCGGACACAACAGTGCACTTTCCGCCAAAGCGATGGACCACCCGCGCAAAGAGGAGAACGCTCGAAACGAATCGAACAGAGCGGGCCAAAAGAACACCGTGTCCATATCGCCGAAGATGAATCGTTCGCTCCGTAGACGCAACGCGGTGTATAATAATAGACGGGACGAGCCCTCGGCTCTAGAGCTAATTTTCGAAGCACAAAGCACCAGAAATAGGGCACGATGGATAATGCTTCGGCGTTTCGTGAGCCTCGTAGACGCGCAGTTAAAGCACGACGGAAGGCAAGGAGACTCCTCGCCGTTCTCTTGCCAGGTACGGCTTGCACCGACGTGACATCGGTGGACACTGCGGTGCACCACTGAACGCGTTTGTCTCGGCAAGAAACATGTACAGAAGGACCACCAGGAAGACCCGATGACGTCACGTATACGGTGGTGGGAACGACTCAAACGGGAACCGTTTCGATTCAGATGTTGAGATGAAGCCGCGTAAGGAACTCGGTTCGTTTTATAGCGCCTAGTGCCACTTTGAAAACTGTAACGATACTTCTAAGAAAAACCAGCCAACCAGGGACTGTTCCTGATGACCAAAGACTCAGGAACACACAGCAAAAGGACGAAGGGGGAGAGGTCAACTTTTTTTCACGAATTCACCTCGGCAATACGCACAACCTGTAAGCAAACTATAAACCAAACCAAAGCAGCAACTCGCAAAAGGGTGTGCACAGTGCGTACGAATTCCCGTAAAAGTTCACGTGAACCTAGGGAGACGACAGCATACAACAAAGCGCAGAAAGAAACAGCAATTATTTTACATACGAGACAACTCATCTCTCTACATGCCGTGTAGTATTGGTAAGTTCGATGTCATAATTTACGCTTTTGTTGTTGATGTTGTTTTCAAAGCACGCTGCGATTTGCCCGAGGTACAGCTGCAACGGAAAAAGAGTAGCACAAGTGACCGACGACCGGAGCGGCAAAATCGCGACACGCGGCGCTATTGTTCCCGAGCGCGCCGATAGCGAGAGTGCCAGTCACGTTCCATGTCTCAACGCGGGGGTGGCCGGCAGAAAATTAAGAGATAAGATAGCTGTTAAAATGAGGGCTTTAGGATGGGCTGTTTTTTGCCGGCCACCCCCGCGTTCAGATATGGAACGTGACTGGGCACTCTCGCTATCGGCGCGCTCGGGAACAATAGCGCCGCCTGTCGCGATTTTGCCGCTCCGGTCATCGTTCACTTGTGCTACTCTTTTTCCGTTGCAGCTGTACGTTGGATTCAATAAAGAGGCAGCAGCAGTGGCAAGGGCGAGATGGTTGTGTCTTAGACAAATTTATTCGGGGGAGAGACGAGTTCAATTCAATACAGTTGCTTATTTTAGGACCTCATGAGCAGCCAACTACTTGGTTGCGATATTAATACGAAAGTCGATCAAACCAAAGCATGTTGCTATTTCATCCACTATTTGAATCCTGGCAATGCTGTACACGAGTTACTGGATCGGCCACATAAATGCCAGTAACAGGTCTGTATAGAGATGCGAAGAGTTGGTACGGAGGGCAGCTCATTCGGTTAGGCAGTAGATATTCACCTGAAATACGTCTTGTTTTCAAATCGGCTAGATTTCGATGCCGGTTAGTGCGATCTTTCTAAATAAATACCGAACTAATTGCAGTATACTGTAGGTACGACCAGTGTAAAATCATTACAAAAAAAAAAAATAAAAAAATACGAGTGCACAATGAGCCTTTTTTTTTCGATTAGTGGCGCAAACATTATTGCACATAGCATGTGACTGAACTCCGTAGCAAGTCCTTTTTTTTTTTAAGTTTCCCGTAAAAAAAAAAGGAAGAAAAACACACAGTTAGAACGGAAAAAAAAAGGAAAAAAAAAACAGTTCGAATGTTAGGCTAGGTGGCGCAAGCTGCCGCCCGTTACAAGGGGTATAGCCATTACCATCCATCCATCCATCCGGATGCACTTCAAGCAAAGTCCGTTCTGAAAAGATTCGCGAGTGCCCGCATTTCCAAACATTTTGTTCGTTCGCCCTCCCGCTTCTTTCTCTCTCTCTTCCAAAAATTTCTTATGCAAAACAAAACAAAATCTTTATTAAGGGGACGCCGCACTTGCTCTCTCCAAGAACCGAAGAACGAAAAGCCGAAAAAAAACGTTTCCGAACACGACCAACCCAGCTTTGTTGGACACGCTCTCCGGGGATGGGAATTCCGATAAGTCAGTCAGATATAATTACGGGCACTGTCCAGACAGTGCCGTTATAGTGGACGTCTTTTTAAATAGTCCCTAGTGGGCTCGACACGAACATTGGCCCAAACCGCCGCCTCCGCATTGACGCGATGCATTTTTTTTTTTTTTTTCGACATTTACGACATCGCGCCGCAAAGTTTGTCTTTCTCCCGTCTCGTCTTCCCCTTCGAAGAAAAGATATAAAAAAAAAACCTTCATATTTCATAGAGGCAACCACCAATAAAGCCACAATCACGCGAAAAAAAAAATTCTTTTAAACGCGCGATTTTTTTTAGAAAATTGGAATGCCAGACGCAGCCCGTAAATTATTAGGCGTGTCTCCTTTGACCGGACGGGAGAACAGCCAACCAACACAAAAAGAAAAAAAACAAGATAGAGACAGAACCAGCTTGAAGCGACACCGTAAATCGTTCAACCACCCACAGTTCGCAATTGTGACACACGTAGACGAACTTTTGGTTCTTTTGAGTGTTATTTTATAGCGCGCCGCCACACAGAGGAGACCAGGGCCGGCTGGCTTGCTAGAAACAGCGTCTCAGCTGAGACACCGGGTGGAAGAAAGCACTGCCAAAGCCAGCTCGCACGAGCCCACTCAAACCGCGTCTCAAGACGCTCGCGCGCCCAGGCCTTTCCGGTGCTTTTTTTCACCCAGTCTCAGCTGAGACGCTGTCTCTAGCAAACCGGCCCAGAAAGCTGTGCCAATCAGGAACACTGTATATTGTGTATGATATATAATGCACAACGCCCTAACCTCGAAAAAAAAAAAAAGATCAGCACGCGACAAGGTTGTTTTATACTTCGTTTCACCTTATCTGCGAGCGAAGCCAAAGCTAAAAGAGCGAGACCAGCGCTTTTTGCGTTTCTCCCCAGCTCGCGCGCTCGAGCAAAGCCTGAACGCACGGAGCTTTCGTGCTCGCGCTTCCAGCTTTGCCTTCGCTCGCACATAAGGTGAAACGAAGTATAGTTGAACACTGGCACAAAAAGTCGCTTGGGAAGTAAAGGAATGCAGATATATCCCATCGGGAGCTACAACGGATGTTATTTCACCGACACGGATTCCAGGGAACAGAAAAAGCGATGTCAATTGATATCGGGTCACAGACCAAAAGAAAAGCCGAGTACTTATCTGTATGAAATGCTAATTGAAGTGAAGTATCGCCGTCATAATCACATCAGAGAACATGATGCGGCGGCCGTTTTTGTAATACCAAGCGCGACACGGATCGCCTGCGCCTTGTCGCAACATGCATATAAAGTGGAGACATCGCGTGGATATTGAGGAAAGTGTCGTAATAGATGAAAAAGGCGTGTGATTTGTCATTCGTATTGGGGAGGAGGAGCGACCGTGACGCTCCAAGCGGTTAACTTCACAACTACAGGGATGGGGACAACAAATACAATGATTCAGCGCTCGGCCGACATAACCGAACGTGGCGTCAGCGTTCGGCTGGAGTTCGTGTTCTCCGGTGAGGGGGAGGAGGGGCCTTTTTTTTTCCACTCCGGCCTGCATGAACAATGCAGCATCCACGGTCCCAGCTCCGCACAAAAGCCGAAGTGGGCCAAGCTCGCATTCTCTGAGGATAGATCCGGCACTTAACGTCGCTTCGTCAATTGTTAGTATTTTTTACATCAAGCTGTGCCCCGCGCTCTATTGTGGAAGATGACATGGACATGCCCATAAGGCCTGTGGGCATGTGCGCAGGCCTTGTGTTGAGTAAACACCGAGGATGGGGACAACAAAGGGGTCAGAGCGCCCCCTATAGTTCGATCTCCTGCCCAATACTCGTAAAGCGCGCCATCGCAGATCCCCTGGAAGGACTCCGTCACTCTAATAAGTTACCGCAACAATCCCGGAATAAACAACTACATAAAAAAAAAAAAAGAGAACTTGGAGTCGTTCAACGTCAGCCCCAACACCCAAAAATGCCCGCGCGAATGAAAACGTAGGCGTCGTGACAGCGACGCAATTGCCACAGAGAAAGAATAGTAAAGAAAAAAAGCGTGCTCGTTGAAAAAATGAAACCCCGTAGCCTTCATCGTGTTCGCAACATCCACGTGTCCCAGATTCCCGCGAGGCGGCAGCCATTCAAACACGCGGGCCCCCGGTGCAAGCCGGGAAGGAGCGCACCCACGCCCGTCCGCGCGGTGGCGTCCTCGAGCGGCCGTGACGTCACAGCCGCCCGCCATTGGCCCGGCGCCTGTTGCTAGGGTACGCGATGCGGCCGGCGCGGCCAATGGGAGCGAGACTGGGGCCCGCGCCCGCCAATGGCGACCGTCCTCCAAGGTTCATAGACCCCCTCGCGAGGCTCTCCGCCGCGAGAGCCACCCGACAACAGTGGCGTCCGTCGTCTGCTGCCGCCGACGCTGGCCGCTGGCTCGTCGTCTGCTCGGCGTCGGAGAGGGAAAGCTTTTTCCGCCGTCGCCGCCGCCGCCACCCCGTGCCTTCTCGCGGCGTTGATGGCGTTGCGTAATAAAGCTCTCTTTCCGAAATGCCGCTTGTCGGCTCGGTCTCTGCCCAGTCTCTGCCCGGATACAACAAGCTCGGCGGAGCGGGGAAGCACGCGCGTTCGTCTCCCCGACAAACGGCCGCTCCGTTTCGCCACCGACGCTCGCTCAAACTACCTGGGCAAGAAGAAACCCTGGCACCGTCAAAGGAGCCGACGACGACCACCGCCGCGCGTGGCTCAGTTACCGTTCTATCTCGTAGAACGCGGGTGTGGGTGGACACCTCTTTGCACAATACGGTCGGCATCAGTAGTGACCACGTCCCCAATCTATACATATATATATATTTTTTCTTGCCCCCGATTTTTAAAGGGTTGTTATGCGACAAGCGCTGCAAATGATCGCATCGTTTTGCGGCACACTCGCCGACTTACGCACTTGAGTTCCGTTGTCACATTATCCAGCTGACGTTCCACATCTCGGGGGTGGTCACTGGCCGTTCCTCCTCACAAACTGCACGCTTTAGCAAACATCGCACAACCTAAATCTTTTTTTTTTTTTTTTTTTAAGGAATTGCGGCCATTCTGAGTCGAGTGCACAGCGTACTATTTCGGCTCCACCATCGACAAGGTCTTCCGCCGGCCAGCTCCAGCCGCAGCGCGGGCGCTAAATATAGGCCGTCAGCGCACTTGAATGAAACGAGGTGTACAAACACGGCGTAGCGTGTCGGCTGTGTGGGATCCAGCTGCACCGCCCCGGTGCCTGCTGCCGCTGCTGCGCCCACACGCGCATGTCATGTGGTGGGCCCGTTCGCAGCACTGGTCGCCATCCTTGCTTTGTTCCGGACTGTAGAGATCGCACATGGGCAGTTTGCGTTCCAATCGAAACGAGTCCAAGTGGGGTTGCGAAATTAGCTCATTAACCTACCAATCAATCGATCAATACATTAAGTCCTTCGCGGATTAATCTTCCGAAAGAGGAGCATGACTACCCGCACCCGGCGAATTATCGCGATGGTGTACCATACTTGCCGCTTAGCTCCTTGCTGCAAAACAATCCGTATTTTTTTTTTTTTTTTTTGTACTGTCTTTAATTTGGATACAATATACATCTTTCAGGTCACTAACACACATCTTTTACTTTTCAAGTACCAAAAAAGAGAAAAACGGGGAGAAAAAAGAAACTTTAGTTAAACTATTTGGGAACCAAGGTTTCGAGGCCTCCTAGGCCTCATCTTCGGGGGCGACTGGAGCTACTTGAATACTACTGAGCTGGTGTGCCTCCTATACTCAAATAAAACGCTTTCAACAACAACAACACTACTTAGCAGAAGGTAACTCTAAAATGACATAAAAAAGTGCACAGATTTTTTTTTTCCGCACTCCTTACTTCTTTCATCAGCCCATGGCATTATGTAATGTTTGCCAAACAAACCAATCAACGAAACTAGTTACCTTCGTTCAAACGTGCTGCTCCTGCATCCCGCTAAAGTCATATAATCCCAGCGTACAATTCTATATTTATCATTTTTCAATGCACCGACATCATCCTCCGCATTCGTTCACCGATTAATTAATCCACTAAAGGTCCCCGATGAATCGGCTAACAATTCTTAATCGGTGCACTGTTCTATACTCGAGCTAAACAAGCACAGAGTGTGCCTGGAAGACTCCAATCCTGGCTCCGCCGTTTGACTTTCGGCGGTTTCGGAAAACTTTGATTCATTCGATGAAGTACGGTTCATTCATCTGCATACTTTCGATTAGTTCCTCTTTGGAGACCACGTACGATGATGAATAAGTGCTCATAATATATATATATATATATATATATATATGCACACGAGCTGATAGGACCAAGCAAGTATAGTGCTGAAAGCAAACGTACTAATGGTGTTCGTCGACGTTGTAGGGTATGTTATTACCCGCTAGCCCAATCGATCACAGAGTGCGTCGTGACCTTGAGCTTTTAGTGTGCTCGTGTGTATTCGTGTAATGATTTCCAAGCTCCAGCTTTGTACAGTGTTCTGACTTATGCGAATTGGAGCCGTATATGGGCCGAGTGAGCGATAACAGAACATAAATTAATTTTGGGGCTTCTTTGGTTGTTTCCTCAAATATCACTCACTCACTCACTCACTCACACACACAAACACACAGACACACACACACACAAATAAACGTAAATACGTTGAAAAATACATAAAACATACATTAAGGGATCGGTGGCCGAGTGGGCTAGCGCACACCAGCTCGGAACAAGCGGAGCGAAAGCTAGCGCTGCTGAACCCAGGGATTCTACGCTCTATTCTCAGCCCTGCACATTTCGATCCGGATGAGCATCGTACACCGGCGAGCGGTCGTGCATCACTAGTGCGTGGTGCACGTTAAAAACCCCAGGCTACTGGCTGTACCGCACTGGTACAGAGCCTGGGAGACAAGTCGCCCGTTGGGGCCGACTAACTTCCGGCTGTATAAATATACACACAACACGATTTACACGTGTGTTGAATAAAGCTTCAGAGCAAGCAGTTCACTAAAACTCCACAAAGAGCGCCCAAAGTGTAAACAAATCACATGAGACCATTTTATCCAGGTTTGCGCTTGCGACCGTTCTCCGGAACCTTTTGAACGGGACCGTTTTGTCCGGGGTCATCTTGTCGGGGACCATCTTGTCCTGGAGCCGTATCACTGTATATCTATAGACCAGTGAACTAACTGTAGTGCAAAACAAAGTATAGTATAAAGTTCTGCACGCTGCCACCTTTGACTTTACTTGACTCTGGATGGCCGCATGGTAATCGCTGGAAAGGTACATAGTGCTTCACGCGAAGGACCCAATTATTTTGGAAGGGTGTCAGCGTCGCTTCATTACCACAACGTTCACCCGGCGCATGAGTCACCGCAGCGCGTACAAGGGCCAACGGGCGAGTAACCTGGTACGTACTGCAAATAACTTCGCGGAAACCACAATCTCGAATGATCTGGCCTACATCGCCCACCCTACGGCGGGTCAAGCGTGCGAGTCGTGTCCGAGTACCGACGAGGCGGAGCAGACAGTCGGCCGACAAAACGCCTGTGCGAGTCTTCGGCGTCCGGACACGCGTCAGTGACGTCAGGAAGCGGGGGCTTGGATGCAAGCGAGCAAGGTCCGAAAAAACAGCGCGGGCGCTCGTACGCAAGCCCCTCACGCATTACGTGGGCAAAAACTCTCAAGAAACCGGCAAATTACGCATAAACAGCCAGTGACGTTCGTTTGTTCAGCAACGAAGTAGTTACAGTTAACCAAGAAATATTTTAATTAAGTTCGGCCGGAATTCGACGCCGGGCATCCAAAAGAGCGTCTTCCGCAGATATGCCGAGAGTGCTTCAGCAGCTATTATTCCCCGATTAATCTTCCGAACCAACGAAGTCTCGAGAACTATACTGCGACACCGATCAAACCTTGAGGGTTTAAAGAACAAAATGATTCACGTTTAGAGCACTCCTTCATATTTGCGCACGATTTTAAACGTTGTCGATGGAAGTCATGGCTGCTTAGCAACCCCGGAGGTCAGGTCCTTACGCTCGATCGTCAAATAAACAACTAAAATAATAAGCCTATTGCGATGTACTCGATCGGCGACAATACACGGCTTTCGCTGGCGTCAGATCAGCGGCCATTGCTGTGGCCCTAGTGCTGAGTGCGCAACTTACCCAGCATACGTTCCGCACCACCAAATTCGTTTTTTTTTTTTCGGCAAGAACAGGAAGGAATGATGACCACCAGCATGGTGCAACGACGTCACATGCATGCCACGTATTCCCTAACAACTGCCTGGTTTACCATTGTTTTCCCCCGGCGAGGCAAGCAAATGGCAACAGCGAGCAACTGCATCGAAACCGCCAAGAAGCATATATGGTTTGCTTTCTCAGAAGTTCGCGGGGGTTGAATGCGCTCCCAGGTGCTTGCTACATATGCCTGACGCCATTTAGCATGGTGCTGGAAGTCTGCTATGAAAACACACTAAAAGGCAAACAGGAAACTGCGGAACGAAAGCAGACTGGGCATGCACTCCGATGGCGGTATCAAATCCCCAACCAAGTGCCGAGACACCAATCCGGATACAGTCTTGTGAGATTACCAGGCACGCACGCCGTCGAGAGCTCAACCGACTGAATAGACCGATCTCGCCAAGCGCTTGGCGCTTGCGCGAGGCAGCCATAACTTTAGTTCACAGGAGGCATTCGGCAGTGCAGGAGACTGTTCGTGCCCTGCACGCGCAGAGTTCCAGCGAGGTTGCCGCACGCGCAGAAAGACTAAGGTTCCCTCGATGCACTGCGGCAGCGGTGGCGTAGTCAAACTGGCTGGTGAGATCGGTCTATTGCGAACGTTCGACCTTTTGCGAGTCTTTTTGCGTCGCACTCTTCGCGGGGGTTCTTTTTTTTACACACGATGGACACCACGCATAACGCGGTAGTAAACTTTACCCAGGTACAGAAATACAATAGAGTGCCTATACCTGTTTCATTACAAAGTATAGCGTAGGTATTAATGCCACTAACGTTAGATTATTGCTTCATTATTCAGAAACTTTTAGTCCTTTCTCTGCGTGAAGTGCACGATATTATCTCTGTTTCTTGGGTGTTGCTTTTTGCCGCTGTTGAGTATAGGATACTTGATTCCGGGCACCGTAACAATGTTGTTGTTGAAAATAGGGACTTTTAGGGGACCGTTGTTCGCACATCCGACACGGTATACGATGGGCCCTCCGGTCCGAACTGCGCATGCGCTGCCGCAGAAGAGTCGCGCATGCGCAGTTCGTACCGGAGGGCCCATCGTGCCGTGTCGGATGTGCAAGCAGGGTTCCCTAAAACCCTCCAACGTCTTCTTCGGATGACTATACGTTCCGATCCCGATCCGGGACTCCATGTCGGGGGAAATGGCGTCTTATGACTACGTCCTTTACGCAAAAAAAAAAAAAAAAAATGTCTTTTCGAGATTAAAAAAAAAAAAAAAAAAAATGCACGTTACATTCTGTGAAGTCGAAGACAGAATTGTGTAACAAGATAGGAATTAAAAAGAAACAAATCCTATCAATGGTGGAAAAAAAAAGGTTAACGAAAGAGGAGGTTTTACCTAAACAAAAATGACTGATCGTTTGCAAAGAGTGAAAATAGTCCTGGATATTGTCCTTAACAAAAACAATATTCTTCGCCACACAAAAACAAAAACAAAACAAAAATTGGGGGCAGCATTTTCGTGCCGCCACTCGTACTTTTGGTTCCAGCAGTCTCACGTATTTTTTGACGAAACGACAAGAGATTCGGATGAACACGAGCCGACTATTATTTTTCCCGTCTTGAAAAGCTGATACGTATTTCTCTTTCTCCGCCTTTGCAGTTCGGATGTGCGAATAAAAAGTCATATATTGAAATAAAGCGGCCATGGCTGAGATCGCCGCTGCTTTCGAACCACCGGGGCAGAGAAAGAGGGGAAAGCTACCTTTGTACGAATTTCGAGTGAAAGTTGATCTTCTATAACCCTCTAGAGGGAGAATAGCGACGTCTGGGGAAGCCTGGGACATACAAAGGAAAGTCGATGGTCGGGCTCGACGCGCTGATTGGAGACGAGCCCCAGCGGAACGCTGACACAGCACTCGGGCCCAATCTCACGCCTCCATCGATCTGGCTGTGATGACGCGTGCGGAGGCCTTCTGTACGTGGTGTTAGTTCATGTGCCAGCGCGGTACCGTCCACTATATGTTCATCTCCTTCGCAACGATCCCTCACTAAAGGTGTCGCATCGTCCCTTTCAGCGATGCACACAGACCCATAGTTTACGACCCCCTGCACGAGCCCGCCGTCTTCCGAGGGCATAACCTTAACTGCCTGCGGTGTTCTCGACGTTCAGGCACAAAGAGGACGAGTGGTAGTCCGAAAGCATATAAATTTGGAGACGCGAGTACTGTATATCACTCCCATTTGAAACGCTCCACATCCCAAGACCACACACACGCGCAAAAAATTATAAGTGTCAAAAAAAAAAAAAAAGTGTCTTTTTTTAAATTGAATACAACAGATATGGGCCACAGCGTCGCTGCCGCTCTTTCTCCCCCCTTCTCTTCGTATTTTCGTGCCAATTAACGCGTTGTCATTATTACTACGCACGCTCCCATTAGGGCTAAAGCGGCGCCGTCCGTGCGCGCTACCGGCGACACGGAGACGAGTCACGTCCACGCGCTTACACGTGTATCGGGCGCCGCCGCGCCTACGCGCCCGCGGGCTCTTCTCGGGCGACGTGCGACGATTGGGACACGCCTCGCGCACTGCCGCTCTTACGACAGAGACCACGACAGCCCACCCGGTTTTCGAGCCTCCAGACGCTCGGCGTCCGTGTCTCTTACAGACGTCGACGCGAAAGTCTTACTTGATAGATCGGCGATTGATTGATTGAGATTCGGCGGCACACGCGCCCACGCAGGCTGGAAGATAGGCCGGCGACAACCGATACACTAAAATTTAGACGTATAGTATACTTCCGCACACGTATTATGAGCGGAAAGAAACGCGCGCTGCGTTTGGCAAAGTCCCACAGGAGCGGCACCACGTGTCTTCGCGGATTACATAACGAATGCAAATTCGAATATACTTTTTTTTTTTTATTGTTTCTACTCGAATTGCGGGGCAGAATACAGGAAAGTTGTTGCAGGGTAGCTTACGACGCTTTACAAATAATGGAGTGTTTAAGTAGATCGTATTTCCCACTTCGATAACGATACCCGGTAACGACACGCACGCTGCGCAAAGTAAGGGGTGTCGTTTTTGGAGTGTGTTTTTGCAGCCAGCAAGCAGTGTAATTTCCCGAGTATTCGCAAATCATGCAACTTGAATGGACGCAACGGTACACAACGGAATGCACATGAAGGTGTTTCTATTAAAACTATCAAATTAAAGAACAAAAAAAAAAAAGAAGACAGCAACCTTTATTTGTGATGTCTTAAGGATGACGCATGACATTTCGGGGAGTGGAAACCTTAATTTTTATCATCTTCCCCGCCACATTGAACGGGGAAACTGGGTGCAAAGGTCACGTGGCGTCAATTTCCTCGCCAAATTCAGCGGGGAAACACCGTATCGGTCACGTGACGTTAATTTTCCTGCTAGATGTAGTAGGAAAATTGTATCGAAGTGTCACGTGTTTTCAGGCCACGAAATGTCAATTTCCCCGCTAGATTCAGGGGGAGAAACCGAATAGGTGACATCAATTTCCCCGCCGACTTTGGCGGGGAAAGTGAATTGGTGTCTAGATTGCGTGACATCAATTGACGTCACGTGACCTAAACACCACTTCAGTTTCCCCGCTGAATTTAGCGGGAAATACACGGACGGACGGGTAAAATTTTGAGGATTGAGGAATTCCGTTGAAAAGCACGCATCAGACTCGACCTCCGGAATCATACCGCAGCGGTTCACACTCAACTCAAACTCTTGGCCGTTGGCCGACATTGCTTTCTTATCGAACACCGAGGGGTTGATAGCGATATTTTGGTAGCGGAACGCGCGCGCGTAAAATAGCGGAAATAAAAACAGGGACGCTGCTCTTGACCTTCGCAGAAGCGCTCCGAATTTCGCCAAGGCAACGGACGAATTAGATAAGAGACCTCCAGAGAGGGCCGATAACGCTCCACCAATCGCGACCATCGAAACCATAAAGCAATCGCACTGTTTACTCGAACAACAAGCCGCGCTCGGGGCAACGATTCGACGCAAGGGCCGCGTCAGCAATCGGCCGGGACACCTTCGGTCAAGTACAAGTGATGAACGCTGTCGCATACCGAACGAACAAGTCACTTTTGTGACTACAGCTAACGTGGAACACTGAGAGCGTGACTGTCCGATCTTGTGCCCAATATACAACCGATTCTCAACATCTAATACACAATAGGGTCACGTGACGGGCATACCTGAATTCAAATTTAAATTCTTTAGTTTCTTCAAACATGAGGAAGGGAGGGAGAGAAAAAAAAACAAAAAAAAAAAAAACTTACCACTCTGAGCATACGAGATTAAGTATCCAGTGGGACTAAACGTCCAGTTCGATTGTCGTCGCCACATTTGGACTTCTAACAACATCACGCTCCAAGTATTTTTTTTTTTTGGCAGTTGGAAGAATTTTGCAGTAATCCTCAAATAATTTATTTGAAAAAAAAAAAAAAGCGAGTTCTCAAAGTACGGATTATGAATTATGACAAGCAGGACAGACAGCATGGAATCTGTTGTGCTTTGGCAGCACGCGCGCGCACTCGAGGCGTACGAGACTGAATCGTCGTCGAAAGTTGGAAGCTCGAGCTGGAGGCGGGACAACCGAAGCCCCTCCCTGCCGTCTCACCTTGTCAGTGACACTCGAATAAGGCTAGGTCCATTCTTGATTCAGACGACTTATCTCTAAGTGCAGTATTTCGTTTGCCCGTGCGTTTCATTTCAAACTGAAGAGTGTGCCGAGGAGGACAAAGACGCGCGTACGTTTTTTAAGTGTTTTACGTTGTGCTTCACACAAAGTGTTCGAAAATCAGAGGAGCGCCAGAAATGATCAGTACCGCACGACGGCGTGCTACTGTTTCAATCTCCTTTCATTTAGCTCGAGGACGTCCTTGCGGGTGTGTGACACGAGCGAGGATATGTATACAGAGTGAAATAAAAACACGAAACAGATACTAAGTTAGATCAAATAGAAACAAAATACACTGTCGAAATCGAGCAGGTATGACGCAGCAAACACTCGAATTGGCGCAGGATACATCCTGCCGTTAGATAAATAAAATGAGGGTTCACGTTTTTCTTTTGCAGCAAGTGCGCAGAGGGCGCTCCAGTCGCGGGTAATGGATTTCAAGACCGTAGAGATTACCAAGCAAAGATTAAGTGAATGGTGGCAGAAATCGAGAGAAAACTAGGTATTTTCTTATTCACTGATGGCAAGGGGGTTTCATAGCCTCACTTTCTTTGCACTGCGGAGTGAATATAGATTTCACATTTAAATATTCTAAGCTTAAATGGTAAAACAAAAAGGCTAGGTGGCGTAAGCTACCGCCCGATCCAAAGGGCTCAGCCGTATTCATCCATCCATCCATCCATGACAAGGAAAATAGACTAAATTTCGAAAGCACCGAGTGCTGTGTAAAGAGCTCGCTTTTTGTTACAAACCCGCGACAGAGTTACCTTCGCGCCACTGTCCACGCACACGGCGGCATCGCGGATATGTTCCCACCACACTAGCTCGCTGTCCACGCACACGGCGGCATCGCGGATGTGTTCCCACCACACTAGCTCGCTCCTCGTGTTTGTAAACAGAGGGGGGAGGACGAGCAGCCTCCCCCACGCTGTCTTATCTCGGGTAGCCCTCGAGAAAGGAAGACACCGATTAGAAAGAGGCACCGTGAGGGTCGCACGCGTGATCCTATCGTGCACGTGTCAATCACGCGGAATGCGCACAGCCAACAGTCACCGGAGGAACTCCGACTCGATACAGATAATAGACAATACAGCTAAACGCTACAGGCGGACGCGACTTTGTTAGCGACAACAGTTTTGTTGCGATTGAGGCACTAACTAGTCACAAAGGAACATGCGCGCGAAGGAACAAGGTGTGCAGCGGAAGACTGCCAGTTTATCTGTGGCACGCTATCAAGGCAGGGCCTGATTCACATGGTGCGATTTTACTTGCGATTTCGCAATCGCGACGTCGCTCGTACTGCAAAAGAATGCGCGACGGAGGCTGCGGAACTCAACACCGCAGCTGTAAATTTACAAAAAAACAAAAAAACGCACCATATAAATTGGGATAAATGGGCCATGGAATGAATTTTTGGCTGGGATAAATGATATTAAATTGGGACTTTACTAATCGCATATCGTTTAGTGGGCAAACGAAAGAGGGTAGAAAGCCAAAAGTCCGCTTTCCGGTACGAACGTTTGAAAATATAGCGGACTCTTTCGTATCTCCTTTCCTTCGAAAGCTCTCGGCCTTTTCACTACACTCTTAGAAAAAAGGGTATGGATAGTCCTTCCTTAGGGGAGGAACGGTCTTGTAACCTATGTTCCTTTAGAAAGGGAGAAACGTTCGTCCCTGAAGCAGGGGAGCAACGTTCCTCTGTCGCTTGCATCTCAATATGGCGGCCCCGAATCGAGCAAATCGAGCCCAATAAGGCTTAACCAGGACGCTACGTCTCTTGTACGGGACGAGAGCAGCAGCAAATAAAAGCGTCACACGAGCTTTCCGCAAACTGTGTTTATTTCCGAAGCCAGATTCCCCCCACAGGTACAGAAACTTGCGTTTCGAAAGCAGTTACTCAGTCTTCTCGTCGACAGCACTGCGATGTTAAACGGAGACAACCGATACCCAGTTACTTCGCGCACTTTGAGTCTTACCTTTGGTGTTCCTCGAGTCACAATTCCTTCGTCAACCGCACATCACAGAGAAGGGCAAACTCAATCCGCGAAACCAAAAGCCGCTCTCGAAAGAACAAACTCGAAGCCGCTGTTTATCGCGTAGCGTGAAAGGTTAAATCGCTAGCCACCAGATGGCGGGGTCAAGCAGAGTAATTGCAAGCAGCTAGGCTAGGTGGCGCTTGGTACCGCCCAATTCATGTTCTACAAAAAATAATGTATTTTCTTCAGGCCACTACTGCGCTTCAGAGCCGCTCTTCTGCGCTTGGGGATCCTCTACTATACACACACATTACACTTATTACAAACATTAGGTGAACATACATTGAGCAGATACACGGCACACACAAATATCAATACAACGGAACACCACACTAACCCGAACACTACACCCGTACTCTGCGTTTCCGTCTTTTATACTGGTCGTTTTGAACGTACGGAACTTTTCGGTGACCCCCTAAGCAATAAAAAATATTCCCAGCATGTTGATTTTTTACCAGCTATGTCATACCTCTGAAAGTATTTTAAATGGCTCAAGGGATGAATCGCTTATTAAAAGTAAACGCTCGATCAAGCCGTAATTATTTGAAAGCCTATAAATCGAGCCGCCCTAATGCGGTTCGAAGCCATGAGTTTGTTTCCCCACACGGCACATCGTAGCCTGTATTTCTATTGGTTTTTCTATTTGTGCTGTTCGCGCAAAGCTGCAATTGCCGTCTTGAATTAATCTCTGTAGAGCGGATATTCACTCAGCTGGAAGTGATGCTTCACATGCTGAGAAATCGCTTTTCGATCAACTTGAATGCAGTCAAAGCCGCGACTTGCGGCAGGTGTTCAGTGTACGGAGCTACGCCGTGGCGAGCCTAAAAACGTCGAGCGCTCATCCCAGCGCGCCACTTGGAAGGCAGTTTCTCCAGGAACCGTAGTATATTTAAACAGCAAAATAAAGGGCAGCTTTTTTTTTTTCGATTTTACCTTCTATTGTTTTTTTAATGCCGAAATTCCATACTGTAAATATACGTACTTTCCGTCACGATTTCGTACTGTTCAGTCCTTGCCCCAGAGCGCAATCGCTCTCGGGGACGAGACAATTCCGACAGTCATATTGGCCATTGTACGATAGCGATAGGAGCTTCTACTGTTCAGACCAGCGTTCCAACATGACTATCCGCACGTTGATCGATTCCACATAATCCCTCAAGTGGTATTAAACTTTTTAATGTAAAGCGGAATGTCAACCTGCGACACCCCGCCCCCTCATCACGGCCCGGCCAACGGCATCAATGCCCAACAGTTTACGATCTCATCTTGTTGTTACACCACTGATACGCGAACACACAGTCACATCGGCGATAATTCCAGTCTTCTGTTCACGACCCACAACACTGCCATCACAATGTTGCAGCTATGTTGCTGACACGCACAAATACAGAACCACGTTGAACGCCGGTTGCACTCGGCATCGGAAAACAGAACCGAACTCAGGGGGGAAGGCACCCAGGCAGCCTGCAGCAAAACCTGCCTGTCTTGGACGCAGTTCCTGCGGTTTCCATAACGTCGAAAACGTCGACACAGTTCTGCGTGGTTTCGCTACTGTAGCGACTGTAGTTCCGTCGGTTCGCCGCGCGCGCGAGTCCCGCAATCCGGAGACGGCCATCCCCCAGTGTACGTGGCACTGCTGGCACTGCTCCGCAACTTCGCTGTTTCTAGCGGCTTCGTTTGCTCGTTTGATAAAATTAGTGATAAAAGCGTCAATGCAACCGAAATGTTCTGCACGTTTAGACTAGAAAACGGAATTACAGGCGGCCTTTACTGCCGCTGAAGCTCAATGAACTCAACAGCTATTTATTAAACAACGTGCGCGACCTGCTCGAAAAACGAAACCGAAAGAAGACAAGTCGGGAGGGCGAAAGCTTTCTCCCGTCTGCCTGGAGAAGGAGAAAAACGTTTCGTTCCTCCCCTTTTCTCGTGTCCGGTTGGGGGCGCGTCAGTAGAAGGGAGGAAGACGCGCCGTTGCTACTTTTTTCCTTCATTTTTTCTTAGAGTGTATGATACATCCGCGGTACCCAAAGTACGTCACAGGTACCCAAAGCGCATCAGCCGATCCCGGCATACGCGTGAGACACGAGAACTGCGTCACTCGGACGTATGCGCTCGTGAACAATGAATCCGTCGACGAATACTTGGATTCGCGTTCGTGGCCAATGAGTGCCCTGACGGAACTTATCACTTGCAAATGTAAGCCTTAACAAAAAAAAAAAAAAAAAAAAAGTTGATGCCGAGTATAAAATAAAGGTCACTGTCTGTCGAACAAACGAAGACGAAACTCCGCACTGTCTGTCGAACAAACGAAGACGAAACTCCGCTCACGCCTAAGCCGACAGTGGAATGAAAACTATACGCACTTGTCGGACACGATACGTGCGCTAACAGAATCTTATTTCTTGGATGGTTCTCATTTTTGGAATTTGTTCACACGTATTCATATACGTGTCCGTCTAGCTCCCCGCCAAACTTTACACACGAGATATGATGGCACAATGGGCATAATGTGACTTTCCCCCCAACTCATTCCCCAAAATATCAAAGGTGTTATGTACCGCTTATTTGGTATGTTTAGGTTACAATCGGTTGGTGTTACGAGAAGCGTCTTTTCTGGTTTGCGACCGCGCCCAGTCTGTTGCTGCTTCCATGGCGTCCCGTGCTTCTTCGTGGCTCGCCGCTCGGCTCTCCACCGCCCGTGTTTCCCATCGCATCCGCCGTTGTTTGGGCTCAATAGGTCGTGTTCGCTATACGTCGCGAATACCCAACATAATACACGGCAAAAGGGGGTCCGGTCCGTGATAACGAGAGATATGACCGTATTCTTACCGGCCAAACCAACGTAGCGGCGTCCACAACCCAAGCCACCGTGCGAAACACCGTGCAACGTATCGGATTGCGGTCTATATTCAAGTACGATAGACTTCATTTAGCGGCTCCATAGAGTCATCATACTCTATACTTCGTTTCAGCTTCGGTCCAGACGCAGCCGATGCTACAAGCGCGAGCATATGGCCCAGAACAATGCTTGCACTGCACGAGCTCGCCTGCTTGGCAGGGATGCTGAAAGCCCGGAGCTCGCGCTAGTAGCTTTGGCTGCGTCTGGACCGAAGCTGAAACGAAGTATAGGGCAAACACACCTCTTCACGAGCCCAGAAAGCTCGCCGCCAATTGAACAATTTCTGGCCGTTTAAGAGTAGTGAAGAACAAAAACAAAAACAAAAAATAAAACACGCGCCTTGAAGTTGTTTCCTGTATATGCCACCGATTTGCAACTTGCTCCGCGACGTGCGTCAGCGGCTTTCAAATAAACCTTCACGCTTGGCCAGTGAACGAACCAGCGGGGAAACAGCCATGCGAAGCACGCGCACCGCCTGTGGACGGTCAGGCCCTGCCTTTTCAAAACAACACCCCTCAGGCCGAGAGAGGGCACCGGTGGAAACAAAGTGGCCATGTTTACACGGTCACCTGACAGCGCCAAGTGCAGCCGGACAGATGGAGATGTATTCGTCGGAAAAAAAGACTTGTTGAGGAGTGCCGCGCGGTCCGCGAAGTTTGTTTGTTTGTTTGTGTGTTTATGCGCGCGCGCCGTGTGTTTGTGTGCCTGCAGTATTTGTGGTACACACGCGTATTGCATAGTGCTACACTGTTAGCACAAACAAGCAATCGCCGTTTCTATTTTTCAGTTATTCTTCTGGTAGAATGAATGTACTTAAATATATTTTATAGCGAAAGAAATAACTGACCCACGGAGCGAAGCCGGCGTTCTCTGTAGCCGTCTGTACCAGAAAAACGGCACCTAAATTCCCATTGGCTGAGTGAAAGGGCACCTCAATTTCCATTCCCAATAAGACACAAAGAAAAGCGCAGCAACGCGATGCTTCGTCACGGAAGCCGCCGTTAAGCCGGAAGGGTTCGCCGCGCCTGCGCAGTGGGAGAGCGTGACGTCACCGGAGGAGCGCTGTGTGCGAAAGGAAGACATGGCGCGTTGCTTGTAGGAGTGCTTTCGCATTCCTACACGTAAACAGCATGAAATGTCTCTCCCGATTTGTTTTTTTTTTATTCAGAACGTGAAGAGAAGTTTGAATAACGATAGAGACTGTTCACAGACGCTCCGTAAAGAATATTTTCTACACAGCAACAGCGAGAGACTCTTTCCGAAACGTCTGTGTATTGAAGTATCTGTTGTTATTCAAATTTCTCTCCACGTTCTTATAGAATCGAAAAGCGTTCGTCAAAAGTACTGGTCTGGTGGGAAGTGCTCGTCTGAAGCACTTACTTAGCCCGTACAATATTGCGCCCGTCAATACCGTTTTCAATTCCAAAATGTGGAAAAGGTCGGGTGTCGGGTCCGCGTCAACGGTGTTCCGCAGTGTACAAAAAGTAAGTGCGCAAGATGGAGGGTTCCCGCAAGAAAGGAACCACAAGCTAGATAGATGCCTGCGAGAGAGAGAGAGAGAGAGAGAGAGAGAGAGCCGAAATTTCTATGTAATCCTTTGAAAACAAAGTCTATCTCGTTTGTGCTACATCTTGATGGGACCTTCGGGAAGTGGCAGGTCCCTGGGACCGTGGCAGATCTGTCGCGGAAATAACCGACGGACGTTCGGGCACGACACGAAAATAAAACAGACAACACCACCGCGCTCTCCGTGACTAAATATACTCAGCAGCGAAAGCAGCCAGCACTGTTGTTGTTTCCCATCCTGAGTTTGGCGCTGATCCCAAGGAGGGGATTGGTTAGGGATCAAACTGATTATCGTGTCACGTTTCAGGGATGTACGTGGCTCCGCTTGCGTGCGCTCTCCCCTCACCACGAGGTCTGCAGCGCCACAACTTCTATGTGGACGAATAGCCCGATCAACACGAGAAGCTGAAACTCTGCCTATATATATATATATATATATAAACTAAGTTCGGCCAGAAGTTAGAGCGAGAGCTGTGCGAACACTGGTTCGAATCAAAATGCGCAGTGTTCTCTAATAATAATAATAATAATAATAATAATAATAATAATAATAATCTTTATTTCCATCGATTCTGATAAGAACCCCCCCCCCCCAAAAAAAAAAAAAAAGAAGAAAATATATATATATAATAATAATAATAATAATAATGCCTTTATTTTTCATCCGGGCGATGTGGGAGGTTGGGGAAAAAAAGCTGAATGAATCAGCTTGACGAGCTCCCTCCTCCCCAGAAATTATACAATGTAGAAAATAAAAATAAAGCAGCCAGTACAGCACATCGCGCAGAAACACTTTGTATAAATCATACCAACAAGCTTTTTTTTTTTTTTTTTTTTTTGAGATTTTCTTTAAACATTTTACAATCATAACATTGCGATACTCACAACTTCACACTCGTGTTAGAAAAGAAAAACTTCAGATCTTTTTTTGATGTAGATTCTAGTTGTATGCCGCAATTATTACAGAAATTGAGCAATTTTGGGAGTTTGCGTTGCATCATTTGTTCTCCATAACTCGTTTTACACGCATAAATGTTCCATATGTCGATGCTACGTGTGGGATATGTGATTGTTTTTTTACATAAACAAGCTAACTGAGTAAGAAAATTCATGTTTTTTGCTTCCTGTTTATAGGTTATACTTAAACGAAATGCATACATATTATGAATGTTCACTATGCCATGTTTTTCAAAAAGCGGTGCAGAAGGGTGATCATACGGAACGTTATCGATATTTCTTAGCATTTTCTTCTGCAGTAAATAAACCTTCTGCAAATTTTGGAGGGTCGTGTTTCCCCATACTAGATGACAATAATTTATATGCGAATAAAATAATGTGTTATGTACGAGAAGTTTCACTCTAGTAGGTAAAATTTGGCGATGAATATAAGTTAAACCTATGATACTCGATAATTTTGATACGACGTAATTTGTATGTTCTTCCCAAGTCATGCGTTCCGTAAAAACTACTCCAAGGGTTTTGAAGGCGCTGACTAATTCTATTTTTGAATCAAACAAATTAATATCTTCATAAACGCGTATATTTTTGTTTTTTGGGCGAAATAGGACAGCTTTAGTTTTACTTGTATTTATTTTTAGCGCGTTACTCAGAGTCCATCTTTCCAATTTTACAAGGGTAGCATTTGCTCGGGAAATTAGTTCAGAGGGACTTTTTTCGGAAAACAACAATGTAGTATCATCTGCAAAAATAACAAATTTTGCGACGTTATCGATGTTTACTATATCGTTCAAGTATATGTTAAATAAAAAAGGACCCAGGATACTCCCTTGCGGTACACCTGATAAAATTGGTTTTATATCGGAGGAGTGACCATCAAGTTGTACAAATTGCTTTCGACTCCCTAGATACGATGTTAACAGCGCTAAACCGTTTCCACGAAAACCATAAATTTCCAGCTTTTTTAATAGTAAGTCATGATTCAAATAATCGAAGGCTTTTGTAAAATCGACAAAAATTGCAAGTGATAATGTTTTGTTTTCAAAACAATTTAGGATGAATTCTTTCTGTTCTAAAAGGGCGAGTTCTGTTGACCGATGTTTCCTGAACCCGAATTGCGCGTCATTCAGTATAGAATGCTTATCGCAGAAATTAGACATTCTAGATAAAATAATCTTTTCTAGTCCCTTCGAAAAAACAGGCAATATTGATATAGGCCGATAGTTCCCCGTATCGTTTTTGTTCCCTTTTTTATACAAGACGGTGACTCTTGCTATTTGCATTTTTTTAGGAAATACGCCTTCAAGTAGGCAAAGGTTAAAAATATAAGCTAGATATGGCGATATTAAATCTAAAACATACTTTACGGGCTTAATTTTGATACCATCTGCATCGCAGCTTCCACTGTTATTTAGTCCTAGAAATACAGATGTCACTTCAGTTTCTATTACAGGGCTTAGGAAAAAAGACTTATTATTTGGTCCTGACATATAATTTAAAGCATCACTGTCAAAATTGCCTCTGTCGAGGTTGACAAAGAAGTTATTAAATTCATTAGCTAAGCAGCTTCCCCTCAATTCTTGATAGTTCAGACAAATTTTCGCGATTGGTTTTGGTTTACACGAGCGATTCAGTACTGTGTTCAATTTTCTCCACGTTGCATCCGCCTTATTTGCGCACTTGGAGAAAATGTCGCCAAAATAGTTTGCTTTTGCACTTCTAATCTCTTTTGTTAGCTTGTTGCGATATTGTTTGAACGTTTTGAGGAAATCACGATCACGCGTTTTCAAGAACTTTTCATATAATCTATATTTCACTTGAATTTTGTCCAGCAACTCTGGGGTGATCCAAGGTTTCCGGATTTTTTTTGACAACCGGAGAAGCCTATAGGGAAAGCATTCACTATACAGTTTTTGAAACTTAGCTAAAAATATATTATAGGCACGATCTGCGTCTGTTTCTTGAAATATGTCACTCCAATCAAGGGAGAGCACTTTTTGCCTGAAGGTGTTTAAGTTGTTCAATGAAATATCTTGAAAATATACTGACTCAGCTCCTTTCCCGTTCAACGTGTTTTTTCTTAAACAAAAATAGATACCATGGTGGTCGCTTATGTCTGTACTTATTACTCCTGCCAAAAAATGAGACGTGTGTAGGTTAGTTATAAACAAATCAAGTAATGTAGAACATGTAGGAGTAATTCGGGTAGGTGAGGGGATCACGTTCACACATCCAAATTGTTGTAAAAGCTGTTCCAGATTTCTTTTCGCAGGGGTGTCTGCAAGCATGTTAATATTAAAATCGCCGCCCATAATCAAGTTGTATTTATTTTCATTTGCAAAACTCAAAATTGACTCAAGAAAACCAAAAAAAGGTCTGAAGTTTCCCTTGTGGAGGCCGATACACAACGGCTACCACATTTCGATTTATGCACAAAGACAGAATTTCATAATCTTGGTTTACACACGAGTAATTAGACAGTATTTCGCATGAAAAATTCTGTTTTACCATCAAAGACACACCACCGCCCCGACCGGAGGTTCGATTTAGAACAAAATTGTTGTATAACGGTAGATTAAACATATGATTATCTTCGACATACCAAGTCTCGGTTAACATAATCACGTCGAACGACAACTTGAATTCACTAAAAAGCACTTCAAGCTCGGTTATCTTGTTTTTCACGGATTGTGTATTTACGTGAAAGAATTTTAATGATTCAGCATATTCTCTTCCACATACACTCTCAAAATCTGATGGCACAATGTAAACCGGAGTTGCCATGATCGGGGTTTAACTAATATACTGACAGGTGTCAGCAGAATTTACACAATCTCATCCAGGTCACTTTCACTTCGCACAATGATGGCTCTTTCTCCGTCTTTCTGTCGAATGTATATCCTTCCATTATTGTGCCAGACATATTTGTAATCATGATTTCGAGCCCAGTCCTTGGTTGCCGTGAGTAGAACTTTGTTTCGCTTTGTTAAATTTTCCAGAATAAAGCAATAAATCTTCAACCTGTTCAGTTCACTTTTCTTTGCAAGAAATGCATCTTTCACTGATTGCCTTGCAAAACGAACAATGATACCCGGCACCTTATCTCTGGCTGCAGGCAGCCTGTGTATCGAAACAACGTCAGTCACGCTAAGTTCCGGAACATTTATTTTTGAGGCCACGTCATTGACCTTCGAGAGAAGATCTTCATTTTCAGATACGGGAATTCCATGAAACTCGATATTTAATTTTCTGCTCTGCCATTCAAGCTCATTAACGTCCTGCATAAGCTGGTGGGCCCCACCGGATTGTTCTCGCCTTTCAAGAGCATCAACTCTTTTTTTTATTTGGCTTATCTCCTTGTCCTGATGACGCACGTGGACGAGAAGTTCGTCGTATTGGTCCGACATTAATTGTACAGATTGCTCAATACTTTCTACAGTGTTCTTGAGCGTCATTAGCTTTTCTAGTTTTTCGTTGATACCTACAAGTATGCTTGCAACGTTATCATCTGACTCTTTCTTCGATCTACCACTCTGGCTACCCCTTGCCTTCACTGCCCTGCATGTCGGACCGTAGGGCTATTTTTGTGAGAAAACCAGTCGTCGTGGTTTTGCCTTGCGCTGTGAAGGCTATGGATGACGCAGCGCTATTCGATTAGAACAACTGTTCGCACATTTTTTGCTAGAGCGTGGCCGACATGACCGATCAATCAAGCGGCTCCGGAAGCACGTCACGGTGTTGGCCGTCTTGCGTGTATCATTAGAGACTTTTAGCAAACCGTTACCGCGTTCCGCGTACCGCACTATACCGGAGCCTTTGAAGCATGCTTTGAAGCGCACGCCCGGGTGATACCGTGACCGGCTCCGGTTTGATGCCTCGACGGCGCGGCAATAATAAATTTATAAACGCGTTGAAGCGGAGAGGTTTCTGGCAGGACGTTCGAGCCAGCGCCCGTCAAGGTCAGTTTAGTGTAGACTATAGGGTGGTGTAGACTATAGAGTCACTATGTAGACCACGACTCTGAGTGGAAAGAGCGCGCGGTGCATACGATCAGCAAGTGTTCCAAAAAAGCGACTTCGGCGCATGGCAACGAGCAGCCCAATCAAATTACAACATAGAGAACGCGAGATGACGAGGAAGAAGTGCGCGCCGTTGTTGGTTGACAGGTCGGCGGTCAACAAAAACACGTGAGCCCGTTTGGGGGTAAACAAACTTACGACGAGTGCAAGGAGCGCACGAATTCGCACGCCGTATATAGGACTTCGTCTTTAATCGATCGCGACGCAGCTTTGGCCGTGCTGTGTGTCCCACCTATACATTGCCGCGTCCGCGGATAGCCAAGTGGGCAGCGCGCCCGTGGCCCAATGGTTATCACGCTTGTTGACTCCCACGCACAGGGCCTATAGGTTCGATACCTGGGAGCGGCCGCGCACCTCCGTGGTACTTCTGTAAACGTCGCGTTTTGGTGTATTCGAGAATTTATGTTTCTTATCCGAGGTCCGAATGTTCTACGCGCCGAACCTTCCACGCCGATTATTCCAGAAACCCAGGCGTGTACATAAGGGGCTCTCCGCGTTGCGAGCCGGAATCAATCTCGCATCAGCGCCAAATCCTGCCGTTTCGCCGACATCGACGCCTACGACGCTACTTCTTCTTCTATCTTGTTTTGGGCACAAGTTGGCCCCATTAAACGTTTAGTTTCTCCAGTGATTAGCCACCTCTTCATTTGTCATTCGTGACAATATATCCTATGTGTTACACCGTGGCTTTGCGCTTGTAGTCCGCATGCACATATGTTTCACTTGCTGTCATTTGCCTGCGCCTTGACTTACGGCGAAGCCAGGCATAGTGTCGGTACAGATTACTCCTTTAACAAAAAGCGCACAAAGACGCCGCTGATCGGCGTCTTCCGCCTTGCTTATCAAACACGATATTCGGTAGACATAATTCCCAGGCCGTCGTGGAAGAAAACAAAGTTCATATATGCCAACTGTGAGACAGAAAAAAAAAAAAAAAAAATAAAAAAATTGGATGGGGTGTGGCAGGACGGAGAGTCCGAGCCCGAGTCAGACACTCAGCCGACGCGTATAAACGTGGCGCCGGCCCCAGGAAAAGCACCAACGACGACGAGCCAGGGTCCGGCGACGACGCCGGCTAGACGGCCTCAATCCCCGGCGGGCGCCCGTCGCAGGATCACGTCAGCTGTTGCTACATTGTAGCCGGCAGACTGGATACAGCGCGGACGCAGTGCACGTCGCTTAGCAACTCGAGCCGCTGCAGACGGGAGAGAGGGGCGTTCCCCGCATCCGCCGGATCAAACACTCTCCTGTGCATGATCCCCACCCTCCCTCCCTTCATGCAGTTCCTCTCCATCTTCTTCTTGACAGTGCTTCGCGTGTCGTTCTGCCCGTTCTTCTTTTTTTTTTTTTTTTTTTTTTTTATGAAATTAAGTTTACCAAAATATTTGTCTTTATTTTTTTTTTTTTTTTTTTTTTTTTTTTTGTCGCTGATTTAAAGAGAAATCCGATCTCGTTTACATTGAAATAGAAGGTGTCTGAGACGGTACGAACTCTTTTGCATTGTTCTTTTCTTTGGAGATGCTGTCAGTCGGAGAGAATGGATAAAAAAAAAAAAAAGGGCCGGCTTTCTTCGTGCACTAATCAGTGGCACGCATACGCCCGCTGCTGGCGCGAGAAAAGAAAAAAGGGGGGATGGGAAGAAAACTTTGTAATTACGATGGAGCAGGATTGCCAGCATTCTTAGCATGCTAATTACTTCCTTCGAAAGCTAGTTGCGCCAATAAACTGCTAAAAAAAACTCGCGATATCCAGACGCGACACTCACACCTGCCGGGCCACTATTTTGTTTGTAGAAAACACATATATTATGCAATAACAATGATATATATATATATATATATATATATATATATATATATATATATATCAAATAAACGATTACCGCCAAAACATACGTTGAAATGACAGTGTGACAGCATTGATATGTATATAAACTTTTAAAGCTCACCCCCCCCCCCCCCTCCAAAAAAAAAAAAAGAAATGAAATAGGGAGGTGCGTGGGCTGACAGTCAGTCAATGCTGTGCCAAATCATTATATTTGTTTTCTCGAAGTAACAAACTGCAGATGCAATAACATCTGATGCCGTTACAATGTGATCAACTCCTTTCTATGCGTATATGGAAATTATATATATATATATATATATATATATATATATATATATATATATATCTTTAATCCACCAACTTCTTAAGTTGTTGTATGTAGAATGTACTTCGTTTAGAAATCGAAACTATACGAAATGCTGCCAAGTAAGGGGGGGGGGGGGGGGGGGGGGGGGACGTATTTATGCGAGCGGCGTTTTATTATTATTATTATTATTACTTTGACAATTGCGGTTCGGTCAGAAAATTAACGCATCAAAACTCAGAAAAAACAAAACAAAAAACAAGCGAACTGAGAAAGGCAGGCCGGCTCCCAGACGAAACCTCCCCCAGATAAAACCTAAAAAAAAAAAAGTGTTTTTGTGTGTTTTTTACGGACTTTTAAAAAGGTTAGGTCGTTTTATTAGCGCTACTGATCAAATAGGAAAAAAAGCTATTGGTGTTCAACGAACTTAACAAAACCCCGTGTTTTTTTTCGTCTTTCTTTACTGAAATGTTTTTGTGTGTTTGTTTTTGGCGGAACCTGTGAGATTCTATCTGCGTGCTTATAGCTCCAAGAAATAGTGTTTCGCGAGTCAGTGGCTTTGATAGCGACAACAGTGACAACTGCGACTAACGGTTGACTTTCTGTTCCAGATGTGGCTGGGCAAAAGCTCATCCCTGGCAGAGAATCCCATGCAAGCGCGTGAGCGGCGCAATATACGGTTCCCGGCGAACTTGGAAGGTCGGAAGGCGGATGGGCGCGACGCCGGATTTCCGGAAAATCGCGGGTGACCGTTGCCCTTCCGCGGTGCGCGTTCAACCGCCTTTTAACCCGACACCCCGCACGACACGCCTGGCAGACGCTGTCCTGCGAAAGCTTGAGGCGATTGATTTGTTGGGCAGAGCGTATACCGGAATGCGTATGCCAGAACGTCTATGACTCTATGCCTTACTGAAATGACCCCCCCCCCCGTTTTTTTTCTACACAAAACAAGTCATTCGTATAGTTATAATGCACTTAAATGCGAAGATGCAAGCGAGCTGGACAAGCTGGAGAAGGGGAACAAGAGGGACAAAGGACAAACACAAATCTCCAAACACAGCTAGGTGACTGGTGCGCGACCGAAAAAATCCGCCTGCTCCTGGTATCGAACCCGGGACCTCTCCATTACAGGTGGAAAGGTCCCGGGTTCCGGGTATCGAACCCGGGACCTCTGCATTACAGGTGGAAAGGTCCCGGGTTCCGGGTATCGAACCCAGTACATCTGCATTACAGGTGGAAAGGTCCCGGGTTCCGGGTATCGAACCCAGTACCTCTGCATTACAGGTGGAAAGGTCCCGGGTTCCGGGTATCGAACCCGGGACCTCTGCATTACAGGTGGAAAGGTCCCGGGTATCGAACCGGTACCTCTGCATTACATGTGGAAAGGTCCCCTTTCCACATGTAATGCAGAGGTATTGGGTTCGATACCCGGACCAGGCGGATTTTTTCGGTCGCGCACCAGTCACCTAGCTGTGTTTGGAGATTTCTGTGTGTCCTTTGTCCCTCTTGTTCCCCTTCTCCGGGGATTATTTCCGTCATTCGTATAGGATTGTTCGGGTCTGTGTGCCTGAATAGAATAACATAATCTTTTTTCGTCACGTGTTTTTATAATGCGTTTTATTGTTGTTGATTTCATTGAATAGTGTTCATTATACTGCCCCCTCCTTACGCAATGCCCTTGAAAGGGGGCATTGCGTAAGAATCAAATCAACGGATGTACCATAGGGTGACACACAGTTAGCTCGAACAAGCCACCATCGATTTTTTTTTTTCTCTCTCGGAAATAGAAAGCTGGCACCATATCCACTGGTGGGGGCATCTGCTAATTCCAGGCACTGATCTAGGTAACAAACATCTCAACAAAACGCAAAACGCAAAAAAAAAAAACGATTTTTGTCTGGGTTAACTGTGTCGCGGAGATTGCAACGATTTGGTCTCACTAATCTTATCACTTTTTTTTTTTTTTTTTTTTTGGCGTCGTCGTAAATATTTTTGTGCAAACCAAAAGCGTAGCTAAGCTGACCGCGCTGGTAACTGCGTGCTCGTTGGACCAGTCAACCATCCCGCACCCCGTGATCGCACTTTCTGAGCGTGCGTGGCACGCGAACCCGTCAGGCGACGAAAGGCGGGCGACTGACTGGTCCGCGAGCACGCACGCAGCCTGTACCGCCCTACCCTCGTCAGAGGACTCGGAGCGCCAATCACTCCAATCTACGGGGTAAGCTCAGCGAATGACGACGCTCATGAAATCGGGGGGGGGGGGGGGGGGGGGGGGGGGGGGGGGGGGGGGAAGGGGGGGGGGATGCTTTGATTTAAACGTTTTTTTGTTTTCTTTTCTCTTTCGGACTTGTCGTTTGAGCTCTTTCTCCGTATATCGGTGCGAAGAAGCCACGAAGGAAGCATGAACGCAAAAAGCTATGCCCTGTATATTAATCCTTCAGCGACTACAGCAACATGAGAAAGCAAAAAAGTCACTGCAGACCAAAAAAATAATAAATAAATAAATAAATAAATATGAGCCTAAAGCAGTATTACACTGGTCATTCCTCGTGCAAGATACGTGGCGGACAGACCACGAGCGTCTTCGACGCACGTTTACTTCCTACACACGTATATACGCTTCGAACATAGTCCGCCGACAGTGTTTGTACAAAACACGCCTCAAACACTGTTTGCGGCGACACTGCACCGTTGTCCTTGCACCGCATCACTTTCGCAGGACGGGCTCCCAGGTATACGCGCACAACCTCCATTCCCCGAATGGGCTTCCCAACTCCAACGTGGCCTTCTGAGCGGTGGGGGGGGAAGCGACTCGCCTTATCTCTGGGACTCAGATAAGCAGAGCGGCGGGCCCCGAAACACAGAACGGGCCCGGAGCGCGGCGGGACGCGTCGCAAACAGAGCCCGTCTGCTCGTTGCGGCACGCGCTGCCCTCCGCAGAATCGATGCAAAAAGAAGAGCGTTTCAGTCGGACGCACAGCGGAGCGCATTCTGCGTGCGCTATCCGGGGCCATCATCTATCTATCTGCCGCCGCGCACCTGTTGCGTCGGGGAAAAAAGGGGGTCGACGCAGCGGACGCGCGACCCCTCCGCCGACTGTCTCGCGTCCGTGGACGGCGAGAGCTCGGAGATGCCCCCGCAGCTGGGCTGCAGCTTGCCGCTGCACGAGCACCCGCAGCTCCCGCGACAGTGCGTTATAGTCATTAGACCCTTTTTTTTTTTTTTTTTAAATCTGTCTTGTGTCAGGGTTTGCGCATCACAACCATGAACGAAGGCGGCCAAGAACTCGCCAAACTGTCAGCTTTTTTTTTTTTTTTTTTTTTTTTACTTTAGTCTGTCATTTATTTTATAAAAACAAACGCTTAGGCTCGAGTCAAGCTCCTATGAACAGAGAATCAGTACACAAGGGCCCCATGGTCACATACCTTAAAGTCACGCGACGTCGCAGGGTCACGGGATACCGTTTCGTCGCGGGGTAAAAGGTCAAATCTGCCTTCACATCTTCCCGCAAAATTACCTTCCAATCCTCCCAACGCTTCCTCCCCCTTTCCCTTTTCTATGTGAATTCTATGTAAATCAAAGGACTTGTCACTATGCGTTAATTTTATTTCTATTATGTACAGTTTATTGTGTCCTCGTGCAAAAAAAAAAACACCACTATGTGTCGAATTTTTATTAGTATTTCTATTATGTATAGTTTATTATCTTTTTTGTGTGCAAAGTTTCGTCACTATGTTCCCCTTTTATTTCTATTACGTACAGTTTATTATCTGCGTTATCTTAGCTCTGAAGCTGCCAGATGGGGGCCTTCGTCTTTGTCGAGCTCTCTATTTGACAGGTTTTTCTGCAGGCCTCCTGCATCGTGTATTTTTGGTGCTAAATAAACATTATTGTTATTGTTATTATTGTTATTTGCCGCCTGCCATAATAAGAGCGAGACACCAGAGCACTTCGTTCTGAAGCGGACGGGGATCCGCCCTGCCCTGCCTGAAGGGGTAAGGAACTTGGCCGGGGCCCTGTGTTTTGCTGGCAACGATGAAAGGACGGAAGAGAGAATGATTACAGTCACAGAGGCGATTAGAAAATTGGCGGAAATTATCTAGAAAAAATTGAGCGATGTACAACTAACCAACTAACACAGCTGGGGACACGCGGGACAGAGAAAATTGGGACTCCCCCCCGCGTGGCCCCGGCCCAAAGTCTCAACCTGTCTCCCCGTAGGTCCAATGCTGGGGTAACGCCGACAAGGTTTGACCAGAGGTAAATTGGCGACTATCTCGACGAAGAGAAGGTTTTTTTATTTTTATTATTTTTTTTTTGCCCGATTTTTCGAAGGTCACTCATCCGGGTGATATCCCACACTGCCTGTGGGAGAAAATTGGTCTTAGAAGACCGGGAGGAATCCTGTTCGTGTTTATAGACTTAGGCTATGTGGCACAAGCTACCGCCCGTGAAAAGGGTATAGCCATTAAAATCCATCCATTCATTCATCCATCGCCGCAACGTGACGTCACAAGAGTGCTGCGGTAAGCAGTACAACCAAGCAACCGCAGCTCCACCGCAACGTGGCGTCAGGAGGGTGCTGCGCCAGTGTTCCCTGACTAAAATCGAATTCGCCTGCCGCCCGCTAAAGAGAATCTGGTCGCATCTTTAAAATCGCTTTTAGTGGGGTATGCGGCTTCACTTTGACGTAATATTTCGGCGGTGATCATATCTCGTGCCACTAGAGCGATACCAGCCATTTATTTTGGTTTCGTTTTCGACCAGAGTTGCGCTTTAATATTTTCAAAAAATACTGGTTTCCTTGCCCTCTCTAATTTATGAAGTATTTAGCCGTAAAAGAAAAGTATTCAGATGCAAGTTCTCAATCCGAACATACCGTCAACAAAAAATTGTGTTGCGACGAAGAAAAAAAAAAAGAAAAAAAAAAGCGAATTTAGAGAAAGTAGGAAAAGCTTTTCAAACCATGCGCTTGTAATTAAAAAAGTACGAAGCTTTTAAGCCAATGCAACTAATAAATGTGCGCTTCCTCAGAGTTGTAATTACAACATATGTTGTGCCTGACTTACATATGAAATATAATTTTAAAAAAAAAAATGTTTAAAAATTGTTTTTCTTTTTTGCAAAATCAGCGTCTCCAGTCTAGAAGAGTATAAAAGTTACCTACTACAGTTGGGTGCGAGAGAACAGCTCGCAACGTAATACTGTAGACAGAAAAAACGAAGCACCCCCTAAAGCTGTCAAACGAGTATACGCTCGCTCCCACGATATTATCGTCACCCGAGTGGCCAATATTGCCCTAGTATTGCCGCAATAGACCCATTTTTAAAAAAGTCCGCGCCAACGCAAAAGCAAAGCAAATTGGGTTCTGGGGATATTTATACAGCGTGTAGTTGGTCAGCCATTGAAGTTGAGACGAGTCACACGATGTAGATGAGCAATTTAGCCAGTGCAGTACAACCGCTAGCCTGGGGGTCTTTAACGTGCACCACGCAGTAGTGATACACGACCGCACGCCGGTACGATGCTCATCCAGATCGAAACGGGCAGGGGTGGGGCTCGAACCCAGGATCTCTGGGTTCTGCAGCGCGAGCTTTCGCTCCACGCGCGTCGAGCTGGGTGTGCGCCGCGCCAACGCTCACGTACCCCGAGCCTGTATTGGACACGAGCGCTGACGCCGATGACGCCGGCGTTCGGCGAGGACTCGGATCCAATCACGCGCTTCGGGTCCAAGCAATGGCGACTGCCAATGTTGCTCGACGGACTTTTGAAAAGGGTCTTTAGCGGCTATTTCACCGCTACGCGTTTCACAGATGCATCCTCCTAACAAAAACGCAATAAATCACAATAACAATAAAAAAAAAAAAAAAAAAAATCTCGTGCGCCACTTGAAAAGGCGTACACGAATAAGCAAAGTAAAATCACGCTCATCCGAGAGAATGTTTCGGAGGCTATTTCACTTTGAACGCTCATCAATGAAAGGACCGAAGTCAAGCCTTGCGATCAACACGCAACTGATCGATCAATATTCTCCGAATGACCTGCCCGCAGGTTGTTCTCTCGATGAGGGAAAACCAACCATCCGGGACAGGGGCTTATACCCGTGTAAGCGAAACACACGGTTGGCCAAAAATTCTCCGCCGATCGGTGTTACCTTTCGCTCTCCTAACATACAATGTGCGAGGCAACAAAGGAACTTCCGCTTCATCGTCTTCGCGTAGAGCTGCCTCGGTGGCTCCTAGGCAAAGCGCCGCCGGCCTACGGATACCCAGGTGGCGGTTCGAATCCCAGCAGAGGTGTCCGCAATCTTATATACTTGCGGACAAGGCGCCCTGTACCGAGATTCACGACAAAAGATCCGAGATGCACGACAAAAGATCGCCGGGTGGTCCAAATGAGTCCTCGCCAGATTCCCTCCGTTGGTTTGGCACGTACAATCCCTCAAATATGATCTTGTCCTGACGTAAAGTTTTAGACGCGGGGCCAGCTGTTCTCCGTGGAACAGAAAGCTTCCGGAAATTAGCGAACGCGGACCCGAGCAAACCAGCGACTGCCAACAGGTTGTAGCGGAAAGCCGTCTCGGGAGCAGTCAGTATTCGTAGATTCTTCGTAGATCGTTTTCACCGTCCCGCAACGCTCTCCTCAACCCGCTACGATACCCGCAACTCTACAGTGAAGGCCATCGGCGCGCAGGCGCAGTAGCGGCTTCTTCGTTGCGGAGGGCTTAGCGGATGGGGAAACGCGGTCTACGAAAGCACCCTAGTATGCAGCAGCGTTCGATTACTTCCGCACGAACTTCAACAGAGCAAACTCCAACGCCGAAGTAGAGGTCAGCAAAGGTAGCACTGTCCCTAAGAACAGCACACTGGAGAGTTATTATAATCGCCACAATTGCACTCATATTTGTTTTCTTTTAACAAATTCGTTTAAAACGGGATAGCCAAATGGACCATTCCAACTATACAGTCCAATGACTCGTCATTTTTCGCCCGGGGTGACAAGCGCTGGCAAGGTGTACGGAACAATTCATGCTACTTGTAATTTGGCCCTTTCAAAAGACTGCCCTCGCGTAGGCAGCCCCTGCACCAAGGTGGACTAAAAGCGCAACGTCACGGCACACTTTACGCGTTTGTTTGGATTAGAAAGCAAGAAACACACCCAGAGGAAAAGGTGATGGTCGCAGCGACGCTCCACTTTCGACGCTGTTTCATTGGCTCGTCGACTCCTATCGTTGACCGGGCTCCGACGTTCGCTGACTTATAGAGTGACATGCACGTTCCACGATGGTCAGTTGTTCCGCCATTGTGCAGTGGTTCTGACCTTCTAAATGATCGGCACGCGACTTTTGAAAGAGGTTTATTGCTGTAAATGACACGCGGCTTTTGTTCCCGTTTTCGCAAATTGTTCACGGTGTCCCTATCAACACCTCCGTAGTGCTGGATTCTCTGCGTACCTGGGAGCCAGCGCGCGCGGGGGGTGGTGGGGGGGGGGGGGGGGGGGGGGGGCAAATTGTATGACTGCCGCTTCAGCGTTCAGCACTATACGGCCTAACTATACCGAGACCTTTGCATCGCTTATCACCCGGGCGAAAAATGCTGAGTCACTGAGCTGTGGACGCACGCGCACCGCCTGATATACAGCAGAGCAGACGAACAGCGCGCTCATAAGGCGTTCCACAGCCTAGCAGACAAAGATGGCGACAGGCAAGAGATTTTTTTTGCAAAGGTCTATCGGTTCAACGAGGGCGCAGCCAAGGGCTAGAAGACGCCGTATACAAGCAGAGAGACACAGACAAGAAGCGCGAGTTCACGGCGCATACATTGCCTATGTCTGTCTCAGCCGCGGTCACAGCTTACACGCAGACGACAAACGCCGCGACGTTGCTCTTTTCATGCCGCTCGGCTGAGCCTCGTCGGTTATTGGTAGCATCTCGGACTCTCGGGAAAATGAAATATGCCGGGTCCGATGCTCAACAAAACAAAACATGGCGGAAAACAAAACAACGTGTTCGTTTGTTCGGTTTTTGTCTTTTTTCTTTTTTTTCGGCGGGATTTTTTGTTTGTATTTTGGCGGGGCAGCGTCAGACTCGGCCACCAAGCGCACGCGGCGTCAAAGAACAGGTCGGCGCGGGCGAGGTCCGGTAGCCCGAAGCAGCAGCAGCAGCAGCGGGACGGGGACTGTAAAAAAGGCGGCCCACTTACGGGCGACTGTAAAAAAAGGCGGCACGACGCGGTCGGTCTCGCCTCGGCGGACCCGATCAAGCACCGCTCTTCGCGTTTCCACGCCGAGACCAATTGATGAAGAACGAGCGACGGCACTCCCCGCCGTATTTTTGTTCCCCCCCCCCCCCTTTTTTTTTTTATGTTTTGGTTCAGGGACGACAGCAACAACAACAACAAGAAAGAGGCGGCCGTTCCCGATCCGCCTGGTCCGGAGAATTCGCTCGCACCGACGAACACGTTACCCGTGTCTGCGTAATGCCGAGGGTGCCGTCCTCCAGCCTAGAGCTGCTGCAGACGCCGGGGTCAGCGTTTCCGACTGCCCCAGACTCTTCGTTGGAAACCGAAGGAAAACAAAAGAAACACACAACGGCATCCGCCGATCGCTGGAATCCGAGAAGCCCCAGTTTCTTGAGGTGCTCCAGCGTTCTCGTGTCCAAATTGAGCAGAATGTTACGATCACAGCAATATATATACTGTATATATAAAAAAAAAAAAAAAAAAAAAGCACACCGAAAAGCAGCGTCACTCGACGAGACCGTAGCCAGTGCCAAGCATCACCCACAAGGCTGAAACGTAAAAGAAGACTACGTGCTAATCTAAATTAAAAAAAAAAAAAAAAAGAAAGTGTCTGATACGGTCGAACTCAGGGCAGTTTCAAGTTCGCGTGAACTCCTCTATAAACTGCAGTGCCGAAGGACTCAAAGTTTCGGAAAATCTGGAAACGCGTATTTGAAAAGCGTACAGGTAATAATCACCAGCAACCTTTATCTCCAAGGTCCTATATAATGCATTGAACGCGGTGTTTAAGGACAGATCGTCTAGACATATTTACGGGGCATTATAATTAAGCAGCAGTCGTCTCGAGGAGAGGAAGAACATGTCGTTTATGAATTTCCCCGCTAACTATATAGGGAAAATTAGCATCGCCTGACCTGACGTCACGTGCGAGATGATATCACGTGACTTTCACACCGTGAAATCACACCGGCACCTGACGTCAACTTCACCGCTAAATCTAGCGAAAAAATGTACAAACAAGCAAATTTCCGGAAAAAAAAAAAAAAAGTTTCCGATTCAAAAAAAAAAAAAAAAAAAAAGCGTCCTATGCTTTAATATTCATTTCATTCGTTCGCTTCATTTTCAGTGCAACACAAACAGCTGTACGCCTTTTTAGAGTCGCACTACGTCGAAATAATAGGAATTTACATGTCAAGAACAAATGTTGACATGTCAAACCGAAAAGAAGACGTCAGTGCAGCATCTGTTCACCTAGAAAAATATTTATATTATATTTATCTAGACTTTGATTCGAATTGGTTAAAACCCAGTTGCAGACAAGTAATAAGATCAGGTTTTTGTAAAACAGAAGGATTAAACAATGAGCGTACACGACTATACTTCGCCTCACCCTACGATGGACTAAAGGCAAAACCTACGGACCGCCAGATCCAATCACGAGCCACTTAGGAATTGCGTGCTATTTCGCTCCGATGCACGCATCGGTGCCCGCGTCTCGGATCACTGATGGGATGGGCGGACAGTGGTTCAAATCGAACAGCAGTGAATGACTAAACAATTTAAAAAAAAAAAAAAAAAAAAGCCACGACGTACAGGTTTTCTGCAGCTAATCGGAATCCGATTAGCTGCACTGTTAAATACGAAAAACAATTCATTCCATGCAAAGAGAAGAAAATTTACTCCATCCCCTTGGGAGATGCGGCCATCAATACACAGGACAGACCGGCAGATGCACCAATCACAGACTCCGCGAACATCACAACGAAGTTTCTAAGGCCTCTCCAGATTCGGTGTAAGATACGGGTAACTATAGCCCTCATATTTTCGGTGTAAGATACGGGTAACTGTAGCCATCAATAGCGCGACTGACCCACGTACAGGCCTGTTCCGTGTAACCGGAGCCGAGGTCTAAAAATATTGCGGGTGCATTTTAGGAAGACGAAACCGAAGGAATACGTTTGTTCAATGCTTGAAGCAAGTCACGCTATTTTATTTTGTTTGACCAATGAACTAATTAACATTATTTCATGGATTCCTGAAATATTATATTTAGAGCAAACGTTCCAACTATGAAGCTGACAGTGCCCCCGGAAACATTCAATTCAGTGGTTTCTCTCAAGAAACCTCTAACACAATTCGTTTTTCCAACCCTAAAAAAAAAATTCCCGCAAATTACGAAAAAAAAAAAAAAAACACGGCTTCGCACGACTTGTATTGTAGTGATTGTATGAAATTGTTTGTGTCCCATTCTTGTCCTTGCCTTTTGCGCTGAATTTGCTGTCAAGATTACCAACTAGGTCAATTATCAACCCTAGTCAGCTCCAAGCAATGAACAAACTTTTTGTTCAAATTTTGAGACGTTGTGTTGTGTTCGTCCCCTTCTGTGTTCCTGAGTCTCGGGTTTTATTACCATGAACAAACTCATTCCTTTGATTTTGTCTTCCTAAAAATGCATCAAAACATCTTTTAAACCTTGGCTTAAGTTACGGGAAATACCTCGTACATGTTCATCTGCTTCTATCCACGAACACACCTTCATTCATATTCAAACAAAAAAAACAAAAAAACGACGTGTTGTTTTAGCCGTTTTCTTCTTCGGGAAATTGGGCCACGTCGCTCACGGCAAGAAGACCGACGGGCAGACGTCGTCGTGGTGGGCTCGAGCGCCGCCAGCGCCGGTAAGTGGCCGCTGCGAACGGAGAGCTCAAGTCTGCGCAGAACTGCCAGAACCGCAGGACTGGCGGCGAGACCCGCAGAGCCGCGCAGAGCTCCCGAGCCGTCGCCGGCACTCGTCTGCACCGTCTCTCTCTCTCTGTAGGTCGGCGGCGGCGGCGGCGGGAGGCGGCACCGACACCGAAAATACCGCGCGAGCCTCAGTGATCAACTTTCGCCTCGGCTATTTTTAGCGCGCTGAGGAAGAGCGCGAGCGGAGCGAGCGAACGAACGAACCACAGGATGACGCCAGAGACAACGACGAAAACGAGCGTCGGACGCGGCACAAACGCGCCCCCTAAAAGAAACCCGAAACAAAGGGAAGACCTCGTGAGCGGCAGTCAAGGCCGCCGAATCACCAACGCCGCCGCGTGCTCGCTCCACGACTCGACACGCACGGATAGCGCGAGCGCGAGCGTGCCCGCTGACGACTCGCTCCCTGCCCGTGTCCCCCAGGCCCCAGCCCAACAGAGAAAAAGAAAAAGAAAAAAAAAAAAAAAACAATCAGGGGAGTTTGACGCCAAGAGCCGTGTGGCTTCGCCGATCGGGGTCGACATGCACCTCGGGTTCGACCCCCGGGCCACCCCGCAGCACGCCGAGACGGCGTCTTTCCGCGGCCGCTTTGGGAACACAACAACCGCAACAACGCAGCGACGGGGCGCGCGAGGAAAGGGAGGGACGACACCGGGCCGGAACAGACCACCACCAACGGCGGCGGCGGCAGAGAGAAGCGCCAGCGGGAACACCGGGAGCACCACCGTCGCAGTCCCGAGCAGAAACAACAAGGCGCAAAATAGCAGCAATCATTACCGCGGCGCGCTGGCGGCCCCGACTCCACTGTGTCTAGATTTCAGGGTGTTTCGCACTGTTCCATCCGGGTCACGTGGTTTACGGGCCTTATTTGCGCTAGAAGCCACTAACAGGGGACGAAAGCGTTGGTCGCATACGTCTGTCTCTGCCTCCGCTTTCTTCCTGGCCAAGCGACAATGCAACGAACGCGCACTTGCGATCCATCTGCGTGGTAAGCGTCCGCCATTAAATTGCAAACGCTCTCCGCGGTTGGAGTTGCCCCCTCTCCTAAATCTGGGATCCCTTTCCGACTCAAACGCCGCCGCCGCCGCCGCCAACGTCGTCGTCCCTTGACGTGTTCCCTCCGTCGCAGTCTGGGCCGGCCGGCGGCTCTGGCGGCGGGGCCAAACGAGCTCTCAGCGTGGCGTAGCGTGGCTGGCGGCGGCGAAGAGCCAGCCACGCGGTTGCCATGGCAACGAAAAAAAACTTCCGTTGCCACGGAAACCGCGCATGCCCGCTGAGGCACGCCGAGCCAGCCAAGCCGCAAGCCAGCGTCGTCGGCTGTCCGGCGGCGGAGCCAGGTATCGCGTTACGTTCCGATCCCCCTGTCCGGTGAGAGAGTCACCAAGGCGGTTCAAGGGCAGAGTGCAGGAGACAACGCGTCCCAGATAACGTGGGGGGGGGGGGGGGGGGGGGGGTCTGTGGACTCCGGCGAGGTTGAACAGGGCGCCGGAAGTTTAATCGGAGGCCACTCAGTGCCCTCTTGATAAGCGGGTAATGGTGACGACGCGACAGCGGTCACGGTAGTAACGGAGCCCCGCGTTGTCTCGGTGATGTGAGCCTTGCATCACGTCACAAAGGTCACAAAGGCCATCGTGGTCTTTCGACGATACAAACATACAGGAAATGATGACGGGAGTCCGCAAAGAAAAGACGGCTGAGAATGATAGATATAATGCAGAACATGCAGGCGAGCTGATGACCTTGGAACATCTAGAAAATACGAGACCTGGGAACAAAAGAGTGGACAACACGCTGATGTTGCTGTCCACGACTGAGGAGGCGCTTTTTTTTTTTTTTTTCGACACTTCGAGCGGGTATTTGGTACTGCCGGAAGCTGGATATGCTTCAGCTATAGGATAAATAAGAGAGGAAACAGACATCTTCATTCAGCCCTTTTCGATAATCTTGGGTGCTCCACGAATCCTCGAGTGGTAACAACCCGACACGAGCCGAAGAACCTGACGACTTACAGCCTATCGGGAGATGGCGATAAGGCAAGGAGGCGCCGTGCGACGATTCCTGCATTGTCGGAGAACGTTCGGACTGTCAAGACTCTACCGCCGAGATCAGACTCAGCCAAAAATGGGCGCGTCGCAATTTTCGATCACGCTGAGCAATATACAGGGATAATTTCACCTCGTCCGGTAAATTTCTTAATAAAAAGTACGAATTAAGATCGGTATTTTGATCCAAACACATGTTTAGTTATAATTATTACTACAGGAAAACGGGCCGCGCATGCTCGCAATTTTGGAGAATGCAGGACGCTCGAGGGCGCGGATCGAGTTATTGTCTCGAAGGCCAACGTCGAGCGTAGCAAACGCGGCGTAGTGCAACGCACACAGATACTGATTGGTCGCGAATATCGAGTTCCTGCCCGCCGGCCAATGAAACGAGCGCGCGTCCTGCGCTACGCTACTTCCGAGGTCCGCGTTCTGGCACGCAGGCAGACTCCCTGTTTATAAACACAGGCGTATTCCCACGGAAACCGTAGCTATTGCGCACGCGCAGAGGAGCCAATTCTCAAAGACTGAAGCAGACGCGCGGCCGGCACTGCCGCCATCACGTGACGTCAGAGTTAGCGAAGGAATGCCGAGAGGGCCCTGCTTTCCGCGGAGGAAGGTGGATGGAGGTTCGCTCTCGTCACTGCGAGGGATCACCGTTCGACCACGGAAAGCACGTCGGGCTCGAAACGTGGACTGGTGGACACACATACGACGCGACTACTTTCCGGCATGGAAGCTTTCTCGAAACCCGAAGTGTATTTTTCCTTTCGCTCATTTATCTACTGGCTTAGGCACTATACCAAAAGAACGTCGCAAGAATAATTAATGCAGCGATGGGGAAAAATAAAAATAATAACAACATTAAAAACTTTTTTTTTCTTTTTTTACCAGATTGGGTTAGGGTGCCTCAACATCCTTCTGTTTAGGGTGATGCCACCCTTTGTTTACTCTGTTTCATACTTAGCGTGCAACGCTGTCAAAGCTACTCGCGCGAGCGCGTGGCTTCATCTATGGTTTTGTTTGAGCGAGATCGCGTGCAAATGATCAAAGATATCGAGCCCCACGCTCGCGCCAGTAGCTCTGAAAGCGTTGCACGCTAAGTATGAAACAGAGTATAGTAGCCGATGCCGACAGCACGCGCTCAGAGGTAAAACACAAAGCACAGTCAGCGCCACAAACGCATGCAGGGACTAGACTGCCTCAATGCCCTTCTGTTTTTAGGGTGATGCCATCGTTTGTAGTACCCGATGCCGACAGCACGCGCTCACAGGGAAAATACAAAGAAATCGTAGGAAACAAAATGTCACCGTAACACAGTCAGCGCCACGAGCGCGTGCAGGGACACGCTTTTTCACGCGCTTCGGAACAAAACTAAAAATAAGCGTTCGAAACAAAATGGCCAGATGTCATCACCCCAAGCAAAGCGCACATGAAGGCGCCCTAGCAGGGACACGCTCTTTCACGCGCTTCCGAACAAAAAAAAAAAAAAAAGAAAAAGTGTGAGACAAAATGGCCAGATGTCTCCACTCTAAGCAAAGCGAACATGAAGGCACCCTAGAATGTTTCGATATTAAACTTCGCCTCCAGCGCGGAGTTTTCCACCTTTGCTAGAACTATGGCTGCTCGCGAACACGCGCTGCCAAAAAACGACAAAAGGCAAAGTGTGCGTCCTCGAATCACAACTCAACAACGTCGAAGTAAAGGGAAACCTAAAATCTGATTTAAAAGTACAGGCAGCCAACCTACTTGCCCAAGCCGGCCCCCTCCCTCCTCATCCCTTTTTTTCTAATTATTAAACGATGTATATGTGCAGCGAAAACAAAAACAAAAATTGGTAAACGCTCACGCTACCCGTAAGGTAGCGTGAGCGTTTCAATGAATTGAATGAATTTCGTTTCAATGAATTTCAACATTTCGACTGTGACGGCTGAGGCGTGACGTCGGAGAAGGTGCCATCCCGAAGCAGATGGACTGAAGGAACGGTAAAGGTGCGAGCCCGCAAGATTGAGTCCGCATAGGCGTTTCGTATTATACTCCGTTTCAAACATCGCGTGCAACGCTGGGAAAGCTACTGAAGTAGTGCGCATGAAAAAACACACAAAATTGTGTTACTCCGCGAGATTTTGTGGACGAGCGGTACAAGGCGCTGCTCCGGCGATACCGACATCTCGGTGGCGGTGGTTCGAATCCACTTAGGGCGCAAAGGTTTGTTTTTGTTTTGTTTTTTTTTCCTCGACCGATTTTTTGTGCAAGATTGTGCGTATTGCGGAAGTGCACATTTCAATTCCTCTTTTCTTGTTGATTTTTATTTATAAGAAGGTAGACTAGGGGCTGGTGTTCCGCTCGAACTTGCGCCGGCCTCGTCAAAACGGAAGAACGGTCGAGATCGAGGGCGTCTCTACTTAAAGCCGTTTATTTACATGGTAGCGTGAAAATCAGAGAGTACCTTGAGAGTGTGGTGGACGGTCTTTTATATAACGAATATTGTGATTAGGAGACCGCACTGCCATTGTTCAGACGGCTTGGCATTCTCTCACGTGATGTGACTTCATGGAAGTTTCCTTCAGAGTCAGAATACTCGCCGGTGTATGGAAGAAGTCATCCAGACGGCAGTATCTCGGTGCTCTGGTGCCGGCGCCCCCATGAAGCGGGAGTGATTCACAATAGACGCGTACACAACACACGGCACTCGAGATCAGGATCGAGTGTTGTTTCCTTTTCGAGGAAAGCAGGGGCCTCGGAATACAGGCACGGGCATGTGCGTCGTTTACTTAGCCGACCAAGGTTAAGGTGCCTCAGGCAGACGGAGCCGACCATGGTTACGGTCCCGCAGGCAGAAAAACCCAGACGCTTCGGAATGCAATCACGGGCACCGCCTGCTGTAAGGTCCCGCAAGCAGACGGAGCCGTAGGCACGATTCATCACCGACACAGTTCCTTCTTGAGGCTTGTTTCACTTTGAAGCCATAAGGCCGATTTCAACACCAGAAATAACAGGTGGCAGTTCACAACACTGTCCGCGTGCTCGGAACTTTCACGTTGCGAGGTCTTCGCTTCGGGGACGCCACCTTTCCAGACACTCCGGTGTCGTTACTGACCGTCTCCAGGACCTCACGGACCGACGTCTCCGGGAAACACGTTCTTGAACTCGCGTACACGTTGGCGATCACCTGCTTGCACTTTTGCGAGATCTTCACACTACGAATCTTCGAAAATATCCGAGCAGGAAAAGAAAGCTTCCCGCGTAAGACGCCATCTTCACGAAACCGGCGAGGCAGGGGCAGCCGCACAACCCGAAAACCCGAAGCGAGTGCGAGTGCCGCACGAACGAAAACAGAAAATAATTTGGAGTAGTTTACATTATCTTTTCCTTTCTATTGAAAAAGAATCGGTGTTCCCTCGAAATCATAACGCCACTATTAGTTACTAGCTACAAAGATGTATACTTTTCGACTTTTTTTTTTTTTTTTTTTTCAGGGGCCGTACTATTTTGTGGAGCGAACGTAGTCGCGGTCGGCTGTGCAAACCGGCGCGCTAGCTTTGACTACGTTGCACGCTATGTTTGAAACGGAGTATAGTTCGAGTAACACACCGGACGAAAATTCCCTAGAGTTTTGGAACCATTGAGATTGTGTTAAGTGCTCCGTGGACCTGTTAAACTATTTTGTTGGACACAAACTAGGACTTCTTCGAAGTAATTGAGGAATACTTCAAAAATCGCGCGCCCAAGTTTGAGATCCAGGAAACGACGAAAGTGCATGTGAAGCGACCCCTGTCGTCGGTGTGGCTGCCTGAACGTCTTACGCGATGTTATTGGACACAAACTAACACCGCCTTGTGGTTCCTCAAGAACAATTCCAAAATCGCGCACTCAAGTTTCGAGCGTGCAGCTTCACCTAATTTGACGACCGCGGTTTCGTCTGCTCAACACCCACCTGGCTTTATTCGTTTTGTCGCCCGATAACCTTTCTGGCATAATTAGCGAAAACGCTTCGTTTTTATTGTTTCCATTATCAGCAGCCTCGTGTTTATGTTTCTACGTGAAGTCATGGTATCACGTGACTCACAGTGTCCCCCGACGTCATTAAATCGCGTGACGTCACTCTGCAGACGTGACTTGACATGACAACGTCACGTCATGGTGCCAGCTGACGTCAGGTAACAGGCGACGTGATGCGCGGCGTGACGTTAATGCGTAACCTTTTGGCGGAGTGCTGAAAATGGCCCGCGTCGATCGTGGAGCGCGGTCGGCGGCGCCAAACCCGCCCAGTGTCCCACTAAATGCTGACGCAGTGAAAACGGACGCAGTCAGCGGCCAAAGCGTGACACGAGGGAGTGGGGATGGAATGCACGAGTTTGGGGTTGCAACTATACTCGGTGAATAAGGGGGACACACTTTCAGAACCTCGCTCTCGTGGAACAATCAAAAGTACCGTCTGACCACGCGCTTTTCTCCGTGGTGCGCAAGGCACGCGGCAGAGAGTGAAACCAGTCAAAGACGTCGCCGATCAGTTTTATATAAGTGCTCATGAAGGAGCAAACGCTCGCGCTGCACAGCCCAGCTGTCGTTCCTGGGTTCGATCTCGATGAACTTGGCACCGGCGTGCGGTCGTGTAATTGCGACTGCGTGAGGCCCGAGCTTACAAGTCGCACTACCCTGACCAAGTCGCCCACCTGCGGCGGACGCACCATTCTAGCTTCCAGCTGCCTTGGTCAACTTCCTGTTTGTGCCGCCTTTTTGTTTTCTGTTTCAATCACACAACTGACTTTTGGGTCATCCCGTTTTCGTGGCTTCGTGCGTGCGACCAACTATGGGTTCGCTCTGTGCTTTCTTTTTCTCTCCCTTCTTTTCTTTTCACAACGTACAAATGAGCTGGTATACGCTTTATGTTTGCTCTTGGACTGCAGGTATTCAAAAATAGTTCGTCTCAGAAACAAATCATTGCTTTCTCCTTTCGTGAACCGTTAAAGGCGCATTCACACCGGCGATGTAAGCAGTCGCGCGAAGCGACTAAATCGCATCGCAAAAAAAAAAAAAAAAAAAAAAAAAAATTTAGATGGTCACATTGGCGTGCGCGGTGAGCGAGTCGAACGCCTTCGTTGGCGAGTCGTTTCTCAAAAACTCTCGATCCGAACGCCGTTCATTGGCTTACAGCTCCACGACTAGATCGCATCGCAAAAAGTCGGGTCGGCAAGCGACTGCTCAAATCGCGTCGCTTTTTGCCCGCGATGGTCGCTTTTGCGATGAAAGTCATCGCGCGACTATGTCGCATCGCCGGTGTGAACTTGCCTTATGGCCTGTTCACACATGCAGCCCGTGCTGACGGGAGCGTTCACCAGCTATGTATCGCACTGTCAAAAATGTTGCTTATGGCAGACGATAAGCGGCTGACAACACGTGAGCAGCTCTAGATCAGCACATCGCTGCATGTGAAAACAAGACTTTAATCGCAAAAAAACAAACAAAAAAAACGTTAACTTTTTTTTTTTTTTTTTTAATTTGGAGTTGTTATTGGAAAAACGAGACCCGTTGAACATGGTAAAAGAGTTCCACTCGCCTCCGGAAATTAACGTTTAAAATTAAAAGGACTCTTAAACCGGAGCCAACGCAACGTAAACACGGCTTGCCCAATACGCTCTTGGCGCCAGGCAAAGCGCTCACATCCTGGCGTTCTTCCCTTCTTTTCTTGTCCCGCTGGAACACAGCGAAAACACAACTAGAGTGCCAGGATGCCTCAACGTCCTTCTCTTTAGGGTGGCGCCATTCTTTAGAATCACTTAATGCCCGACACTCCCAACGCGCTCCCTAGAAAAAAAAAAAAAAAAAAACACGAAGAAATGGCCCGTAATAGAATGCCGCCGCGCTGCCAACGCCAAGAGCTCGTGCCGGCCGGAAACGCGCTTCACGTGCTCCGGAATAAAAACCCAAATGATCAGGTGTCATCACCCTAAGCAAAGCGCAAATGTAGGCACCCTAAGGGTGACTACAAGTCCGCCTGTCACAGGGTGAAGACGCCCTTTGTTGCACCGAGTGGGCGAGCGCGCGTGACGCGCTAGCGCACCCACTGCGCGACTTGCACGATAAAATGGCGTCTAAGCATTAGCCGAGGCTACGCGCTCCAGCTGAGTCACACCGGTCTGGGCGCCAATACATGCTCAGGGTACGTGTCCAAACAACGGCCGACTCGGATAATTGGCGCAGCAGCTACTAGATGGCGCGACCCACCACCCGATTTGCCGGGTTCACCCGCATCCATCCATTCATCCGAACGAATTCACACAACGCGCGTGAACAGACCGACTCTCCAGCCATCCACACTGCGTGCGGTACGCGTTCATTCTCAAACGCGTTTGCAAGCAGAAGTTGATACGCGAAAAGAGCAGAAGCACTAAAGACGAAAGTGTGAAAGAAAGAAGAGGGAAAAAGGAAGCATGGAGCAGGAGGTCGTGCGGCTGGCCGGTGGCGAACGTCCTTGTGCGGGCAGCCAGGTGATCGATGAGGGTCCGTTGGCCCCCGGGTCCCCGGCCGCCAGTCGCGCCGAGGAGACCGCAGACGTGCCTCCGGGAGCATCGGACACTTGCCCGGCATTGCGCCATTCCCCGTTCGCACGAGAGAGCGCCCAAGACGGAAAGAACGGACACTCGGATGGCGTATTTCTCATGTGCGAAAAGAGGTTTCCAAACGATCTCTCGCTCTCTCTCTCCCAACACGAGATAGGGGAAGTCTGTTTTCTCTCTCCTCGCGCCGCGTGCTACACAAAGGGTCTCATCGATACGCGTCATGCGGGATTTTTGTCTTTTTTTTCGAAGCTGAGTGAATTTGGTTAGAATGGACGCGCGCCGGTGATCACAGCGTGCTCCCAGTTGTGCTTGACCAGGTTACCTTGAGATAAGAAGGGCAATTAGCTTTCGTGTCCTATTTGTGCCAGACACACACACACAAAATAAATAAATAAATAAACTGTTGTCACGTTACGAGTACTAGCTTCAGGGTTTGGGTTGATAGACGAATGGATTCTGGTTTTCCGTCTGCGTTGTGGCAACCATTTCTTAATAATAAAAAAAAAACGGTTTATAAGAAAAACATTGTGGTTATTCTGTAATCTTAACAGGCAGTTCACAAGCTTTAAAAAAAAAAAAAAAAAAAACGTAGAAAAGTTTATACGGGATTTCGGTAATGTTGCTTTATATGGAAAGGGAGGGGGGGGGGGGGGGGGCACGTCCCTAACCCCCCCCCCCCCCCCCCCACGCACACACACATAAAATAACTAAGTTTTATTTTTACCAGACATTAACAGGAAGGCTAAGGCTTCCAAGAGGCAAGTGCGTCAAAAAGCACGCCGAGCCATTTGTACCTCGCACATCAGAGGATGCGCGCGGAAAGTGTTAGTTTGACGAAAAGAGACGTCTGAACGACAGACTCGGAGAAGAATTTGAAGCCGGTGTCCAGCTCCCGCCTGTCCGAACCTTGCTTCCGCCACGTCACGGTTATGGACAGGCACTGAGATAAAATGACAACTCACGAGGAATGTTCTCGAGGCCTTTTATATCGATAGCCCGGGACAACGACGCGTCAGTGAGGCGTCGGTCCGTGGCATTATCGGATAAGAAATTCGCTTTTCTGCGATGGACTACGAGCGGCTTTCCAGACCCAAGTCGATGTCCCAACCCTTGCTATCCCTGTGCCGCTCGGCCGGCGCACATCGGGAAGCGAACGTCCACGAGGTGCCGCCGGCAACTACAATCAAAAGGTTTAGCTCTCGGTGACTGAAAACTTTGTGCATGTGATGTTTCAGTCGCGCCAATATTCAAGTGTAGAATAAACGAACGTGCGCTCCAAATCAGGGCCGACTTGCTATACTTCGTTTCAGCTTCGGTCCAGACGCAGCCGATGCTACAAGCGTGAGCATGTGGCCCAGAACAGTGCTTGCACTGCACGAGCGCGCGTGCTTGGCAGGGATGCTGAAAGCCCGGAGCTCGCGCTTGTAGCTTTGGCTGCGTCTGCACCGAAGCTGAAACGAAGTATAGAAACAGCGTCTCAACCGAGACGGGGAAAGAAAGCACTGCCAAAGCCAGCTAACGAGCCGAGCGGGGCTTCGCGCCTCAAAACGCTCGCGCACCCCACCACTGTTTTTTTTGTTTTTTGTTTAGCCAGTCTCAGCTTAGACCGCAGTTCTAGCAAGCCGGCCCAGAGCACCGTGGCCCAGAGAGAACTGTCACCTACACTGTAAAAAATTTCCGTAATTTTACAAACAATTTGTCGTAATTCTGACGGACAGTGTGTCCGTTTCTTACTTAACGGACATAAAACCCGTTTTTCGTTAGGTTGAATAAAATAGTACAGTTGTGTGCCAAAGAGTACCATAGTAGAGGATAAAAGCGTTAGAAGTGCTTTTATCGTCTAATCCTGCTAAGAGCAATTCGTTATAGTAAAGAGGCCAAAGACTATACCAAGAAACCCGCAGTACCCTGCAAAAGGAACAAATAAAAGTGGGGGAAACATAAAATAGAAATTAAGTAAAAGTCTGCAATTCACGTTAAAGCACATAGGCACTCCTCTACCTCAGTGGGAGTGAAGTTAGCGAGTTTCCTGTCTACAGATGTTTTCGAGCTTGTGATGATTGTTAGGGGGGTTCTGCGTGAGTGCAAATAAAGGGATTGCCAGAACAGTGAAGACCACACCAAGAAGGAAGGCTGTTGCTCTAAAGTATGAAACGGTTGAAAGGCACCAGCCCAATTCTTGCAAACAACTCCCTTCAGTGCTGTCTCATGAACTTGCAGTTCCACAACGCTGTTTAGGAGGCATAATAAGACAACCCGCTGGAGGGCCACACTTGAGATCAACTCTGGTCGTCCATTGAAGGGCCAGAATTCTAGCCAATGTCAAAGCAGTGAGTGATCCGGAGTGAGCTTGGCTGCCGAAGAATAGTGTATAGTTGCCCTTCGATGAACACTTTCAACTGATCTTACAAGATCAACCTCACAGGAGTCTCATATGGAGCTGCAATACTTTAGGTGTGGCAGGACCAGGGCTGTGAAAGGCATGGGCGTACCAACCGCTTGTCCCCCAGTTCTTAGAGTGTGGGGGGGGGGGGGGGGGGGGGGGCAAGTCATGTGTTTTGCCCCCCCCCCCCCCCTCCCTAAAACAGCCACCACTGGGCAGGGCAAACACTGGCTGGCAGCGCCCAAGGGATACCAAGGGCACCGCTCCTCGGTCCCGGGGGGGGGAGGAGGGGAGGGGAAGGGGGTTTAGTTTGCCCCCCCCCCCACTCAAAACCAAGTTGGTACGCCACTGGTGAAAGGCACGTAAGTCTGTTATGGCCTGGTCTACTGGACACGCTAAGTACAAAACCCAGTGTTCCGCACGTTTGAACAAAACTGTCGTCAGGCTGTGCGAAGAAGCATAGCTGGCTGTTTATAGTAGACCTTGTCGACGTTGTTCTGCAAACCCTGGTGGTTTCTTGGGCCACCTGATAAGCGGCACCAGTATCAGGTCGTTCGTAACAGCAGTGGAGTTGATTGCAGGGATCACAATTAATAAACATGTTGAGAACAAGTGGACTGAGCACACTGTACCGTCGAACTGTCGAGTATTTGGGGCCACTGGAAATGGTTCCATGGTATACACTGCACTCCGAGCGACTCAACTTGAAGACGTCTAGTATGCACACATTTAATTAAATCGTGTTAATGAGCACCAGTGGCTCGCTGGGCAGGTCATAGGACTCAGCTTTCACGGAAGCCAGGTAGCATGCACTGTATAGCAGCCCCTTGCCATGCTTGTGAGAGGTTCCAGCTCCAGGTCGTGGCGTCGCCAAAAGAGTAGTAGAAAAGGTACCACGACCAGCACACCCCTATAGTTCTTAGCACGATCCTTTCTGTAAGCAGTGTGCTCCACTGCAGCAATTGTCAAGGTGACTGCCATAAACCGAATCCTGCATTCACGCTTTACATGCCGCTAGAAGTGTTCAGGGATGCGTCTCATGGAGTGAGTGAAGGTGTAGCAGCTTATTCGGGACCAAGTGCCCTGCTTGAGAACCACACTGCGAGTTGAAGCAACGCAAACCAGGGAGTACAGGGTTGGGGTTCGTCTGGGCGGGCCAGGGTGGTGGAACACGGGGGGCAGCGTCGCTGGTTGCCCGGGCAGGCCAGAGTGCGGTGTCCGTACTCGACACAGCTGTTGCAATGATGGGCTCGAGGTTTGTGGGGACGGCAGCGAAATTCAAGGCGGCGGTAGTACACTGTGTAAGGGACATGGGTTCCGATGAAAGTGATGATGGCTGAACCTGTTGTGCCTACTCGCCTTGCGTGAAGGATGTCACCTTGATAAGACTCCAGATCATTGATGATCTCGTCGGGGGTAGGTAGGAGTGGACGGGAGGGGAAATGTTTTGTAAGGTGATATTGGTGATGCGAAGTAGCCAGTTGACGATCGCTTCGTGATGGGTGCGGAGGACGGTTATTTTGCCGGAGGTGGAGCGACACGTCGGTACATGTATGAGCAAGGAGCTGTGCGGCTTGCAAGAACGCCGGCAAACTGTCAAGAGGCAGCGCAGCTGCGCCAGCAGGACGGACTGGGAGATGCACTATAACTACGTGAAGTTCGGGGTCAAAGTCGGCCGGAAGACGAGATTTGCGGGGCTTTCCAGGGGTGATCCATTTCCCACCTTGGTCGTCTCGCTCTAGAGAGATTTTCATGTCCTGTCTCAGGATGGACGCAGAGATATTGGTGAGCTGCGAAGCGGCGATGTCGGCTGTAGCCATATTCGAAGCAGAAACGGGCGTGCCGCTCGCAGAACGAGACTCGAGCGAACCGATCTCTCGGCGGACGTGCTGCGGCGGGCCGACGGAGCGCGGCGATGTTTATACCAGGACCACGTACAGTCGCGTACAGTTCTCTGGGCTTTGCGGAGCCCGGAGAAGACGTCCGCTCTCGTCGGAGGTTTGCAGCAGTCTCCGGACACTGAAGGTAAGGGCGCTCACATCGCAGAGTTCACTATTGAAGGGGGGCTACTGAGGTTTTAAGAGCCACTGATCGTAGCAATCGCATTCCAAAGACACCGCGTTGTCGTAGATTGTTTTTCACCCGCTACGTCCCGTAGGGCTGAGGCCAGGGCTGGGGGATCCATCGCCGGAAACGCGGAGGAACCAAGCAACGACGTGAGGCTTGCCGAGTCGGTTCGTGGGTGCCGACGACATTCGAGCAACGCTTCCAAGAAGACTGGATATTCTTTCCGGCGAGGACACAATACTTAGACAGCATGCTTGGGGCTGATGAGGATCGCAAGAGGTGGATAACAGGACAACCAATGCACAGCAAATAGGTCGAGCACGGTACACGGCACAATAGTGGTCGCCGCCATGTCAAATTGAAACGAAGCTGACGAAGCCAAGCTCCAGTTTAGTACACATTGCGCTTCAACATGCTTTATTACAAATAATTTTATAAATCTTAAAACAATTTTTTTATATCTTAAAGTTTTAATTTAAGTCGAATAAAACAAGCAAATTCACTTTGCGTCAAATAAACTTGGTCGGAACTCGAAACCAACGAGCATCGCCGCGTCGCCATCGCCATCGTAACAAAACGCAAAAACTTTCAAAAACGAAGCGAGTTTCAAAACTTTCGCAACTTTCGGGCGCTTTCAGACTCTAGGAACAAACATCGAAGAACGTTCTTGGAAAAAGGAAGTGTCCTAGGTGCCGGCGTGCCCATAAAACCAGCTGTGGATATGAGTCTAATTGGTGAGTGCTCGCTCACTCGTTTTACTTTTTGAGTCCTTTCTGTTCGGAGCGTTTATAACGTGATCCTTTTGTGTGCAGTCGGCGTGAAAGCGAACGTGTGCGGTTCCTTGTCGCACAGGTGCTTTCCGCATTGGATGACCCTCGAGCTTTTGCCAAGGAAGCCACGGAACCGACCTGTCACTGCACGGGCACTCAGATTGCGGGAACGCAACCAAAGGCAAAGGTCCCACCGGAGGCAAGGGGGGCCAAGCGAGACACTTGGTGAGTGTATCAGGGAGCTTGATTTCTGCAAATCGGGTGGCGGCTTGGTACCAGACAGCTAGGCGGTGTGTTTTGCGGAACCCATGACTGCTAAAGGTACCCGTTAGTGTGATGGCGCTTGTATTCGCTTCCACTGTGCGAGGTTAGATTCAAGTTCGATTTTCGTCCTCGGAAACTACTCGAAACATTGCGTGACGTGCGCCTTTAGAAGTAAGGTCTGTATTGATGATGTTGCTTGCGAAGAGTATAAACGAGTTCTCTCTCGACTGGGGCACTGACTTCTTATGAAAAAAATTCTGTGTATGGTGCACTTATTTACTAACCCTCTGGCAGTACTTCACTGTAAAGATTAGGAGAGAAAAAAAAAACGCGCATTGACTAGTGTCAAAAGAAACAGAAAAAAAAGTGTTTTAAACTACTTCCTCCTCAGCTCATAAGCAAAGGGAGAAATCACGTGGTCGTATTTCACTGGAACCCAAAGTTATCCCAGCAGTCTGAGAGTCAGCAAGGGCAAAGCCCTGAATAAAATGCATGCTTCACATTTTGGCAAGTGCCAACAACTATAAAGCATAAAACGCATGTAAGCAATTTAGCGAGCAACAAGAAAAGTGATGGCGACCCTTTTTGCTATCGCTCGATCAGCTGCACGACGAGGCAAGCCACATGAAAGCGACAGGAGCAAGCGATTGAGGCGATGAGCAAAGCTTTCTAGAAATCCAAAAACCGAGCAATGAGAGCTCTCCATCGCTCATTGCCGTCGCTCGCTAAATCGCATACATACGGTTCAGCTTGAATTGTATGAACGCGAGAGACACATGCAACTCACTTCCAAATGCCTTTCATTTCAGGGCTACACTTCCATTTGCGTCCAAGTGCTGCACGGGCCTCGTGCACTGGCACTTTGACACCACTTAAGAAACTAACACAAACATATCCAGGGGTTTTAGGTTGGGTTAGCCATCCTACAGAAAGGTGCTGCTCAGTTAATAGACGATTCGCTATTTTCCCGAGCGCCCCGGCCCGCCCGCGAGGAATTGTGGGAGAGATTGTCCTCGCCTGGCCGCTCTGCCTTGAGATCGCATTGCCTTGTCGCTTGCCTTCTCTTAATCCTGTTTTTCGATTCCATTACATATTTTTATCTATTCCAGTGTATTTTTTATCGCTTCCAAGGGTTTCTATTCTCTTCTGTGCACAATATTTCTTGTATATATATAGTATTTGTGTCTTTATTTTGCCTTTTTCGATGGGAGTGCCGACGGACAACACGCCGCTTCGCGCGTCGTTTCCCGGTATGAGTACTACCATTGCTACAGATTCCTATCGCACTGTTAGCTGTTTGTGTTGGTTCAATTAGACCCGCGTACAGTCGAGAGAAGCCGTTTATGAACAGCCGCGCACATGTCATAGGGATAGGCACAGCTCTGAATCAACTATCGTGATGCGAGAGCCGAGCGCGCTGTGATTTGGCCACCCACGCTCGCTCCATTTACTCGCACTGTAGCGTATGCCTTCGACTGCCGCTTACTTAACTGAGATACAGCACACCGCTGTATCTTAGGGGGGCAGGGCCCGAGGGTAAGGCCCTGCCCTGCCCCCCTCTCCCCCCTGCGGATCTCACCAGGGGGGGCACGAGCCTCGATGCCCCCCCGAAGTCTACGCCTATGCTTAGAAGCAATAAAATATACATTGGAATAGATAAGGACAGGTAATGGAATCGAAAAACAGAGGATTAAGAGGAGGCAAGCGACAAGGCAATGCAATCTCAAGGCAGAGCGGCTAGGCGAGGGACAGTCTCGCACAAATCTTCGTGCTTGGGGGATTTTGCAAAAGGGCTATTTATATCAAGTTCAAAATGAACAGCACTCTTCATTGATGGCTGATTCACACGACGAACTGATCCACAGACGGATTGATCATGTCCGCGGTTCGTCCGTCTCCCAAGCGCATCCACACGAAGGAGCAGACACGCAAATGACAGCCAGGACGAGCCGAACATGTTTGTGACCACACTGTGGCACTGTTGTCCAAGATCGAAATCGACATTTGCTGCTTTGAACAAGAACTGTGTGCCACTGTTACGTGCGGAGTGAGACATAACACCATGATAGGCTTAGTGCGAAGCGCCACTAGCCTTACTAAACCAAACCATGGCAGAGACAGAAGCATGGTTCTGCTCGAGGAGACTTTGGCGTAGAGGCGGTGAAGTCCTGGGCCCGCTAAGTGGCATTTGGAGATGCCTTCACTCACTTTGCACTTGCGCTTTCAGTACACCACAGCCACAAGAAAGGGCTTGCTGGGTGAAAGCTTGATTGGAGATTCAAAGTGATTGCGGCGTGGTACACGCGTCTTTACAGAAGCTTTTCGACGCAGATGAGTACCAGATTCTGCGTCGTGTCAGTTGGGCAAAGTTCCTCATGCCAACCTTTTCGGTATGAGAAATGAAAGAATATTTTGTTGCAATAGTTTGGGTCATTTTTCTTTAAAAGTCTTACTTGCAACTTTCAGGAAAGCACAAGCATTACAGACCAGCTGCCCTCACAATCATGACCCCCCCCCTTTCTCTTCCTGGTAGTTGCTGTCGGTGAGTAACCTGATAGCCTTGGGCTTTTCCGCTTTTCTAATAGAAATTAGCGGTTCTTGTACATGTGCAAAAGTGAAAAGTATGCTACTGCCATGTTTGTCAGTTTTGTAACTCTTTATTCCCTCACACCGCAAATTTGCCTTCAGCTTGGTTCACATGCACAGCACATTCATGGCATCTTGTATCCAAAAATATCTATTGTGGGTTGGATGTGTGTTGGGGGGGGGGGGGCATTACTTTGCTGGTTGAGTTGGTAGGCAGGAGATTGCGAGAAACAAAAGGGTAGATAAAATACAACCGTCACTTTTACTATGAAAACCTTTTAATACAGGACTGGCGAAAAAATGAGAACATGAAAAGGTATGACGTCCCGTCCTCCTCTTACTCTTTACTTTCTGTAACCTAGTCTGGTAATTTAGGATCATATACTAATACATAAGATTCAACAACGTGGAAGGTGTTGGTGCACCTTAACCCATTTTGGACGAGCCTCGCTCGTCCACCTAGGGTTGTTCCTAAACCGTTTAGGATGGGTGTAGCTCATCCGCGCACTATACCTCGCCCCTTGGCTCTTTTTGGACATCCCAGGCTTGTTCCGAGCATAGTTTGCGGTGCTGCTCAGAGGTGGTGGCATGTATTTTTTTTATTGTACACATTTTTAAGGATGGCGACTGATTGTGGAGACATGTGCAGCTTGGGCTGTACGTGCAATAAATATAGAAAAAACAACTTAGGATCAAAAACTGAAGAAAAAAGAAACGGTTAAGGTAAACAGTGTGCGACATTATTATGCAGTTTCCTCGTTCCTTCGACAATGTCTAATTGGATACGAGACACACTTTTATGACGTGCAGGCAACGTCAACGAAAACGTTTGGCGTGAAATGACACGCCAAAAATACAATATAAGATAGCTATACTGCGCTGGAGGCTGGCTTTGTAGCCAGCCTCCAGCGCGATGTCTCCTTGCACGCACTGACAGATTTGGCTATTTTGGCGTCTCGAGCTTCAGTTTTCTCGTTTACCTTCCACGTTTCGAGCATGCGGTTTGTGATGATTACGTCTACGACATCGCTCGCCTTGTCAGAGTGTTCGACATTGATTGCAGCAGCGATGAGCATAATTGCTATCAAGAGATGTTGAAAGCTGTTCATTTTGACTGCGACCCGCTGGCGACAAACTCCAGTGACGGCGAGTTACGGACGAACTCGTTGTGGTCACTGTCGCCCGGGAATATCTCGCAGGCGCATGCAGGGTGGAAGGTCAACGGGCCGGCGGCGAGAGCGAGAAAAGCATTTGGGTTACCGAGTTGCGCGAGCGGTTTTGATCGTACCGCGGCGAGGGGAGCTTGGGCGATCATGGGGGCCCCTAGAATGAAAGAGCGTTCATGGTCACATGCTTTATGGGCACCATGATGTGACTAACTTGGGCAGTGTTGCCTGGTCGCCGGATGGAAATGATACAAATTCGTAAATTGAATAGTGGAATTACCAGAGCTCTGAAATTGCGTAACTTGGTGTATATACTACGTAGTCTATGAGCAATCCATTTCAAGAATAATAGATCCGTTTAATTTTCGTGTTATAACCCCTTTAAGTCACCGCAGACTCCGCTGTCCACTTATTGCCGATTCACATGAACTTATCCGCAGATAAATTGATCAAGTGACAAGACGTCCACGGAACATCAGTCCTCCAAGCACATCCATACGGAGGAGACGAGCAGATGACAGCGAGGACAAACTGAACCTATTCCTGGCCCTGCATTTCCGCAAAATGCCAACATCGCACTGTGACACAGTTTTCCAAGGTCAGAAGTGATGTTTGCGACTACGATCACTGTGCTATTATGAAAAAGTATTGTGTGCTGCTGTTATATACCGAGCAAGACAAAGCATCATGACAGGCTTAGCGTGAAGCGCTACTAGCTTTACTAACCATATGACACAAGTATCGTCCTGCTCCAGGAGGCTTCAGCGTCTAAGTGATGAAGTCCTGGTGTTGCGGAGGGGCATTTGGAAATACCTTCACGCACTGCTTGCTTGTGCACCACTCTTCAGCACACTACAGCCGTAAGAAAGGTCTTGGCTGGGTTGAAAACTGGGTGGACATGCAGGGAAGCTTGCAGCTTGCTAGGCAAGTTTTCACTGAAGCTTCTTGACACCAACCCGGAGGAGTACCAGAACTTGCGGCTTGTCGGCTGGGCAAAGTTCTGGCAGCTTCTTTCACAAGTGGAAAATAAGAATGGTTCGACAAAATGAAACAGCGAATGGACAAAGTACAGTGCACTATCTTTGTTTGGTTCATTCGAAAACCAAAAATATTGCTCTGCTGTTGGTGCTCTACCGTAAACGCTTTTACTGTTAAGGCCCGTTCACACTCTTGCGACTGACTTCGACCGAGAGAGACCAGACCGGTTTTTAAGCCTTTTGCGACTTCTTAGGACCGGATGCGATGCAGCGGAGTTGGACCTAAGAAGTCGCAAGAGGCTTAAAAACCGGTCTGGTCTCTCTCGGTCTAACTCGGTCGCAAGAGTGTGAACGGGCCTTTACTCACCCGCTAAAAATCTGGGCATGGAAGGGCACTTTGCCCTTAAGTCTGGGCGTCTGCTGACGAGGTGCAAATCGGAGGAATAGCCGACATGATGGTAACGTGACAAACGGTCCACGGATGAAAATTGCGATTCAATCCATCGCGTGAATCTGCCATTATTTGACAATTGTCCTAATATGATTAATTGATCCCTATTAAAAAAATAACAATTGTTCTCTGAAACAATGTAATGAAGCGAAGTTTTTATGAACAATGCCTGCTCCTTTGACAACGGAATAGTACGAGCCTTGGTATAACAGGAACTTTCCGTAGATCAGGCATACATTTATTCCATGCTCAAAGTAAAGATATGAGTTTGTCTTGGCGATGCCAACCTCCTGTGTATGATCTGTAAAAAGTCCTTAATGACCGTGGTCAAGGGAGAGGATTTTCTGCTTTCAAGAACAGGATGGGGTGAAAGAAAAAGTGTCTCAATGAACAATGAACGCTCCAGCTTATCCACTCAGCCAAGTTTCTGCAACATGAACTAGGCTCTAAGAGAAAGACGTAGGATAAGCACTTCGAAATCTTTAGGATTTGCCAAGGGATGAAATTAATTAGATGCACAAAAAAGTAGACGAAGGAGGATGGCAAGAAAATTTTGGGGTTTGTGTTCTTACACTTGAATTGTTTGTGCAGGAACCATTACTGAAGCAGCACTTCATTCCTGAGGCAATAATTTATTGCTAGTCAAAGCCTGTTTCCAGAAATGCACATCAGGTGAGCGGCTTTTTTTTTCTCTCTTAAACATGAGGTGCTCTTTAACATTGCCCTCCAATCCCAAACCACGGCTAGGAGATTCTTTTCGGCTTCTGGTTGGCCAAGAGATCTTGTCAAGCCCTCTATTTGCATCCCGGTGTTAGGCATCTGCATTGCCCTAACTTCGTTTGCGCTTTCTTCTCTGTTCTAAACTCCCAAACTTAATTCAAGCAACAAGCATCGATGGCGACAGTCCCTCGGTCATCGGGACACCATTGCTCGGTTTTAGGGTACACGAATAACGACAGAAAGCGTTGAATACAGTCTGAGGACCTATGTATCTTGCACGGAATCCGGCAAGGTGAGTGCGGCTGTTTCTACATGACCCCAATCTCCGGTGGCAGTGGTTTGCTTCTGTAAACTGAAAAGACTTTTCTCCAACGCTATCCTCTCGACCGTGCTCGTAACATTTTGTGAATGGAGCGCACACCGAACTTAACGCTGTACCGTCGATGAACATGGGGTACGCTCGCAAGGTGCGTGCAAGTTTTCTCGAGATAATGACTGTTTCAGGTTGTAACATTTTCTAACTGAATTTATCTTAATATTGATATTTCAAAGTGTTGACGATGACTCAATTTTATCAACAACGCTGAGTTGAAGGCTCATTTCTGCTGCCGGGTGTGGCTGAAAATTGTCGAAAAGCTTGTTCTATTGGTCTTCCTGAATCACGATCACCTGAGCAATACCAGAGAGCCGTGAACCTATGTTAACCGTCACAATGCGACTAGATACTTATTCTAAAAATTAGTACATAATGTAGCCGGGAAGAAGCCTTCAATTTCTGTTGCTGAAAGTTGAAATATGCTCATGCATCAATTTCGAATCGTTGAATCATTGACCGACTCGCTCCGGCAAAAGGCCCATCTCGACTTTGCTGTTTTCAGTTCTCGACAAAAGACACACTCGTTGGCACGGGATCCTCAAATAAAATGTTTATAAACACCGATGCATGAGCATGTTTCTATGTTTATAAACAGTGATGCATGAGCATGTTTCAACTTTAAGCAACAGAAATTGAAGGTTTCTTTCCAGCTACATTATGTACTAATTTTGAAAATAAGAAGAATCTAGTCGCATTGTGACGGTCAGCATGGGCTCATGGCTCTCTGGTATTGCGCAGGAGATTGGGATTCAGGCAAAGCAATAGAACTAACTTTTTGACAATCGCCAGCCACACCTGGCGACGAAAATCAGCCTTCAACTAAGTGCTGTAGATAATAAAATTGAGTCAATGTCACCACTTCGAAATATCTATATTAAAATAAATTCAGTTCCAAAATGTTACAAGCTGAAAGCAAATATCAGGAGAAAACTTGCACACACCTTGCTAGCGCACCCCGTGTTCATCGACGGTACAGCGTTAAATGTGATGCCCACTCCATTCACAAAATGTTCCGAGCACAGTCGAGAGGATGGCGTTGGGGAAAAGTCTTTTCGATTTAGGGACGCAAGCCACTACTGCCGGAAATCGGGGTCATGTGAAAAGCGATGGAGCTTAAAGACACTGCAGCCGCACTCGCCTTGCCGGATTTCGTGCAAGCTACACAGGCTCTCGGACAGTATTCGACGCTTTCTGTCGTTATTCGTGCACCGTATAACTGAGCAATGGTGTCTTGATGACCGGGGGACTGTTGCCATCCAAGCCCGTGGCTCTAATTAAGTTTGGGAGTTTAAAACAGAGAACAAAACACGAACGAAGTTCGGGCAATGCTTACACCGAACACTGGCAAAGCCTCTCATCTGGGGCTTTCACTGTCTTTAACGCTCCAGCAAGGGGGAAAGCGCCGGTAGCCCTTTCCCCTTTTATCTCTCGCACTCTTTTTGTAAAACAGTTTATACACGGTTCTGCTCTGCTTTAACCCCGTTAAACAAACTTCTTACCAAGCACCGGTGCACTGCGGAAAAGCAACACCAGCGGAAGCAAGCTCCACGGGTGTTGCTTCTCCGCAGCGCACCGGTGCTCCGAAAGAAGTGCGCTCAATGGTGCTGCAAGAACAAAAAGTATGAATTACACGAAAACATTGTTCGAGTTAAGCGGCTTATAAATACATTGAAAACGTAGCTGGTCAACCAAAGTTTTGAAATTTGTTTGACTTAACCAGAAGTATTAAATATCCGAGTTTGAATTATCGCGAGCCTACTGTATATACTAAGGGAGATCTGGCTCAATCAATATGCTTAACATCACTGAATAGTTGTGTAATTTTAATTGGCTAGTTCTATTTCTCAAGCACTTGATATGTTTGGTATTCAAATCATTGCAAATTTTTACTTTGGTTCAATTTATGAGGGGTTTATTTTATATGTCATGTTTAGTAGGAGCTAGGCTAGTTGGTAAGCACGTTGCTTACTTACTTTAACCATGCATGTCATATACAATTTGTTGCGATTGTGTTTGAATGCAAATTCTCTTCTGCTCTTTATTTCAAGCTGCCCTTACATGCACCATGAAGATACCGAGGAGGTCTTCAATTGAATGACAACTTCAAGCACAAACATGGAGGGGCATCTAAATGGCCAGCACAAGGACAACTATAATGTAAATTTTCTCCAAAGCTAAAGCAAGGCATGCCTTCTTCCAATAAAGGTATTGTGGCGAAACTTCTTAATTGGTTCGTTTGTTGAGCTGTCATCTATAGGAACAGCTGAGCTCACACAAACAAAATCCTGGCAGTGAGAAGTACAGGTTGTGTGCTCTTTCTCTTTTGCAAAACATTAACTTTTTGGCTGAGGATGAAAGATTATTCAAGTTCATATCTACAATGACGGAGCTATGAACTCTCCATACCAATCTACCCCAAAAGCTTCATGTGACTTAGGCTTGCTTGAATATGGAAGCTTTTTGCACTAAATAATGAAACACTTGACATTTACGTCTTTTTGAACTGGACTCTCCGTAAAAACAAGGCATATAATTTTGTAGAATGGCGAAATTTCTGTAGCCCACATTACGGACAGCTCTCCATAGGAAATGTGAAAGCTGTCCGCACTAAATACCGAAGGACTATACCTTTCCGAATTATATAAGGCCAAAGCTACGAGTCATCCGCGCCAGTCCTGCACCTCTGATAAGTCAGGTGACACCCCTGGCAGATCTAGAGCTCTGCCAGGTGAGTCGCCTGATGTATCGGAGGTGCAGGTGGTACGGATGGCTCGAGGCTTTGGCCTTATAAGGCGGAAAGGTATAGTCCTTCGGTATTTAGTGCGGACAGCTTTCACATTTCCTACGGATAGCTGTCCGTAATGTGGGCTACAGACGTTCCGTCATTCTACGAAATTATATGCGTTGTTTTTACGGACGTTCCCGTTTCTAGATTACGGCAAACCATACCGGCAATATTGAACCGGCAACTTTTACCCGTAAAATGGAAAACGGATAACTGTCTGTAAAGTGAACTACGGACGTTTCGTCATTTTACGGAATTATATGCCTTGGTTTTACAGACAGTCCCGTTTCTAGATTACGGCAAACCATACCGGCAATATTGAACCGGCAACTTTTGCCCGTAAAATGGGGTGAAAATTTTTTACAGTGTATACTCCATCTGCATAAACATCAGCAAAGCAAACAAAGGCATGGGCACGACGAGCGCGTGGCTTTGAAAAGTGCCTCCTATGCACGAGTTCTCGTACAAACAAAAGCGTTTTGCTGAACTAGGCTCACCCGCCTGTGCCTTTGTCTTCACTGCAGACATTTGTGAGATGGAGTAGAGAGGCCGAGATGGCACGCTTCTATTTCACGCTTTAAATGTCGTTTGCAATATTGTGACGTCGCGGTCTCCTGATTGGTCGACGCTGTGTCACAAATTTAGTTTACGCTCTAAGCGCGGGGGGAATATCCGGCGCTGGCGGCGGTCTTTGCTCCGTCTCTTGGCCAAACTCTCCCAATACACGGCTCTGCAGAGTGACAAGGGCGTGTCTTTCGAAACGCCCGGCCTCCAGCACGCGCTCCGTGCCTTCCGTCGTGCTACGGCTGCGCGCGCGCGTTCGAGGTACAAAAGACGCCCAAAAGCGTCGTCGAAGGAAGGTCTAGCGAACTCGCGCATGGCGACGGGACAACCGAAGCTTCTCTCTCTCACCCTGTGAGTGACTGACTATACAACGGGTCAGAACATCCTCCGTTTCGCATCAAGCCCGACCGCAACCGACACTCCGACGGAGCCGATCCAAAAGTGCATCGTCACGACTGTTGTCTTCGGCCTGTTTGATATCACCGACTAAACCAATATGGCCGCTGCTCGGGGGCCCCAAAGTCAACCGGCGCACAAACCCTCCTCCGCGATCCATCCCCGAACTCGTCGCAAACTCGCAGCGCAGCTCGCAGCCGAAGCAGACGCTCTCCGCGAGGCGCTCGACGACGAAGCACGCGAGCGAAACGCGAGACGGGCACGACGAAAACGCACCGCGTCATAAGGGCATAATTAGCCGCCTTCGAGAGCGTGCCCCCGTTCCCCCCTCCTTCCCTTCGCCGCCCGCTTATCGTCGACGCGCTCACGAGCCGAATCAGTGAATGAACGAGTATGTGCCCGCCGCTGCCCACGGGGACGCCGCGAGTAGCGCTTTCGTACGACCGACGCCAACGCTCGTCGGGGTCGCGTGGGCGGCATCTCTGGTAGCAGTGCGAAGGGATAGGACCGCTGACTGACGCGGCGCAGTCGTGACGCACGTACCGCACCGTTTGAACGGTCCGAGCTAAACTGGCCCCGTGACGGTCTTGTCACTGTTCCTCCGCGTCACCAGCGACTCGACCCTACACGGAGCAGTGGGCGAAGCTCCACCGATACGTTAATGTATATATTCCTGAAAGAAACTAATGCGGCGGACACATGATGCAAAAAGCGACCGAATGTACTGCGGAAATTGCAAAGGAAATTCGGACGGCCGCTAGGCTCCTCCCCTTCTGCGAAAATCGGAAAAGATTCGAGAGATCTGGAACGCCAAACATTTTTCGGACCGAGCCTCAGATTTTCGGACTGCTCGGCGCGACAAAAGGTAGAGCATCGCGATTTCCGCGCGGGAAAAAAATTCCTCTCGGGGCTCGCCTTCTGAAAGTAGCGTACAAGGGGTTTTCGCATGATCCGATTCTGGGTCTATATTTTTTTTTTTTTTTCATCATGTGTTTCAGGCAAACATTTCAGTGTGTATAAGTGGCGCACGATCTTTCCATAAGCCAGCAGCCGCCGGTATACGTGCGCTAGCTCACGCAACGAAATTGACGTCATAGTCCCCCAAACAAAACAAATTAGCCGTTAGTTGTTTATAGACGCTTTACAGCAGCTGTGCATGGGCGCCGCCATAACTGACCTTCAGTTTTTGTTCCCTCTTATTCCGTTCGCTTCACTTCATCATTACCACAGCAGGACAGGTTATTGCCATTTTAGATGCTACTGTATTCTTGTGCCCAGCATACGCCCTTGTGAAGACCCGTCAACACCCGCTTCAGTAGCTCGGCATCTCGGTAAGACAAGAGAAGGGCGGCTATGGCGGCTCAATCTGGCGCGTGTGTAAAGCGTCTATACAGTAAAACAACTAACGGCTAATTTGGGTAACTATGTCGCCAGAACATGGCGACATTGTTACCCACTATTAGCGGCGAGATTAAAGCCCCTCGATGTGTTTGCGTTCGTCTTGCAAGTAGCGTCAAATGCGCGAGTGCACGAGGCCCATGTCTCGAGCGGCCCTTGGAAGCAAATGGCGGCACAGCACTGAAATGAGCGGGTCTTGGAAGCGAATGGCGGCGGAGCACCCGCTCATGGCACGTGTCTCGCGCGCTTCCACAACAATGGTTGGCGGTACTTGTAAAAAACGCTTTTATCAAGGGGCTTTAGGCGAGATGTTTCGGTGGCGCCCTCGTTCGGTTACCTTTCGTGACGTCATTACCTTGTGAACAGCAAGTTCGATGCTGTTTGTAATGGCATGGTGGAAGCCCGATATCATAGCGCTCTCAAAGCAACACTGCAAACACCATTAAAATTGAAATTCTTACTTTCCTCTTATTTCCGTCGATGAGACATCCTTTGCCGACGTCACAGTCAGCATTCGGCCAATTTTGGTGGGCCGACCACAGCGACATTTTCGATCGCTCACGTCACCAATAGATAAGCAGCCTAGCCACTGCAGTACGGCTGCTAGCCTGGGCTCTTTAACGTGCATCACTCAGTGGTGATCACACTGTGGCGGTGACACACGACCGCGCGCCGGTACGATGCTCATCCAGATCGAAACGGGAAGGGGTGGGGATTGAAACCAGGATCCCTGGGTTCTGCAGCGCGAGCTTTCGCTCCACGTGCTCCGAGCTGGTGTGCGCTAGTCCACTCGGCCACCGATTTCCCCATACTGCTTTCAGGCAAGAGAAGCTGGAGTGCTTCTCCCCCAAACATTTCGTTCCCTCTTCATTTGTTTACGGATTAAAGATACGTGGAGAAAGGGGATATAACTATCTGCACTGCGCGTTTGTTACTTTGTATTTATCTTAAGTGTACACTTGTGTTCTCATTCTATCCTCAGGAATATTGTAAACGAAGAGGGGAGAGAGTGATTATTAAATTTTATAACATCAAATTTAGGGAGAGGGAAAAGGAAAGAGAAAGAGAGGTTAAAAGCCGGAAGGTCCACGGTTCGGTCGATTATGAAAACTTCCACAAAAAGGAGAGACATATTTCATCTTCCAAGCGACATAAAGACAGGTCATTGCTTCAAGGACGGCTTCGTTCTTGAAGCAGAATACGTCTCTTCAAGGACGAGGATACACTCTTGAAGCGACGTACCTTCGTCCCTGCACCTGATAATCACAGGTTTAAGAAAAAAAAAAAAAAATTGAAATCGGTTTTTCCGTTTTTTACTGGCCACATTAAAAGCACAAATCGGCGGTTACTATGGAAAAAAATGAAAAAAGTAGCGGCGAAAATAAAGCTTCTTACTACGAGTTCCAAACTTCGTAGGAAAAGAAAGGTTATAAATCATAATGATGATCATAACACTGCTATCCTTCCGGTATTACAATAAAATCATTTCCTAGATCAAAGATTTCTACCGCTCAACTAGGCAGCATTCGATAAAACGGCGTTCGATGACGCGGTGCTCGACGAAACGGTGCTCGACGAAACGGCGTTCGATCAAACGTTCGGGCCTAAGAAAACCCGACCTGTTTGGATAGCCCTCGACTGAATCCGAGTCAACGCTGACGCCACCCTCGTGTTCAGTACATGCTCGGGGTGCGGGCCCAAACAATGGCCGACTAGGATTCATCGTGGAGGAAAATAGGCACAGATTTTCAAGAAGCCCACACTAGAGACTCCCCAAAACGTCATCACTAGAGGATCCATGCAGAACCACCTACAGCTTGAGTCAGCATTGCCTCCGCCAGCGCGTTTGCCGCTAGGGGTCGGGGATCAACCTACGATGACGTCATGAGCGGGCCTTGTTTTCTAGGTGACACCGTCTACGCGGCACCCGTCAAGGTCGCCTCTTCCATCGTCGTCGCTCGTCAAGTTTTGGTTCATGGGGGTTCCTGTCACGCCGGCGAGACGCCATTGAGCGGACCAAAGCCAGCTACCGTGCCGACAACGCCACATGATCGTGCCCACTTTTGCAGATCACAGCAGTCACCGCAGGGCAACGTGCACGCTTGTTTGAAAAGAAAAAACACCGCGGTGTGTGCGACAGGCGATCTTTCTCGATTCCGCAGGACCTCGGAAAAACTATACTCTGTTTCATACTTAGTGCTCAAACGGTGTTATCAAAGCAGCTGACGGGAGCATGGGCTTTCATCTCGCAGATCATCCGTACGCCTCTTCGCGCAAACGAAACCGCCACAGATGAAGCCACGTGCACGCGCCATGGAGCTTCGACAGCGTCGCGTACACTGAGCAAGCACGGAACCAGGATTTTTTTTTTTTTTTTTGAGGGGGGGGGGGGGGTTTATGACAAAATGCTGTATGAGGGGGAGGGGGAGAGGACGCCCCAGCAAAATGGAAGATTTCGGGGGGCGGGGGAGGCAGTCCGCATGCCCCCCCCCCCCCCCCCCCCCCCCCCGGCTACGTGCCATGACACTGAGTACGAAACGGAGTATATGCACGCTTTGCAGTAGCTCTGCATGGGCGCCGACATAACCGACCTCCAGTTTCTTTTTCCTCTTATAGGGGGTACTCAGAGGACGCCATATTTGGGGGCGATGTTTAGAGTGCGTGCTCAGAACGAACTCACATTACTACGTTTATGGTTTGTATGAAGACACCCACCGGTAAGTAACGGAGCACGAACAGCGTCTGCTGCATCGCATTTCGCATTATGTCACGCCATGTTTGTCACTTTAAAGCTTAAAACCCCAGCGTACTTTCCACGCCAAGTTTAAAAGGCACCTTTTCCCCAGCAACACTATGCCCGCAACTTGGGAAACAAGAAAAACAACAGAACATTACCCGCTTTATTTCACGTACGTGTTTGCTTTTCCCGAGTCACCAGGCAGCACGTGGCGGGCCCCAAGTTACCCAAGGTTGTTTCATTCAGAAAACGTGCGCCTTCCGTTCGGTCTCTTCTGCGCTCGGAAGTCCGCTGTACAAACGAACGGAAACTTTTTTTCTAGTTGTACACGCGTTTTCGAAACCCCACCAAGAAAACGAAGAAAGAGAGAAAGTAAGAAAAAGAAAAGGCAGGGACAACCTTGAACACCGTGTGCTTACTACATCTAGATGACGGCGCTTGAGGCAAGACTAAAAAAAGAGATCACGACGGGGAAAAAAAAAAAAAAAGAAAAGCTATCATGATAATCCTCAAAAAAAAGTATCTCGTCAAATCGCCTATAAAAAGTCTGCGCCAAACTCCAGCTTTGCGAAGCGTCGTGGAAGGCACGGGCGCAAGCGCGTGCGTGCAGGAATGGCCTTCCCTCGGGCAGCGCTCGCTCTCTCGCAAAGCATTTGGTAAGAGCTAGGCGCTACGGTGGCGCGAGTGCACCTTTCATAGCGCTGCACACCAGTTGCAAGACTACAGCTGTGTCGAAAAAATTCCGAAAGATCCGAAAAATGCCAAAGCGAAGTGCCTAGCGGCGACTAACAACCGAAGCAAATTGAACGTCGTAAATGTTCATAGAGCCAAAAATCGGTCAGCCATCGAAATATGGTAATACTAGTTAATACCCTCAGGGCCCAGGTGGCAGCCTAACATTCTAAAGAGTACAGTGCTCGAGTAGCCGTAATATTACGCTATATTAATCATTTAACGAAACGCAGGTTATTACGAAAAGTAGTCGAATGACAATCCTCCGAGATGTGGCGACTTTATTCCGGTGATCAAAGCGCCATGAGAGTTTAATCGAGACAGTGAAAGTTCAACATAGAAGAGGAATCTGGATAGTGAACTACGGCCGATGACCCCAGCCGTGGATCGCTGCCTGTTTCGACTTAGATGAGAGCACAATTAGCGGCTGGATGGATGGATGAATCCGGCTGAGCCCTTTGGATTGGGCGCTAGCTGACGCCACCTAGCCATTTTGTTCTACAATTTAAGCTTCGAATACATGGTTCGATGGCGCCCTCTTACGGATCCTATGGGCGACAGCACGATGAAGATTTACCTCGCCGTGACGTCACGAGTTGTGATCCTGGCTACTTATCGTCAGTTGCGAACAACAAGTTCGATGGTATAGACGCTTTCAGGCAGCTGTGCAAGGGCGCCGCCATAACCGACCTTCAGTTTTTGTTTCCTCTTATTCCGTTCGCTTCACTTCATCATTGCGACAGCAGGACAGGTTACTACCACTTTAGGTGCTACAGTGTCCTTCTCCCCAGCCAAGGCCGTTGTGCAGGCTTGTCAAAGTCCGCTTCAGTGGCTCGGCATCTCGGTAAGACAAGAGAAGGTCGGCTATGGCGGCTCAATCCATGGCGCGCGCTGAAAGCGTCTATACGTGTAATAAAAAGCTTGGGGTCATCGCATAAAATTGACAAAGTCAAATTTGAGGGTGTCACGTGCCAAACCCACCAAGGGCATCTGGCACGCCCCAGCAAAGGCCTGAAGATTAGCTTAGATCCCCTGGAGATCTTTTGACGTGCAACCGAACTCTAAGTTATACGGCGCCTTTTAGGCAATAAGCCTCCGTCAGACTTGCAGGCACAGGTCGGCCGGGATTCGAACCCGCCACCTGCGATGTCCATCCGTAGCCTGGCGCTTTGCCTCGAAGCCACCGAGACGGCTGTTAAACTTTTTTTTTCTTTTTTTTCTTATCGCGGTTGTCAAAGCTGACAGGATGACATGCCTCTTAATTCTGTCCACGAGAGCATAATTCATCCCCTTAAAGACGTCGTTATAGCGAGCGATTTGCCAGTCGTAGAAATCCGACCACAACGACGATTTGATCACGCACGTCGCGCCAATACCGGTGTGCGGTCGTGGAACCACTTTTTTTTTCGCGACGCACGTTCTGCGGCAGAACGTGCCCCGAGTCGTGGTTATTCGACAACCCACCCGTCGCACGGCCCTGCGTCTTTCGAAGCTGGCGCCCGGAATACCTCGCCGACGAGTCTGCCTGAGGATGTCCAAATCTAGGTACGCACACTTCACGACGCTGACGACAAGCGGGAACCCATTACAAGGTTCCAATCTGCTCCTCAGTTCCTGGTAAGACTAATATTTTTCTTCTTTTTTTTTAATGCGAAAGTATTAACTATTTTATGGAGCGGAGCCGGCGGCGTCTATAAGCGAAAAAAAAAAAAAAAAAAATGCGGGAGAAATGCTTTTTTCCTATTGGCTGAGCAAAAGGGCTCCTAGATAGCTATTGGTGGCCGCTTCACGAGAGCGCGCGCTCGGCAACCTCGGCAGTAGCGAAACGTGGCCGTCCACGCCAGTACACCGCAGACGAACTAAGGGAGCGGAAGAACGACATTCATGCTCGCATTCACAACTCATAAGAAGCGCTTAGGTGTCATTGGAGTTTTTCTTCTCTATCAAAGATTTGGGAGAAACTAAAAAAAAAAAAAAAATGTTTTGGCTAGGTGGCGCAAGCCGCCGCCTAGTCATGGATCATTTCAAAGATGGTTAGCGGTATGATCACGAAACAGGTGAGTGTCACTATTGGTAGCAACCAAACAGAGGGTTAGGTTAGGAAGGAAAGTTAATGAACAAGGGACTCCAACTTTATGCTGACGAACAACACGGGCGGAGATGTAAAAAGGGGATAATTATCGTTTGATCGCGATGACTGGTCAAAGTCAGTTTTAAACACTTTTTTTTTTCTTTTTACAACAGTTAAAGGTCCGTTTCAGAGCAGTAAAAATAACTTTGGGAGCACCATAATATAATTCAGCCTCATTAATTCAACCGGGAATATACTATCTTAGGATTCGTGGGCTGGCCAGTTCAACTCACTTCTCCGCAGTGCACCAGTGCACGGTAAGAAACGCACTCAACGGAGCTAACAGTAACGCACTCGAACACGCCACAAATAATGACAAACATAGAGCAACGTACGAGCACTGTCATTGTTCAGTTGATGATGATGACGATTAGGAGTTTAGTGGCGCAGCAACAGCGAATTTTATTGAGCACCAAACTAAACATAGTTGGAACAGACTAAAAAGAGAATGAATCCAGTTGCAACTGGAGCAACTATCCAGTTTAAGAAAATGTAAACGTGGATGAGTGGAGCTAAAGTAAGAACGTAGCGTGAAATGGAAGATGATCCTTAAATCGTTCCGGAATACATGATCGACGTAGTAGATGATAGTTAAAAGTTCCCCACAAACGGAGCAAATGTGTCGAACGGGAGCGAACTACTTTCAGGCGGCACAGGAGAACTTCCATGCGACATTTCCTGTCGCTGTTCAGTGGGAAGATGAAATCAAACAGTAGATTATTCGAAACAATAACCGACTCTTTTTTTTTTCTCTATCTCTCTCTTCTTAAATTCGCACAAGTTTACCATAACGATCCCGCGGTGTAGTGGGGCCTGACTCCTAAGCTATTAGTTACGGTACTGCAAAGGAGATATTAACTTTCGGCGCAATATCTTGCTCAAAGTCATCTGTGAAATGTAGATGGACGTAGAACAGGGTTACGTCAGTGCAGTTTAGCGCAAATGACGCAGCCATGACATCACTGTCATTAGAAGCCGTATTGCGTAGACAAAACGATCGCAAAAACAACAAAACCTCCGGGATCTCGACCCGCGCCCCCTCGTTCAGCACTCCCGGAAACACAAGAGTTGCCTAGAGATGTACAATTTCCGGAATATTAAGACGAACAAAATACACATTTTATTTCTTGTTTCCTTTTCTGTTCGAAAAGAAAAGAAAAAAAAATGAAAGGGCAGTGCACTGAACACAATTAATTTCTCAACAGTATTAAGGCGTGGTAATTTGTAAATGCTTTAACATATGGCACAAATCTCTCAACAAGCATTAAGGCATAATAATTTGTAAATGCTTTAACATATGGAACGCTTTACATTCAAAAGAAACAATAAACCAAAAATCAACTCCCGAATAGCACCAGAGCATTCAGGGGGATCAGATTTTCTTATACCTCGCTCACGCTCGTTTCGTGCCAACGGCCCCGGCTACTCAACGCCTCTGAAAGTGATGCGTTAGAAAAACCGGCTCTTAAAAAGAAAACGAGCCAAATACCCCTGACAAAATAAACTGATTGGCGAATGAATGCTCAGCCGTCTAAACCGGATACCGTAAGGTTCGGCTCAGCCGACGCGGCTCCGTTAGAAATTGTATAAAATGTTCCACTGGGCAACATTCGCCCCCCCCCAGTACAGGGCAAACAACGCGCAGTTACTCAGTTGCAAGCAAAACGTGTCAACACGGCGGGGAAAAGTCAACAAACGCTAAAATTAAATCCCCTCGGGCGAAGCTGGGCGAACGGGCCGGGACGCGACCGAAAGAACCCAAGTCGACGCGGGTTTTGATTGGTTAGTAACACGTTTAACTTCCCTTGTTTCTGCCTTTCATTTGTTACTTTATTTAAAGTTTGAGGCTGCGGCCAGGAAGGGCGGAAGAACAAAAATTGTGTGTGTGTGTGTGTGGGGGGGGGGGGGGGGGGGGGGGGGGTCGAGTTAAAAATCGAGAAAGAAAATTATAATAAAGTTTGACTTTTGTTTTAAAGACTTCTCAGTTAAAAAAATAAATAAAAGAAGAATGCACATTGTATTATTGAGACTTCATTCAGAGTTTACAAAACAGCGAGTTTTCGAATAGCGTACCCCAAAGCTTTGCGCACGCAAAGAAATGGCGTCGTAGACGTGAGCCAATCCAAAACGCGGTTTGGGATCGGTGCATGCGCAGTGGCGACGACGTTAGATCTTTCCATACGCAGAGCCGGAAAGCAATGGGCCGCTGCCGTCGCCAAAAGTGCAACGTTTTGACGCTAGGTGCGCCACTGGAACAGAGTCGTTTAGATAGATAAATGGATGAATGATCCGTCCTGGTCGTTCCGCTCAATGTTACCAGGTCACCCGCGCATTCGGATAGGTATCTGGCCCTAACGGAATTCTGGTGCTCCGATTGTCCTGATAGGAAGAAGCAGACGGCATGCATTTCGGTGCTCGGTGCGTACCTTAGTGTTGCACAACGTCGCATTCGGTGACCAGTTTTCTAGCCGGATCGCAGCAAGCCCCTTTTCTCTTAAATCAATGTCAGCGGGGACTTCACGCCAAGAAAGCCCTACAGGGTTCTTTTTTTTTTTTTCATCCGAGTGGCATCGGGGCTCACAACAGTAGGCCATTTTAACAAATCTTTAAGGCGAAGCCCAGACAGACGATGTCTAACGTCGACTGACAAACGCATAATGGACCGAGGCAGCCGAAACAAACGGGTCGCAGAGGAGGCGACTGGCAAGATCCAGAATCCACTGTTGATCATACGATACAAAGGAAAGCAGCAGAACCCAAATTCCTCATCCGAGAGCGTCAAAAGCGCACCATCATGTTCGTAATGTTGCTCTACGGGTTCTATCACCGCTGAACCAATCCTAAACAGAAAAGGCTTCCACACAAACGGCTTGCACGTGACGTCATGCAAAGGGCGCTCCGATAGCCACCAGTGAAGATGGGAAGGAGCTCCCCTCTTACCAGGATCCTCTTTTGCGTCTCCCGGATTTTCACAAAGGTCGCTATTTTCCTCCCTGAAGATTATAAAAGATACACTCGTCACTCAAAATTCTTACAAAAGCAGCTTCCCTCTCTCCCTCTTACATGGTGGTCAAAAGTACGTGGTGTGACGCCGGTGAAAGCCATGTATAGTACGTGGTGCACGTTGAAAACCCGAGGTTAGAGCCGTGTATAGAGAGAGTTTGGTCAATGTGAGGCGCGCGCAGAGCCAGGGCGTGCACCAGACGCAGAAAGAGGGCTTGACATGCTCTCTTCGCCAACCAGAAGCCGAAAAGAATACCCTAGCGGTGGTAACGAGAAACAGTTTTAAATAATAGGCATTTGGTTTTAATAAGCGCGTAAGAGTTAAATGTAGTAACCCTTAAATGGTTGAAAATGGGGTACACGTGATGTTTCGATCATGACCATGCAGAAAGATGTAATAAAGGAATGTGCCGCTCAACTCTCTTTTGCTCGGACAGAGTGTAACCTAGGGGAGTCGCGAACTTTTGTCGAATCGGATTTTTAGGTCCAACTTTTGGGGTTCGACTGGTTCGACGGACCTTCGACCTTTTAACCAGACTCAACTGGTTCGACTTTGAGGACAGTGTGGCCAGACTTTGATAAAGGCATGTCAGGGTTGGAGAATTTTTTTTTTTTTTTACGCAAAGGGCTACTTTAATTTTATGAACAATTGTAATTAACAGAGACTAATTCTAATCACTGAAGTTAACAACTTAATTTTTGTTTTACCGTATTAACTTGAATAACCGATCAGCGCTGCCCTTAATTCGTCCCTTAGCCATCACCATCCAATCGGAAGCCAACTAGCCAGCCTGTCGCGTAGCAGTCGAACCTTTGTCGAACTTTTCACGAGAAGTTAGAAAAAGTCGAACCTGATCGAACCTGATCAAAGCCGAACCTCGACCGGTTCGCGACATCCCTAGTGTAACCGCTCGGACGGCAGATTCCCGGCCCTCGTTGCCTGGCGTACGAATTATGTCGATCGTTTCGCTAGCCGCACTTTTCCTCCATGACTCTAGATGACCGTGACTGAAACATCAGGTGCACCATATTTTCAATCACCGAGAGTTACTTCGATGCATTTATTAAGTGTGTTTCTCGCGACCACCGCCAGGGTATTTTTTTTTTTTTCGACTTCTGGTTGGCCACATATTCGAATTTGCAAAGACGCCCTGGAACACGCCCAGCCCCCTTTCGGCCAATGGCGCCTTCTGATTTGTCTCTATACTTCCCAATGAATGGCCAAACTCTCTAGCAGTCGTACTGCAATGACTAAATTTCTCATCTAGAGCATGTAACAATGTCGCCATACCCTATGGCAGGCTAACCACACGCTGTATATGTACCAACGAATCACTTGGTTTTGCTAACATGACCACGGCGTAAAGGCCTGTAAAAAAAAAAAAAAAAAAGGACTACCGGAAATTGTGAGGCGATCATACCTCGGCAAACCTCACTCATCCTCATCTTTACAGGCGAGGTGAGGGTGAGTGAGTTTCTGAACGAGGAAAATTCATGTGTGTGAGGATGAGTGAGGGCCGGTGAGGGCTGTGAGGAGCGTGAGGGAGTGAAGAGTATGAGGGCCGTGAGTGTGTGAGGGCCATGAGTGCGTGAGGACCATGAGTGGCGTGAGGAGTATGAGTGCGTGAGGGCCATGAGGGGTATGAGTGCGTGAGGGCATTGAGTGGCGTGAGGGCCATGAGTGCTGAGGGGCACGAGGGGTATGAGTGCGTGAGGGCCATGAGTGCATGAGGGGCGTGAGGGCCATGAGTGCGTGAGGGGTATGACTGAGTGAGTGGCGTGAGGGGTATGAGTGCTGAGAGTTGTGAGGGCGATGAGTGCGTGAGGGCCATGAGTGTGTGAGGTTCAGTGAGGGTGAGTGAAGGGCTGAAGGTGAGTGTGACTGTGAGGGTGAGTGAGGGGCTGAAGGTGAGTGTGGCTGTGAGAGTGAAGTGAGTGAGGGCGACCTAAAATGCCGACCTCTGGAGGCGATACGACTCTGAGCCAGTGACAAATGCGCCATGTGCGCGTACCCAACTGGCTCTCTCTCTTCTTCTCCCCTCCCACCCTCCCTCCCTCCCTCCCCTCCACCCCCCCTCCCCCCACACACACACACAAAACCTCCATTCACAACGCCTACACACACACGCACTCCGCTGCTCTTCAGGTCTCGAAAACGGGAAACGGAAGGGCTGTGTTCAAAATCATAATCCAATGGATCCGAACTACTTCGGCGGGTCGTGTCACGTGGTAACACAGAGCTACTCTGGACGCGGGTAGGTTTTTGAACGCGAACGTACAAAACGCTTGCCCTGGAGTAAAATCGAGCAAATTTTGGAACACAGCCAAGGATTCGAAGGCCCCGCAGAGCAGATGGACAGCATTGGCAGGCGGCGTGTGACGTCAATTTTGACGAGAACAGAGGTCACCGAAGATCAGAGGAAGCGAGAAGGAAAATCTTTACGTTCGCTTGGCCGGTGTCTAAACAGACCTCGGACTGCCGGACGCTTCAATTTCACCGATTTTTGACGGAGCCGTGTCGCCTCACGTTCCTTGTAGTATCTTGTTTGGACAAGCCTTTACAGGACGCAAACTATACCGACGTAGCACAAACGGGGCATCTACACTTTTTCTTGTACTCGTGCACGCCACAGGCAAGTATTTCAACACCAAATCGCGACGAGCTTGTCACCATTAATATACCTCATGCAAAATCGAAGCGATACTAGCGCCGTTGTGCCGCGCAATGTATCTTGGGAACCCAATGGTCACGGTGTTGGTTTCGATTCGCTTTCGTTTTTACGACAACCCGTCACGAACAAATACAGTGCATGCATTTTCGAATATGTGACTTTCCTTGAAATTTAAAGGGATTGTCCGGTCAAATTTTGTATTCGAAAAAGCAATTGAATGTCATCGTTATTGCCTCGAGACGCGTCGTACGTGCAATATCTGCCCTCTGCATGAGTAATTGAATTTATACTGCTCCAATCGCATTCTAGCGTAAACGCTGCTTTCGTTGGCAACATTGAAGCTCTGACGTCACAAAACACAAAGCGAGCATTTTTGTCTCGTTGTTTGCCTGCGAGTAAACGCCGCAGCGTGCTTCGTTTTTGTTGTTGTGCTCGACTTCTTTCGTGGTTGGGCGAGATTTTTGTTGCGCGGTTGGCTGCCACCATCACCGGGCAGCACATGCGAGCCCAAGACATGACGTTCCACATCTTTCCGCGAGACGTGCACTGTCGAGCGAAGTCGATCGTCGCCGTGCGTAGGGACTAGGTTCCCGTCAAGATCGAGATCCCGCGTATGCAGCAATCATCTCACAGAAGAGAGCTACGAGCTGAGCTCTATCCGGACAGAAGGCTCGTAAGCTGAGGTCTGATGCTGTGCCAACGACATTAAACTACGTCCATCCACTCCTCGCCCAAATCGGATTAATCAATTAGTTTATGAAGCGAAACCGAAACCAACAGCTAGGCCACCTGGAAGCGGTACCAAAAGTTGTATTTAGCACGCGATCAGCCGGATTCTGTTTGACCCACGTGTGAAAATGGAGCGTGGCTACGATTCACCAAGCTCGTCCAAGTCAAGTGACGACATGCATTCGAACGATTCGCCGTTTGCCTTCGACCTACGGACATCGCCTCCTAGGGAACGACCCGCAGCATCATCACCGATCCAGTGGATCCGCCGACATGTGTACCCAGATGCCGCTTCGTGTACCTATACTTCGTTTCAGCTTCGGTCCAGACGCAGCCAAAGCTACAAGCGTGAGCTCCGGGCTTTCAGCATCCCTGCCAAGCACGCGCGCTCGTGCAGTGCAAGCACTGGTCTGGGCCACATGCTCGCGCTTGTAGCATCGGCTGCGTCTGGACCGAAGCTGAAACGAAGTATAGATGCCGCTTCAGAGGTAAAATCTGCATCCTTTGCTTTGCAAGTGCCCCTAGTTCGATCGGTGGCTGTCGCAGTTGTGTTTGCGCGAAACGCCATACGCTTGCTCGAAGCTTATGGCTGTCTGCGAGTAATTTCCTCCTAAAAGGCGTGACTTTTTTTGCACATGCTTGAGAACTGCATTAAAAGAACCGTATCTCAGTAGGCTACAGCCTAGAAGACTACATAATTCGAAACATAATACAATACATCCATTTGACCAACGCTTGTTATCCCGACCATCCACAAACCTTTGCGTTTTGTGACGTCCATAGAGTTATTATAATGTACTCTAGAGGTTCAACTGGCGCTAGTGTCTATGCGACTTCCGTGGCGCAAATTGAAGCAGACAGCAACCAGTCTACTTTTGCGGTGCTGCTATGCATTCCTATGGGAAAACGCGCGTGCATTTTGTCTCTTCGCCGGAAAATAACACGGAACGCTTTGGTTATTAGGGTCGTACCGAATAGTATATAGCTTGATTAACATGCTAAAAGTGTAATTGCTTTAGTTAGCGCATTGTTCTTCATCGGTGAACGATGTTTTTACCTACGCTACATTTCAGTCCCAAACACCTGTTCTGCAGCAGGTGTGTAAAGACAAACGACGATTCAACGCAAAATCACAATCGAAAGGAATATAGAGTGTGTTCAAGGCTCGCCAGCATCCCGGTGACACTTATATATTGATAATATGCCAGTCCTGTAAAACATTAGAATAAAGAATAAAGTATCGGGGCTACGACAGGTGTCTCTTCGTATTGTTTTCTCTGCCGGACAGCTTTTGTCGGGCAGTTGTTCTCAAAGGTTTCGAGCGTGGGGGTGATGTTTCCAACGCAGAACAAACATCTTCGCATATCTTCACGAGCAGAAAGAACAAAGCGGTACTTATTGAAAATCGGAATATATTACGTGGCCTTCAATTTATTTTGATCGTACATGCACGGGTAGTTACTGATCCAGTGTTGTTACTGCGTAGTTCTTGCCGTCTCCCTTAATTTCCAGATGTCCTTCGTTGGTTTGGCACGTATATCCCTCATGCTGAAAAGTTCTGACGTCGTGTTCGAGCTAACAGTGTCCGACAGTGCACATAAATACACGTAAGGAACCGTTAGAGCACAGTTTTTAATGCAATGAATTTGAAAGATAAACGCCGTAACTGACCAATTATTTCATCGGCCTGACTGAGAAATGTTACAAGCTACCTACTACGTAGGAATTATTCGGGTTATTTGCTCTTATGGTCGAGCGCAGGGAGAAAATGCACTCACTCTCTCCCATAGAAATGCATTACCGGACTGGTTGCTGTCTGCTTCAATTTGCGTCAGCACACTAGCGCCACTTGAACCTCTAGCCTACATTATGGTTGTGTTCCAAATCCTACCCAAATGGATCATCAGAGTTGCAATAAGGTGAGCTGGCGGGCTAGTTGGTCGTTCATTATTAGTAAAATAGCGCAAAACAACAAGGAAGAAAGGGCGAGATAGACAGGAAGGGCGCTAAACTGACAACTGACATTTAATACAGTCTATAAAGGAGGAGAAGAAAGAAGCAAGAAGTTACTGATGCTGTTGCTTAAAAGAAAGAAACGTACACCCTCAAAGTTGTTATACAGAAAAATTTTAAAATAAAATGTATGAAAAAGGTGAGTTGCTGATGACATTTGTGAGTGAAAAAAAAACAAAAAAAACGCAAGAAATAAGAGAGAAAGAAAGAAGGAAGCAATAATTTTGAAACAAAGGAGAAAATTGCAGAGGTGCAAGATCGGTAATCGTAGATGATAAAAAAGATGAAGTTTGAGACCAAAAAGGAACCCGAGGTTGCAGGCTGAATACTTGTAGTCAAGTCATATGATTGAGGTAGTAAAGTTCCTTAGGAGATAAGGCGATCGATGGGGCACTGACGCACACCGCCCCGCGAGACACGATTGTTTGAGCTTCATACAACTCTCGTGTTCTTTTGGACCGAAAACGTCTTAGGATTTTGGTTTGGCTAAACAATGCTGAGCACATACAGTCCCTTGCGTGTATTGCAAGATGGCCGGCTGGTGACGATCTCAAGGCTAAGGCATGTTCTCGCAAGCGTTCATTGATGCATCGGCCTGTTTGTCCCACATATATTTTGCCGCAGGTTAAAGGTATTTCGTACACCACTCCTCGTTGGCAGTCGACGTATTGTTGCTGGTGTCTTACTTTGCACTCAGCTTGCTGTGGTTGGAGATGGTTAATTCTCGGACACAACCGCCTAAGTTTATCTGGTGCAGAGAGTGCCACTTGGACTTGATATTTTGAAGCAATCTTTTTTAAGTTGTGTGTAATCTGATGAATGTATGGCAGCACTGCTGGTCGTTGGTTCTTCTCTCGTGTGCGCACTCGTTGTCCACTGTTGGTAAGTAATGATTCGGCGACTTCAAACAAAATCGAACTCGGGAACCCAGATGACTTGAGGCGCTGCACTTGAGCTTGAAAACTCTCAGCCGCGGAATGTGTGCACGACTTTTTTAAGGCTGCACTCATTGTACTTTTGACAATTCCTCTCTTGATGATTTTGGAGTGAGCTGAGTCGTACTGAAGCAGGCCTTTTTTGGTTCTTGGCGAGTATTTCCAGCAAGTGTGCCTGTCTTTGAACATCAGATGAAGATCTAAAAATTGAAGGCTTAAATTCGTTGGAGTCTCATGGGTGAAATTGAGCCCTTGCCCTTCGCTCCAGAAAGTGGATTTGATGGTGTGGATTGTTTGAGCTTCATTTTCCATGGGTCTCATTGAAAGAAGCACTAGATAATCATCCACGTATCTGAAAATGCGTGAGACTTGCTATCTAATGAAACATCTGTCTAACCTCAAACTAAATGATCCATTCCTGATCCCTAACTCTGAAGTGGTCATACATCACCTACAACTGAATGATGCAACGGTACGATACGGATTTTCACTTGATGTGGAGGAACTTTTTTACTCAATCCCACACAACAAGCTGTTTACAGCTGTAAACGAATGTATTGAGGCCAACGGGATTACGAAGTTTCAAAATGAAAGTGGAATACAGGTAGAATCTTTCCTAGAACTTTTACGGTTCTACCTAACCGCCACCGTGGTAACGTACGAAGGTACGTCTTACCTACAAAGGAAAGGCATATGTATCGGGTCCTGTGTGGCACCAGTCCTCTGCGACATCTTCCTTTCAAAATGTGATCGGGCCATCGATAATGCACTCACCAAAGGGCAAGTCTCACGCATTTTCAGATACGTGGATGATTATCTAGTGCTTCTTTCAATGAGACCCATGGAAAATGAAGCTCAAACAATCCACACCATCAAATCCACTTTCTGGAGCGAAGGGCAAGGGCTCAATTTCACCCATGAGACTCCAACGAATTTAAGCCTTCAATTTTTAGATCTTCATCTGATGTTCAAAGACAGGCACACTTGCTGGAAATACTCGCCAAGAACCAAAAAAGGCCTGCTTCAGTACGACTCAGCTCACTCCAAAATCATCAAGAGAGGAATTGTCAAAAGTACAATGAGTGCAGCCTTAAAAAAGTCGTGCACACATTCCGCGGCTGAGAGTTTTCAAGCTCAAGTGCAGCGCCTCAAGTCATCTGGGTTCCCGAGTTCGATTTTGTTTGAAGTCGCCGAATCATTACTCACCAACAGTGGACAACGAGTGCGCACACGAGAGAAGAACCAACGACCAGCAGTGCTGCCATACATTCATCAGATTACACACAACTTAAAAAAGATTGCTTCAAAATATCAAGTCCAAGTGGCACTCTCTGCACCAGATAAACTTAGGCGGTTGTGTCCGAGAATTAACCATCTCCAACCACAGCAAGCTGAGTGCAAAGTAAGACACCAGCAACAATACGTCGACTGCCAACGAGGAGTGGTGTACGAAATACCTTTAACCTGCGGCAAAATATATGTGGGACAAACAGGCCGATGCATCAATGAACGCTTGCGAGAACATGCCTTAGCCTTGAGATCGTCACCAGCCGGCCATCTTGCAATACACGCAAGGGACTGTATGTGCTCAGCATTGTTTAGCCAAACCAAAATCCTAAGACGTTTTCGGTCCAAAAGAACACGAGAGTTGTATGAAGCTCAAACAATCGTGTCTCGCGGGGCGGTGTGCGTCAGTGCCCCATCGATCGCCTTATCTCCTAAGGAACTTTACTACCTCAATCATATGACTTGACTACAAGTATTCAGCCTGCAACCTCGGGTTCCTTTTTGGTCTCAAACTTCATCTTTTTTATCATCTACGATTACCGATCTTGCACCTCTGCAATTTTCTCCTTTGTTTCAAAATTATTGCTTCCTTCTTTCTTTCTCTCTTATTTCTTGCGTTTTTTTTGTTTTTTTTTCACTCACAAATGTCATCAGCAACTCACCTTTTTCATACATTTTATTTTAAAATTTTTCTGTATAACAACTTTGAGGGTGTACGTTTCTTTCTTTTAAGCAACAGCATCAGTAACTTCTTGCTTCTTTCTTCTCCTCCTTTATAGACTGTATTAAATGTCAGTTGTCAGTTTAGCGCCCTTCCTGTCTATCTCGCCCTTTCTTCCTTGTTGTTTTGCGCTATTTTACTAATAATCATCAGAGTTACTCCGGCGGGTCGTGTCACGTGACAACACAAACTGAAAAGCGCTGAACGCGGGTAAGTTTTGGAACGCTAAGGTACCAAACTGTTACCCAGGAGTAAGATCGAGTAAATTTTGGAACACGGCCTATAATAACTCTATGGTGACGTCACGGAGCACCTACGGATGTCAGCCATTAGGGAGTTTTAGTAGATCGTTCCGATACCTCCGATAGCCCCGATAACGATACTATGCATGCACAAGGGAGGCGGCGGCGAAGTATCGGGATATCGTTATCGGAGTCATGGGAACGATCTACTAAAACTCTCTATTGACACTGGCGAAATTCGGGGTGCAGTTCGGTGCAGAGGCTCATGAAAGGTTTAATTAATAACGGGAGATCATATATCAATAAAAATGACGTTTGTCTACATGAAGGCTCCCTCGACGTAACGAGCGCAAGAACTTGAGTACTTTCGGTTTCGACCGGACAATCCCTTTAAAATTATAATAATGTAGGTGTTACCTACCAATACAAATAAAAATGCTAGAACAATTTTTTTTTGTAATGACTTTAACCAATTTACACAAAAACGCCGAATCTGTAAAAAGCATTAAACCCCCCCCCCCCCCCAAAAAAAAAAAAAAAAAAAAAACGCCGAAAACACAGAACCTTACGCACAATGCAACGCGCGAATGCATGGAATTAAAAAAAAAAAAAAAAAAATAGTCTATTCTCCCTATGCGTGTTCTCCACACGTTTTTTTTTTTTTTTTTTTTTTTTTCCGAGCGTATTTGATATTGATACATTTTTCACAATACAATTTTTTTAACCAGCTGTTACACGGGAAGTTTAGATAAAGACGCGGACGATGTTTGAGTCTGTCCTGGCCGCTACAGGCAATCTCGAACGCTTTTATCTGCAACAGCTGCTCCACACCAATCCGCATGAATACGAGCAACGGGCTGATAATGAAACAAATAGTATCCACGTTGCCTGCCTCGAACATACATTTTTTTTTTTTTTTTTTTTTTTTTTTTTTTTGTTATTAGAGTTACGTTTTAGGCAGCAACGGCCCGCCCAGAAGCCTCGTCCATTTCCCGAAATTACCTCAGCCTGCACATGCCGCACACCCACGCCGCTTTGTTGACATCCGACGCGGGTGGCGGAGAGGGGGAGGCGCCCTCAGAAACAGCCAGCGCGGTCAAACCGACCAAGCGTCGGACAACGGAAGTGGGACAGCCGCCACCACACACCAGCCGTCAAAACAAATCCTCCCTCCCTCCCCTCGAGACAGCCAAACAGAGAGAAAATGTTCCAGGCGGCCATTGAAGGAGGAAAAGAAACAGCCGACGGGCGGCAGAGGTACACGCACAAACGTGACGGAACCGAGCTCCGCCCGACCCAGCAACAGTGCGTCCACCCCCGCTATCAAAACGGACCACAACATCGTCTTCTCCGCCGAGCCAAGCAGGCGCCATTGTGTTTTTCATGCAAATATGGCGTCCTCGGCGGCGGCAGACGACGTCGGCGGGCTGCGTCGGCTCGGGAGAGAGGAACAGATAGAGAGAGAGAAGAGGAACGAGAGAGGGCGAGAAACGAACCAACACGACGCGACGGTCGGATATGCTGCTTGAACCAAAGCAAAAATGCAAATAAATGCTTCAAATCGCAGTTGGTTAGAGCACTAATAGTTCCCGAACGGTCTAAACTTAGCCGGAGGCGCGAATGAAGAACGAAGTTTGGGATTTTCAGCAGCGCCGTCTGCGTATGTCGGTTCTGAGTCACCCGGATGTAGAGATCTCCGAAGCGCCGTCAGCTGATCGCGTGGGGCGCCTTGTTACTACCCGCCGCGAAATTCCTCACCGACCGGAATACGCGAGGCGCTGGAGCGCGAGAAAAAGAGCCATAGTTTTCTTCTTCGCCTCATTCCGGCAGTTACCACGCGTGAGGCGAATCGGGCGTAACAGACCACCCAATAAATAAAATTGCGAGCTTACTGTAGCACGTCCTAATCTCAATCAACTTCGGGTGCCGTTCACCCCAATCCCGTGGACGCGCAAGGTCAGCAGTGTGTTTCTCTGGAACGCTCCGAGCCATTTTCGCGACCACCCTGATCGAAAAAGTGGGTCCCCGCGCGCAAATAACGCGAACAGCGCGCACATTTCCCAAAGTAAACAGCGTCTACGAGGCTTAACAAATCATGCTGCCCAAGATCAAGACTTCTGCTATTACGCCCGATGGCTTTTAGACCCTAATTTTTTGTAATATTTGCCCGCCGCGCTAGCCTCCGCGAGTTAGAGAGCCGGCAACAGAATTACCTGCGAGCGTTTGTCGTACAGAACACGAAACATCAACAAGAATTCACATGTTGGTGGACGCATGGTGTTCGTAGCGTTCACGGGTCTTCGGTTGGCTAGCGCGAACACACAGAGAATATCGTATAGTCTTAACGTAACTAATATAGCGTGTACCACATTATGGCATGTGATGAGAATACCGAAACCTGAGGAGAGAGCTCAGACATTCGTAAACATTGCGCGTTCCCAATGAAAGGACAACGCCATAACCACATGGCGCGTTAGCTTGCATAGGTTGCCACGCAGCCAGAGGAAAAAATATTCCACTCACCTCCCCAAGAGTTATCCAAAGTTGTTTCAATCCGTAGCAGAGTGACGGTAATCCAATTAAAAATAATCCACAACGCACACACACAAAATAAAATCCGCTACGCGTTAAAATGGCGCGGAAAATCTTTCAATTTGAATTCCGTTCATCCATGGCCGTTGCGTTTCCTCCCGCCAAAATTGACTCGGCCGAGGCATCGGTGCTGCAGTTTCGTACCCGTATTCGATTGCTCGGAGTACGTGACCTCACTTAAATCTAAAATTTACAAGCAATATATAACTAATAGAAATCATAGCGCAAGATAAATCATTATTATAGGGATTCACTTCCACAATATTATATACGAAACCACGAGTTCACAAGCTTGTGTAAGCGAGCAGTACACAACTCATTTCCGGAGCTTCCGACTTCGCGTGAAATGAACGTTTTCATAACAAACGAAAAAGATTAAAAAAAAAAAATGAAAGCACAACCTAGACCAGAATTGTTTTATTACAAGAAGTTACATGAGCCGAGCCCTTCAAAGTCATAGATGTATACACAAAAAAACGAAGGTGATGAGATAAAAACAAATCTTGCGCTGTGCCCGGACCTCAACCTTCGGACTTCTTGGGTGGTCTGAAAATAAAGAACAGTATAAGCATGTTAAAAAAAAGCGAACACATAACGGAACGAATAAGAAAGCAATAAATGATGGCAAGGAAAGAAACCTTAGCTGCCTAACTATAATTTCATAATGAAGCGTCTGCCTTGTATACTAGCGCCATCTGGGGTGTCAACCGGCAAGCCATTTGCACAACCATTTTCAAAACCCTCTATTCTACGCATCGAAGAGGCGATTAACTAGTGATGCCACTGATTTACTGGGCATCATAAACCACCTCGTTGACCGCGTGCAGTGTGCGCTGCAACTTTCCACAAGGACATAGTCCAATTGCATACATACATTTCTAAAATCCCACCATTTGTAATTACCTAGGTCAAGAATGATATGCATGGAACATTTTATTCTAATGAATAGGTGTCATTAAAGTTGTTTCTCGTGGAAATAACAATTCTAAAGTTTAGGGCGATTGATACATTTATTTTGGCAGGACCTATTTAGTAAGCTCGACAGTATGGTCACCTTGGGCGTGATCGAAAGTGTGGACGAGCCCACACTAATGCTCAGCAATGGTAGTCGTGACAAAGTTGAATGGAAGCTACAGAATTTGCGTTGACTTCATAGAGCGGAACAAAGTTTGTAAAACAACTGGGACAACTTGGGAATGCAAAGTTCTTCTCAAAAATCAATGCAAATTTTGGATTCTGGCAGTTTGAGTCTGCTCAAGTCTCAGATTCTGACCACCCCTTCATCACATCATTTGTTTGGAAACTTTAAGTTTAAGCAACTTCCCTTCGGTATTACATCTGCTCCAAAGTTCCTCCAGAAGATGAGCCAGCTTCTGAGCGAAATCAAAGGACAAGTCTGCAACATGGACGACATCCTTGTCTATGGACCCACAAAAGCAGAACACGACAGAAACCTGCGAGACGTCCTCTCTTGACTCAGGCAGGCAGCAATTACCTTGAACGAAACTGAACGTAGGGTCACAGAAACTAAGGTAAAGTTTCTTGTACATGCCATCAACCAAGAAGAGGTTTGTCCAGATCAAGAGAAGGTAGAAGCCACCGTGAAGATGAAAGCTCCCACACTTGCATCACAGAGCGGAAGAGCTTCCTTGGAATGGTTAATCACCTAGGAAATTTTTTTTCCGAGTTCGGCCCAAGAGTTACACCAGCTGGTCGCATTACTGAGTTCCAAACATCAATGGGCCTGGAACCACGAATAACAGACGGCTTCTGAAAAGCTAAAGCTGACATCAGACCCGCCACTCGTTCTGTTTGACCCAAGAAAATCAACCACATTGTTGACAGACACCTCTTCTTTTGGCGCCCGCACAGTACTGCGCCAGAAGCAAGAGATTGGGATCTACAGGCCAGCGGTGTACGTGTTGAGAACACTCAGCGAAACGAAAAAACGATACGCCCAGATCGAAAAGGAAGGACAGGCGTTGGTCTGGGGGTGCGAAAAGTTTCGAGACCTCATAATCAGGTTGAAAATCCCCCAGATCGAGATAGACCACATACCCTATCTCGGTCTGCACAAATCCAGATCGAAAGAGGGTTTGGACGAAATATTTTCGTCCAAAACCTTGGAAGACATCACACCAAGACAACAGCAAATGAAATTCTGGATGATGAGGTTTTCTTATGACATCATACACATTCCCGGAAAAGACCTGGTGGCAGCTGACTTCCTCTCCAGAAATCCCCTGGAACATACACTAGACAAGGAGATGGAGGACGAGATATCAGCATACGTGCAAGGTCTTACTGCAAATCTTTCAGTAACACTGATGCAACATGTCAATTTCTAATGCACTTCCGTACAGAGGGCTGGCCAGCCAAGAAAGCGTTAGACCAGGAGTGCAGTGCCTACCGGCAGCACAGAAGTGGCATAGCAGTGGAAGACTGCCTTCTAATGAGGGGGTCAAGGATAATCATTCCTAAGGCAATGAAAGACCAAGTCTTGAACAGCATTCTACAGGATCACCAAAGCATCGCTAAATGCAGAGCACATGCCCGTGAATCTGTGTGGTGGCCAGGCTTGTCTAAGCAGATAGAAGAACTGGTAAAAGGGTGCACACAGAGCATTCAGAAAACAATCAACCGCCGAGAGTCTTTGACACCAACTCCGTTTCCTGAATGGCCTTGGCAGCAAGTAGCCAAAGACCTTTTCTACTTGAAAAAAAGTGGTACTTGCTAGTGACGAATTATTACTCCAGATACCCCGAAGTTGCCCCCTTGGCCAGCTTGTCAGCTGTTTCTGTCGTCGACCACATAGGACGCCAGAGACCGTATGCAGCGACAACGGACCACAGTTCGAGATTCCTTGGATCCGAGTTCTCCAAGTTCTCCAAAGAATGGGGTTTTGTTCACAAAACTTCCAGTCCAATGCTTCCACAGAGCAACAGTTTTGTGGAAGCTGGAGTAAATATCATCAAGAGGAGCTGGAAGATGGATGGTGCATACGGTGCATTAAAATCGTACTGTGTGACCCTCCTTGCAAAAAAGGTTTAGCCCAGCTGAACTTCTAATGGGCCGAAGAATTCGCACATCTGTCCCAATTGTTCCTTCTTTGTTAAAACCTGTTACTTCCAAATCTCCAAAACTACGGAAGTGGGAGGAAGAAATCAAGGAGAAACAGAAACATAACTTCGACACGAGACATGCAGCACGTCCGTTGGAACCTCTGCAAAGTGGACAACGCGTCTGGATAATTGACCTAAGGGCAAGTGGAACGGTGCAGTCTCAAGCAGGTCCACCTCGTCCCTACCCGATCAAAAAAGGACCGTGGGATTGTAAGGCTCAACAGATTCCATCTGGTACCATCAACTCCAGCCTTTTCTGGGGTTACGGCTAGTCTTGTGCGAATAGCGGATTTTGAGTTTGAAGCGAATTCGAAGCGATTAGTGGTTTTGGTTGAATATTTTCGATTCGAATATTGAATAGTTTTTCCACGCCTTTCACTACCCCTAAGATAGCGATTTGGACCAGTTGGTCCATTATTATCTAAAAAAGTGCCAAAAAAAAAAAAACAAGGACAAGGAAGCAGACAGAGCGCTCTTGTCTGTCTACTTCCTCGTCCTTGTTTTTTTTTGGCGCTTTTATAGTTGCTTTTACTACCACTGCATAATGCTCAGATGAAAACCCAGCCAAGTGAGTGAAGGTTGTTCCACTTGTCCATTTATAAGCTAAGTTTAATCTATCTATATTTATGAACTGTGACCTCAGAAGGTCTGGTGTCTTGGGATGGCAAGTAAACGACGGATTTGACATAAAATGAATCCTATAAAGATGGCCAACTATACCCAATTGAGTGAATTTACAAATCTTGCTCTATAAAATATTCATTATTTAATCTCAAGTTAAAAAAGGATGAATCGTGCATGGTGAACGCAGCTTGCAAGGGCCTCTCTGCCTAACATAGTGCACTCTTGCTTAACAGTTTAATTTTGAAATTTTTACTACAATGTAGATATACAGATTCACTAAGTTTCCATTTATTTTCAAATACAGTTGGCACGGGTGCACCATCCCGCTTTGAATGTGTGCTTTTCCTCCAAGCACACGATTACGATATTCCTACTTTTCCAAGTGTTTATTGCGGCGGGCTACCCCGTTGAGTGCGCTTCTTACCGAGCACCAATGTAATGCAGAGAAGCAACACCCACGGAGCTCGCTTTCGCGGGTATTGCTGCTCCGCAGCGCACCGGTTCTTGGTAAGAAGCGCACTCAGCAGGCCTAATCCGCCGCAATCAACACTTCGAAAAATGCGAATAGTGCAGTTCTTCTCGAAGCGAATATCGAATACAGTCGAACCTCGATATAACGAACTTCAATGTAACGAAATCCTCGATTTAACGAGGTATTTTATTTTTCATAATTTTTTGCCCATAGACCCCATGTATTTTTAGTCTCTATATAACGAAGTCCATTTTGCTGCTATTTCAATATAACGAAGCGCCATTGCCATAGAAGGCAATAAATAAATAGACTCTAAAAAACAACTTCGCAAAAAAAAATTGTGGTTAAAAAAAAAATTATGCGCAAACGCGAGCGCTTTGAAAGGTTACTTCACGGGGACAGGCCTTCCAACGTTCCTTTATAGGCTGCCCGAGGATGCGGCGCCGGTAGCGCCGGCGAGGCATGCGGCAAAGCGGATTCTGCGGGGCTGGCCAGAAAATGCCGAGCAAAAAGTTTACACGGCATAACAGCATCACCACTGACATTCACTGATCATCATAGTCCACTGTACCGCGGGTAGCGCGGGAGCCAACTTCAGCGGGGGAGCGACGTGAGGGCGCGACCGCACGGGCAGTGCCATCTAGGAGAAGACCGAGAAGACCGATTATCGTCTTGCGACCGTGATGTAAAGCAAAGGCGCAAGCACACTGTGGGCGCAAGGGGGCAAGTAAACTGTGCGGTCTAGGGTGCCTACATGTCTGTCTGTCTCAGGGTGAAGACATCCATTGTTGCCCTGAATGTGCCAGCGCGTGACGCTCTCGCGCACTCATTGCGTGCCTTGGGTGGTAAAATGGCGTCTATGCATGAGCCAAAGCTACGCGCTCGAGCTGAGTGACACCAGATTGCGCGCACTTCAAAATGCACAAAAAAAAAACATTGGGCGGAAAAATGGCTGAGATGTCACCACTCAAGCAAAAGCGCGCGTGTGTATGAAGGCACTCTAGTGCGGTCAAGAGCATCAAGAGTGCTGTGTAGGTTGGAAACATTGGCACCGCCTAAACTAAACAGCTTTATTTTTTAACCGGGCAGTTCACTTACGTGCTTGCTGCCATAAGGAAACGTAAAGTTCTTTTTTTGGATGAGAAAGCGAACGTTTTAGACGCCATCCTGAAGAAAGTGCTGAGATCACGAGCACTCGGGAAGTGCTCGACGCAATGGACGTACTGAGGAGGTGCACGGCGTCGCACGACCAGCACGATGCCGTGCAAGCGCTCGAACGCCGGATGACGCCGCTGCTACTGTTGCTACTGCGCAAGCAAAACTCGCGGACTACTTTGCCCCAAAATAAATGTCATTTTCGGTGAGTTTTCATACCCGTAAAATGTTTCGGAATTTTTTTTTTTTTTTTGCATGCTAAAGCCAAATTTCGGTTTAGCGAAATTTCAATGTAACGAAGTAAATTGCGAATTTTACCGACTTCGTTACATCGAGGTTTAACTGTAGTGCATTATTCGGAACTACTATTCGAAATTTCGAATATTCGCACAACCCTGGTTACGGCTACCAGTGACAGGGTACAGCCTCTACCAGAGCTACCAGCAGCTCCTTCTAGTGGGCAACAAGGTCCGACTATCGCTAGAAGTGGATGGATAGTAAAGCCGGTGAATAGATTGAACTTGTAATACCATCCACCAACCGACCAAAAGGGAGAGGTGTTCAGCAAGTCAGTTACGTGTGTTATTGCGCGCCACGAGTGGGAGGCTGCTAGAAGACGACAAAGTAAAGGGCACTCTTTGTCTGGGCTTGAGAAGGAATGGTCTTGTTCTCGTCCACATGCTTACACAACAGGACCACAAGACAGTCAGAGTGCCAATCCCGTGACATGTATCTCGTCAAAATAAATGCCAAAGCAGCCCAAAGCACTACATTGTAATTTCGACCAAAACAATTTTGGTGCACACGAAAATAATTATTTTTATATTTATCCTTTCCTCAGAGGCAAAAACAAATCCACAAACATATGTCCACCAGCCGTGGCACTTTGTGGAACACGCTGAAATAAGTATATGATTAAAGAGGTTTGGCAAGCAAAAAATTAAATCTCAGACAGCTACCGTAATATCCAAAGATCAACCCCACCCTCCCAAGATAGTGAACCCTGATTTTAGGGGTACCTTCCTGTCAATGTAAAAACACCAAAAGGTAGCATACTCCAATATTCCATCCACTTTCAAGCTGACAGTGTGGTGGAAGCTATGTGCTGTTGTGACGGCCTTTGCTGGGGGCTCTAAACTCAAAAAGAGCATCTTCCGGAGGCAACGAGACCATCTGGGATCGCCGGCCCTCGCAAGGAGAAACACCGGTGTGCGTGTGCATGCCTGTGTGTGTGTGGGTCTGCCGGTGTTGGGTTTGAGCGGGAGTTGACTCCTCACATCAACCACCGGAGCGGGGAAGAAATGTGGAGGTATTGCATCATCTGCTCCACGCTGAAAGAACACCCGGAAATCACATCAGCCGCCCCCGCACTTCAGACACCTCGTGAACACTTGAACACCGGGGAAGGCTCCTCTCTCTCAAAGGGCTTCTCACCCTCTGAGGGCTTATAACATGGGGTCAGGGAGCCTGAAGTCACCGACTGCCGATTAACCAGTCAACCATGCTACCTCTATATTCACTGTACGTAAAAGTAATACTTCAGTAGCCCCACTCCAGACCTGATTCCTCGGGGCCATGCTAGCAGCGAGCCCACAGCCCCGACTCTTGGTTCTGTACCCGAGATCGTCGCCTCCCAAACGCAACAACTGGTTGGCAGCGACGGGATTGACTCCATGCAGACCATTGATCGCAGTTGTGGGCAAGTGTCTGGCTTTTCCCTTTGAGTACTCACCAGGCTTTACCTTCGGGGCTTCATAGTGTAAAGCGGGTGTTTTGTTTTGTGGCTATCTGTGACGCAGCAGTTGTTGCACGTCACAAAAGTAGTTTTGGGATTTAGCCAGTGCTTGGAATTCGCTGCGTAAGCCAGAATTGATACATATCTGCGAGGAGTTTGGTGTGAATATCAGGGGAGTAAAAAGAAAGCCGCTCATTAACGGTAATTCTTGAGATTGGGGCAGATGGGGCCGAGTTATCCGGGTGTTGGGAGGAAGTGCAGAGAATAAACAAAGAAAAAAGGGACCTAGAGGAACAGGAGCGGAGCGACTGACTCACGTCGCAAGAGGCGGATTTGAAACGCCAAGAACAGGAGCAGAGCTACAGACTCAAGTTGCGGCGGAATTGAAACGCCAAGAGCAGGAGCTCGAGATGAAGAGGTTTGAACTCGAGCTAGTGAAGTCAAGGGGCGATCAGGAAAGCAGTCCGGCATCCAGCACAGGAGAAGGCAAACCATTTAAGATGAAGAACTTAATGCAGCCTTTTAAGATTGGAGAGCACGTTGGTTTGTTCCCAGTAAATTTCGAGCGCACTTGCAAAAAGGTCGGGTTCGCTAGGCAAACCTGGCCGCAGTGCCTCTTAACGCTTCTTCCTTGCTCGGCGGTGGCCGTGGTCGCAAGGCTCACGAAAGACGAGTAGGAGGACTATGGAAAAATCAAAACAAGCCTCCTTAGCAAGTATTGTCTTTCCGCTGAGAACTTTCGGCAGCGTTTTCGTAGTACTGAGAACAAGCCGAACAAGTCATGCCCGGAGTTTTTCTACAATTTGAGAGCAAATCTAGTGGAATGGCTCAAAGGCATAGACGCGCACGGGGACCACAATAAAAATAAAGTAGTGGAGTGAATTTTCCTAGAGCAGTTTTTGCGTCGCATTCCTGAGGAGACCCGCTTTTGGGTTCAGGACAAGCCAGACGCAAGGACTGCTCGGAGAGCCACGGAGCTGGCAGAAGTGTTTGCGACTCGCCATGCCTTAGACGAGAAAGCGTTCCTGCCTGGCAGAAGGGACGACGGGAGGTGGCCAGGGGGACGCTTTTCGAGTGACGGGCGGCCAAAAAGGGTGGAGGGCAAAAACTGGAAGGAACGAGAGCGGATGAAAGGCGAGGCTGGCGCCGGCGCCGATAGAAGGGAGGATCACGAGAAAAAGAAGTTGTTCGAGGCTCGCCGGCCCCTAACATGCTATAACTGCCAAAAGCCCGGTCATGTCGCAGCCAGATACAGAGAGCCCAAGGTGGTCTTCGCCTACATAAATGATGGCAAACAGAACCTCCGGTTACTAGAGCCATATTTGCGCAACCTGAGGGTGAACAGCAGGCAGCGCAAAGTGCTTTGTGTAAGAGGGGTGAATCACATCCACAATGGATGTGATTCACCCCTCTTACATGGGCTCTACCCAGTTCACAGGAGAGTGCGTGTGGATTGAACAGGTGGTCGAAGAGCGTAGCGTGTGCCTGCCGATCGGCAGGGTGCGCATCGAGGGTCCTTTCGGCGCCCTTGAGACTGAGGCGGCCGCGTTAGCCAATCTCCCGTTGGGTATCCGTACCTGTTTTCCAACAGGTCAGAGGACCTTCTGAGGGAGAGAGGCCAAACGTTGTGCGAGGGAACCGTCGTGGCCTTAACTAGGGCTAAAGCCCGAGACTTTAAGCAATGCTAGAGTACGGAAATGGAGCAGACGTTCCCATCAGAACCCTATTTTTAAACGCCTCGCGTTCGGTTGTTGAGGGTGCCGTTGGCGCTGCCGATCCAGAGAGGCGAAAAGAACTAGAAACACCGGTAGGGGAAACCTCGGACGCGAAGGCAGCGCTGCTCACCTGTAGACCCCCACGACAACGGCGTGGTCCCTCTCATAAGGCTCCAGGGTGATCTGTTCCTGAGGCTTGAGGCGTTCCTGCTTCAGCTTCTCCACCTCGCCAGCAAACACAGCCTCGGGCTCCGCCGTCGAGTCAATGCAGTTCGCCTGCGCACGACGCACAACTTCAATCAAACCGAGTACATTCCCTCAAACAGTGTCCCAGGCTAGGGGCTCTTCGGGTGAAATAAATAGAGTTGAATAAAGGTGAAGATGCTCGGAGTGGCAATGTTTGAAAAGTGTGGAATTCAGCTTGCATTCGTAATCAGGCTACGGTGTTTGGAACGCGTCTCCAACCGGCATGTACCGCATCCTAAAAAGTGGTCCCTCACTTCCACCCCATGACTTTGCGAAAGTGTCATGCTGTTGCCGGCCGCGGTCTGGCGGTGTCACGGACACCCGATTCTGCTGCAGGTTGCTCTCCAGCCCAACAGTCAACGGAAGCAGGGACGCAACGACGACGGCAACACTCACCCTCTTTGGTGCCTTTTGTCAGAACTTCTACATCGACCCACCAGGATAAGGACATCCAACAGCGTGACATTCGGCCTTTTGTGACGGCATTCGTTAATAATTCGGGGCCACTTTCGATACATGGGTGGGATAGCACACTAAGCACAACCGTCGGAGACGCGTTCCAGGCACCATGCTTTGACTAATTTCGAAAGCACCTCACAAGTAAAAACGAAAGGCTTTCCAAAGTTTTCGGTTCAGAAACCGTGCTGAGCACATCGGATTAACAGAAGACGAAAGCTTCAGACACACCACGACTTAGCAAGCATGTAGAGGATTTTTATTGAATGACAATCTACCAAATTTATCTGTTTTTTATAAGAACGATCTCACCAGACTATACTACTACTGCTAGGATTAACATATCACGAAGAAAATCATTCTGGTCAAAAGGCTAGAAGAGAAGGAAAAAAGTGAAAGCCGTTTACAACTCCCTGTAACACCGAATTAGAACGCAGCTCTTGAGGAGCAGGAGGGAAGGGTACTGGGCGGTGGAGTGACCTGGGGGGGGTCACGTGACGATGCCGATGATGTCATCAGTGACGTCACTGATGACGATGACGATGCGGATGCCGTTGAGGTCATCAGTGACGTCACTGATGACGATGCGGATGCCGGTAACGTCATCAGTGACAATGACGTCGTCGGGGAGGTCACGTGACCTCGGCGGGGTGTGTGTGTGTGTGTGTGTGTGTGACCTTGGGGCGACCTTGGTTACGCCGACGCCGCTCAAGCCGGGAACAAGCCCCTAAAAGCTGTGCTCTAAAAAAAAAAAAAAAAAAAAAAAAAAAAAAAAAAAAAAAAAAAGAAAGTTGTTTACAACTTTTTGTAACGCCGAATTGGAGTGCAGCTCTTGAGGAGGAGGAGGGAAGGGTGCTGAGGGGAGGGTATATTCCTCCTCCCTCCTGATCCTGCCTGCTACTCCTGAACGAAAGGGCTCCGGTTCGAAGCTGGCCGAGGGACAAGAGATACAAGTCTTTTAAAATCATTTTTCGGAGCAATGAAAATTCTGATTTTCACGTAACCTCACGGTTACGCAGACGGCCACGTCGCTCAAGCCGGAAACAGGCGCCTAAGAGCTGCGCTCTAAAAGGTCAAAGGCCGTGTATTACCAGAACAAACGTTGCAGCACTTGAACATGCGGCAGGTAAGCACTGCCATTTTGCCACCAGTGACGACCTCACAAACCTTTATGGAAATGACGAAGTGGCCTCCATTCTTGAGGAAGTGGTGAGCGTTGATTGCAACGATTCTTGCTTGGTCGGGCTGCGCGACGTCCGCAAATACGGTGTCCACCATGCCTAGCCAAAGAGACAAGTGGGGCAGCACAATTAGCCCATGCAAATAGAAGATTAAGTGAAGACACAGTTTGAAAACCAAAGTAACCAGACAATGTGTTAGAGCTCGCTTGTTTTAGGATGGTAAAATCAATCAAAGGAAGACACTGTAAATCCAAAAATGACTGAACTGTTAACAGGCAAGTACGGATAACAACCAATGAGCACCTAAATAGCTCTTCAAAAAAAAAAAAAAAGAAGACTGCATCTCCAGGTGGTGAATGACGTTGATTGGGGCGAAGCTCTGGTGGTGCTTGTCTGCGTAGACGCTGAGCCGCAGCATGCCGAGCCTTTCGTTCGTTTTCATCCATGTCAGAAAGGGAATCTGAGGTATGGAACGTGGTTATATACGCATTTGAGCATTTGACCGCAGCACCCTCTCATCTATAAACATTGAGCCAATGCATGCAAAGTTTAATGAGATTATATACGCATTGGACCGCAGCGCCCTCTCCTGTAAAGACGTTGAGCGGCTACATGCAACGTTGCATCAATGACAGAAACCCCAGCTCTTGAGTTACTACCACATCTCAGAGCCCCCTACTCGTCCAGCAGTCGTGGCCGAGTGGTTAAAGCGATGGACTAGAAATCCATTGGGGTCTCCCTGCACAGGTTTGAATCCTGTCGACTGCGCAAACATTTTTTTTCTTTTTAAGAAGACAGATGGGATGGCAATCGATGTGAGCATGGACGCCGGACAAGGCTAGACCCTAAAGAGCTTCGCCCCTAAAACGTTTCGAGAATGTCAACACACATGGAACACCTGCAAGCAAATGGACACGCCCACTGCTAAGACAAAACTCTCTCAGGAACAACAGTTACTAGGCGCAACAGTTAAAGAAGGACACTACCCAGAAAATTAAAAAAAAACAAAAAAAAACAGAAGTTGATATTGAAAAATGCCATGGTACATCCAACATCTAGAGAGTATTCCCACAAAGTTTCACTCGTTTACACTACATATTTTTTATAAATTATTTTCAGTCCATTGTTGCTAAAGAAAAGGTAAAGGTCTGAGCGCTTTGAACGTGTTTTTCTCTGTTCCACTTTTTGGCATAAATTTCAAATTAGGAAAACTACTGTTTGCAACGAGACAAAAGGAAAGGCTCACTCATTGTTTTTCTTAACTAGAATTTAATGGGCAATGGAACTGTGGCACTGCTTTTTTTACTTTGTGGATGCCTTTCAAGAAAGATGTTAGAATTTTGTCAACAACATATAAATTAGCTATAATAAAGTATAAACTAAATAAACATAATATAAATTACTTTTTTTTTTTAAATATTGTCACATCTGCAGTCTCCAGGCATTCTGCAGAATATCTAGTGAAAAAAAAAATTGTGTATTACATTAGTCTCTAAACAAAGTGAGTGTGTTCCTGATACAAACAGCCATAATTCCTTTCACAATTTATGTACACAGATGAAACTCTGCATTGCATTCTGCCTCAAAACTCCCAGTATATATACCGTATTTACTCCCACAATGAACGCACTCGCGTAATGAACGCACCTCCCAAGTCGGCTGTCGAAATTTCGACTTTTTTTCACTCGCGTAATAAACGCACCCCCAACTCGGAGGTCAAAATTTTGACCCCCTCCTCCCATGCGCGCGAAATGAACGCACTTTTCTATCCTGGTGCAGCGAGGTCAGCGAGTTCGCGAATGCATGGGCAGCGTGGTCGAACAAAACGCCTTGCAAAAGACGTTAAAAAAATTCGCAAAGATCCAACGGAAGCAAGAAAAAAAAACATGCGAGATGAGCTTTCTTTTTTTTTGAACAGCGCAGTCTGGACTTTGGGTTCGCGCGCCGCCCCGCGCAAGGAGGTAAGAAAGAGAAGCGCTCTAAGCGAACGAAACAGCTTGCGAAAGGCGGCAAAAAGAAAGAAAAGAAATCCACGGAACTAAAAAAAAAAACAAAAATAAACGAGCTTTTTTTTTTTTCTTTTTTTGCACAACGCAGTTTGGTTATGGGGGTCGTGCGCCGCGCGCAAGGAGGTAACAAAGAGGAGCGGAGAAGCCCTCTAAGCAAACGAAACAGCTTGCGAAAGGCGGCAAAAAGAAACAAAAAGAAAAACAACCCACGGAACTGAGAAAAAAAACAAGAAAAAGGAGCTTTTTTTTTCTTCTTTTCTTTGCATGGCCCAGTTTGGTTACGGGGGGGGGGGGGGGGGGGGGGGGGGTCGTGCGTCGCGCGCCGCGCGCAAGGAGATAAGAAAGATAAGCGGAGAGCCCTCGCCTAAGCAACACCTAAGCAAACAAAACAGCTTGCAAAGGCGGCAACAAAAAAAAAAAAAAACCCAAAAAACTAAGAAAAAAAAAGTATTTTTTTTTTTTTGCACGGTTTAGTTCGGTTATGGGGTAGGGCGCCGCGCGCAGAAAGATAAGAAGTTACTTCGATTTTTTAGGATAAAAGGTCCGTTCATTATGCGAGTAAATAACCGACGCAAAAATTTTACTTCGCGTAATGAACGCCCCCCCTAACTTTGCATCGATTTTTCGGAAAAAAAAGTGTGTTCATTCTGCGAGTAAATACGGTACTGTAAATTTAAGTCATATTGAGCCAAAGGTTTAAATTTTGATCTTTTTGGGTACTGTCCTCCCTTAAAGGACACATGCTAAGGAAAAAAAAAATTTTTTAGACAGCTTAGATGGAAAAAGGATGTCATAAAACAATTTTACAACGAAGAAACAAAATTTTTAGAGCTATATTTACGGCGCTATACGAATTTGTAGTTGGCGCTCGCGGGAGCCGCCGCTGGTCACGTGGTAGGCCCGCGCGCCGCCGCGCTGCGTCGCCGCCGCACGCTGAGCGTTGTGCGAACGCCGCTTCAACGCGTTTCTCCACGCCGCCGTCGCCGCCGCCGCACAAGTTCGTCTGCTTCGGGGCGCCGCCGCCGTCGTCTGACCGGCGCACAGGTCTATCACGTCTGCTTGCGCTTTTTCACCTTTTTCAGGAGTTTCCTTTGGGCTCTAAAAGTTACTTATTCGTCTTGGTTTTTTGTTATACTTCAAACAAAGATGAATAAGTTACTTTTAGAGGCCATAGGAAGCTTCCGAAAGAGCGCAAGCACCACGTGATAAATAAAGACCAGTCACGTGATAAATAAAGACCAGTCACGTGATAAATACAGACCACTTTTCCGCGGTGCCCGCGGGCGCCAACTACAAATTCGTTTTGCGCCGTAAATATAGCTCTAAAAATTTTTTTTCTTCGTTGTAAAATCGTTTTATGGCGTCCTTTTTCCATCTAAGCCGTTTAAAAAAAATGTTTTTTTCCTTTGCATGTGTCCTTTAAAGCAAACAAGACACAGCTAGTTCTTTTTTCTTTTTTTCACCACTGAGAGGCCAATCAAGGTTGCTATGACTGGGGATGACTTTTAGAGGCAACAAAGTCAAAGCTACAGGCACCCATACACATTGATAGCCAATCAAAGCTATGCATGTTCACTCTTCACTTCCAAAATGCAACAGAGAGTTGTCCCGCAAGCACAGCGTAGAGAGAGAAACCTGCTTATGCGAGAGACCAACCTAGCCAGCAAAATTTGCAGTAACATGCAAGGGTAAAATGTTAAAAACAACTTGTGTTGGGATCACGCAAACTGTGTCCTGGAGCACTAATTTATATGGTGGGACGAGCAGGACCAGGACATAGCCACCTGTTGGTCCTGCCTCGTCCCACCGTGTAGATTAGGGCCCCTGCAGTGTATTCTTTAGGGACGACAACATAATATAGAAAAAACTTCCATGCAAGAAAGGAACTTGCATATTTCATTCAGAGCACACACAAGATACTGTCTTTCAGAGGCAATGCAAGAGGCTGGGTAAGGCATCATCTTAGAAATAGGACGTTTGCTCGGAACTATTCATTAATATATGTCACAAATCTATTGAGCATCAAATTTCTTCGCTAGCATTTAAAGCACATATGATTTATGGGTCACACGTGTTTGTGCCAGCACATCTGCATTTTGCACATTTATGCCAGCGTCGAAGCATGTGCACAGAAGGTTAGAGGGTTCTTCGGGACTTTCGGCCAAGAAGTTTCCAAAACCCCTCATATTCTGGGGTACCAATACACACCTACGAGCATCCTGTACTTGTGTGGGTGACGAGCATCTTCAATGATGGGGATGACGTTGGTTCTCTTCTGAGCCACACCAATCAGGTCGCGGCCTGACCTGTGAGAGAACTCCACCGCGTACACCAGGCCCTCCTGGAGGGGAAAACAAAGATAATCAATGCCAAGAGAGCAAAGCAACCGAGGACAAAACGGTAACGGCCATTTGCGGAAATACTTCCATAGATGGCACCGAGCGAGAATTAGTGTTCCAGAAAACAGCACAAACTTTACAAAATGTACCAACTCCAAAGAGACAAGGAACTAGCAAAGCATCATAACCCTTCAAAAGAGGTGCTAGGAATACTGCACGACAGGGCAGAACATTTTGGACACGGTGCAAGCTATACTCATGGACAACTTTCTGTGGCACACATGTGCATACGCATCTCGAGCGCCCGTCGAAGGCAGCACGTGTACTCTTCACTTCCAAAATTCCGCAGAAAGTTGACTGCAAGTATGGAGAAACATTAGGGCAGTAAATCGTTCCGCGTCGTGCCAATATTTGAGAGTAAGGACACCGAGGAACGACATTAAAGCATCTTTGCGCATCGACCCTTCCCACCACAGGCCTTGAGGCTCTTGAAGGGATGACAGAGAGACGCATTTGCACGTCTTTCTTTCTTTCACAGCAGTAACGTGGCACAGAGCAGGTCACAGTACGTCCTTTCTCCAGCTCGTGACGAACAACATCCTCTCGTATCATTAGCAATGCAACTGCACCAGCTTGCACGTATGGCCTACTCGGTAATGGCGGATTCCCTCTCTTATCTGCAGACTGATGCTCTTTGAAAAAACAAAGCCAGTCTCTTAACAAAATGCGGCCTATTCTCCGGCTCTAGTCGAGAGTTGGGGACCCCAAGCGGGTGACTCACAGGGCCGACGATGTCGGCGACATGCGAGACTGTCGTGCCCGACGCTGCTCCTAAGTAGAGGACCTTGGAGCCGGGGGGCATGTGGATCTTGTCCACACCGCCCAGGATGGCTGCCGCAAGCTTGGACCGGAAGGGGTTCCAGACCCTGTACTCCAGCTTGGTCTCTCCTTCCTGAAGCAGAAGTAACGTCCAAGGGCTCTAGATCAACCCTGCTTACCGACACAGGAAAATTACTGGCGATGCCATGGGAGTCGTACGAAGCATCACAAATGGTTGTGGAAGACACCGGTTCAGATATTGTGCGTCAGTGGCGCTTAACTGTCCACGCTTCGGGGAACCCTTGCCAACTGACAGAAGTGATAAGACATGAAGTTGGGCAAGTTGGCAAGTAGCGATAACGGCAAAGAAAGAGAAGGGGAGAGGGGACCAAGCACTTCGTCCTGCCCCTTCACACCCTTCACCCTCATTTCTGTTCCCATTGTTTTCACCAAGGAGTGACGTAGCAGCGAGGGGAGGGGGGCACGGGTGATCATGACGATGACAGGACGGACGAGAGCAACTAATAGCTAGCGTGAAATTGTTGTATATAGAAGAAAACTTGAACCAAAAGCGTGAACCCTTTGTATGACAAAACAAGATTTTTAATTTACTGGCCAAACTAACAACCAGACCTTAAAATCGCCTTTGTAAACACCCATTTGAGAATCACTGTCATACATGAAAGACCCCATCAGGGAGAACAAAGCATACACTTGCATTAAAGGTCACTGGGATGTTGACTCTTAGCAGCCCTTAAATTTCCAAATTTGCAGACCCCATAAAATTTAAGAAACCAACAGTCTCATTAATACCCAAAGCTTCAATTCAGCCTGCCCTCTCAACCGCACCAATTCTAATGATCAGGAAAACGGTGTTACCTCTACAGAGACCCTCTTTTCTCCGTACACGGACTCTCCCACTACAAGGTTCTTTGTGACCAGTGCGTCCTCCTTGCCACGTGCAATGAACACACCTGCGAGAAAGAGGAAGAATGAGCATTACCAAAACATGCCACTATGCTTCACATTCAATACTCACTCAAGGCCACATGTATGCACACATGCACAGAAACGAGTCTCACCTTCGTGCCTGTGTGGCTCAATGAAAACTTTCTTGCCTCCCCTGAAGCCTCCTACAAGGAGAATAAATACACAAATGGCATAAGAACACATTTTGAGATCCAAAGGAATATCCCCTTTTCTACCAAGAAGTGTAGATGAATATATAGAAATATCTAAGCAATCTGCAAGCACACCCCTTTCGGTCTTCATTGTTGAGTTTCACATACTTCGTATTTTAAACTATCTGCCTGACCGAGAAAAAAAGAGAGATAGTCAAAAGTTTGTTAACAGAAAGCCGAGTTGTGCAAACTTTTGCCACATCTGGAGGTACAGAGGTGCCAAAGTTTTCTTTTATAAATTAGGCCAGGAAAGTTTGTTCGTGTTCCATCCCATTCCTTTTCAAACCCCAAAATTATTAAAGGATATTAAATTATTAAAAGCATATTTATAATCTAGTAAAACTCTGCAACTTCAAAGGGATGCGAGCACATCCGCGTAAAACAATGTGCAAGCTCTGCATACAGGCATACTGAATGCACCATCACTTTCCTTGCCTGTTATAAACTGTTGGTCGGATACTTCAATAACAGACACCATAATCGTTGAAATATGCATATCTTGTATTCAGAAAGAGTATAAGATATATGTGCACACATGGTCGCAAGCAACAATGCAACCTTTGGTTTCTAGTAATATAAGCACCTTGTGCACACAAGACATGCATACAGTGTTGGAGTTCAAAGATGAGCTGTAGCGCATAATTTTGACTAAGCTAAGTTTAGCACAGACCAAATAACATTGCTTCAATTTGGATTTTGATGTCACTAGATTTATGTTAAACTTGAAGAGAGATGATGAAAAGGACAACACAAATCATGATTCACTTTGCAGCAAAATATTACCATGCAGGAGCTCTTTCATTGCTGCTCTCTGCACTCTCCAAACATACTCCAACAATATCAAGCACCTGACATTATCACAAGTGCAGACCTTGCAAAGAAAGACTTTTGACTGACCCTAACTTCAGCCAATTACTAGTAGTACAAAAAAGCCACTAAAGTTACCTGTTTTCTAAAACTAACATAAGTCGTGAGCTGTTCTGCTCCTCACAAAATAATTGACAAACAGTTATAACCTTACCATAATACCTGGAACCAGGGTGGAGAATAAAAATCAAGAAAATTTAAATCATGATTTAAATCACACCTGTTTTACTGTGACGATTTAAATCAAACCTTTTAAACACAAATAATTCCCAAAAACATTTGTTTAGATAGTTTGCCCTTTATTAAAAAAAAATTATATGTGCAATTGTTACAAAGAATTACTTTTTTTTTGTGGCCACAGTGATTTAAAATAAATTAATCTGATCTAAGGGGAGACACTACCCAGAAAAAAAGATTCTGCAAAAAAACACAGATTTTGAAAAATTACATACTGTAAACGACTTAATTTCTGCGGGCTCAAATTTTCGCGAATCGAGCCAAAGCTGAAAATTTAAAATTATTTCTTGGGTCCTAATTTTCGTGAATCGAGTGTAGCCTTCGTAGCATTCACATACTGCCTGAATTGTTCGCGGGACGCATTTTTCGTGAATTGTAGGGAATTCGCGAAAATTTTGTTGTTTACAGCATTGACAGCAGAAAATGTCTGGGAATACTAGAAAGTATTCCCAGACATTTTCACTAGTTTACACTGCATAATTAATTTTTTATAAATTATTTTCTGTCCACCGAAGCTAAAGAAAAGGTAGGGTTTGGAACACTTGAACACATTTTTCCACGTTCCATTTTTTAGTATAAATTCCAATTTAGTCAATCTATCGTTTGATAATGGCTATACAGGGAAGGCTCTTTCTTCACTTTTTCTGACTGAAATCTAATAAGGAATGCTGCTATGGAATGTTTTTGTCATTTTACGGATGTCTTTTATAAAAATGCTGACATTTTGTTGACACAGAAGACCAAAAAGTTGACCAATTTCGCAGATGAGAAAACTGGTAAAATAAACGACTTTTCACTAAAAGTTTCCATAGCCACACCTCCTAGGCATTCTGCTAGATATCTAGCAAATAAAAATCTTGAATATTGTGATAGTTTTCCAACACTAGATTAACTAAACAATGTAGGTGTGTTGCTGATAGAAGTTGCCCTAATTTCTTTTCCACTTAACCGACAGACTGAAATTTTGTTATGCACCCTCTAGCATGACCACCAGCCTACCCTGTAAATTTATTAATGTTAAGCCAAGGGATCAAAAGTTGACCCTCCAAGGGGGTGTGCCCCTTAAATCAAATAAATCTAATTTATTTTATCTTTTCACAATTATTTTTTTCCACCCTGCTAGGAATTTATATCAACAATGTAAGTGCCCTCTGGTCGCCCCTTAGAGCAAGTTCAGATTTTGAGTAAATCAGTCGAATAAAACTGTTTTGTCGAAGCTCTAAAAACAAGCCCTAATGTAATATGGTCGGAATTGTTCGGTACCATATCGGATCGCTTGCCCCAAGCAACTTAGGGGCGAACAGACGCTGGCCACACAGCAAAGAAGTGTGAGAAGGGAGAAGTGCTCACCTCTGCCCCCTCTTCCTCCTCCTCCCCTGCCGCCCCTCCCTCCCCTGTCTCCCCCACGGCCTCCTCTGAAGCCGCCACCTCCCCTGCCGCCAAAGCCGCCACGGCCCCCTCGATCTCCGCCTCGCCCGAAGCCACCCCGGCCACGGCCAAAGCCGCCTGCAGGGAGAAGGTGAAGGTCAGGTATGTCAGCTCTCTAGGTCAGAGAAAGTGCACGCTCGCGGTCAATGCGTAAGTCGGGGGTTCTGAAACGCTCACATCTCGAGGAACCAGAGAACCCCCCCCAGTCTTGGCACTGACACAGTACAGTAGTGCAGGGGCCTTGAGAGTTTGCTAACAGTAATGTGCACGCTAGGGAGTGTATGGCACAAAATTGAACGGCTCAGAACTGCTCAAACTGTGATGAAACCGGAAGAACACGTCACTTAGGGACGGTTGGGGAAATTCGGGAGCTTGGGTAACCCTAGGGAGCACAGTGGGGTACCCCCGGGTTCTTGGGAACCCACTTTGAGAACCTACGGCGTAAGGGAAGGACGAATGGCCTTGAGCTGTCATGAGGGGAAGCGTCAACATTCCTTCTTCGCAGGTTAACAGAAGGGAGTTCCGAAAACGCAGACCCCGAGTGAAAGGATAGCCTAGACGGCCCTCGTCGGATTGGGTGTTTCAAATGGGTTAAACCCAGACGCAGTATTTAATGCCCAGGAAACATAGTACTGTTCCATTTACTGAGACTGAGTATCAGCACACACCGACTGCTTGTATAATCAGGCAGAAGCAAGTGCGACTGCTTCGCAAAGCGTCCAGTGGCTACACCCTTCCAGAATATCTCCATCTATGCAAGGGCCGTCCTGACGGATCGACGGCATGGCGTTGAAGCATGGTTCAATTAAAACTCACATGAATGACGAATCTGCACGCAGACAAGGTTTGAGACATATGTTTGTAAGCCCAACCAGAAGTAGTTGCGTGAGCTGGCCTCTCTTTGTGCCTAAGAGGCTGTTGAAAGCAGCAATAAAATGCGAGCAAAACTTCAAAGCTTTTGTATAATTGCATTTGTTGCAAAACTGAACCGTATGAGTCAAAACGTGATGGGACTTTAAAGGGACGCTGGAGAGGTTCATGAAAAGCGTATTTTTGTCTTGCGAATTCGAACGTCCCAAGCATTTGACCCGAACATATCAAGTGATGTGAAAAAAAAAAACGGAGAACCAACAGCTGGATGTGACGTCATACTCGGAGGTTTCAACTGCCTTGCACGTGCTGCTTGTGAAAGAATGTGTGAAGTGTTTTTGACTAGTCGACTAAGGCTTGCGGAAATGTTGAGATCTCTGTATATTATGTCGCAATTGTCTCCTATCACCGAACGAGCCAAGAAGGAGGGGCTTAAACTCTGTTTTTTAAGTTTGATATTCTTCCTCCTGGAGGCCAGATGAAGACAATTTAAGCATTTTTCCTCAAGTACAGAACTGCTATAGTTTCCCTTCAAGCAAAAATGGCAGCTGCAACAGAATTCATAAGAAAAGACAAGGGGTGTAGAGTGAGAAAAGAATTTGACACAATAACCAAAGGAACAGTGCAAGTTTGTTCAACCAAAGTAGCGACAAACATTGTCCCAGCAACCTGCCCCATTTCGCTTATCTTTTTCCCTTGTGTGTGGCAAAAGCTGCTGTAGCAGTAGAAATATTACACAACAGATTGCCTCCCAAGAGAAAGAAATCAAGGGCAAGTAAGACTGTGGGGAAACAACCCAGCCTGGCTTCTAGGCTGAACAAGAAGACACCAGTTTAATGATTTTGTGGTAACAGAGCAACACAACTAATAGGCTTTGGCAAATTGTGAACACCCCACTATTTGCATCGTGACAACATGCCAGAGATTTTGCACACACAAATTACGACGACTCTTTTGCAGATAGTCTCACACACCTGCTAGTAATCGGAGGAAAGCAATATGGAATTGCCTTCTGACCTTATCTTGCTACAAAAGCAGAGACAATTGTCTGGAAATGCCCATGCTGCCAGTTAGGTGGAATAGTTAGTAACCTACAGCTGTTGGTCAACCAAAAACTACCGAGTGCACTACCTGACCCAAGTATTGTTCAGAAAGAGTATACTAATCAATGAGCTCGGCTGTTTGTGTGGCAGAGCCCGGCTACATTCCAGGTCAGAAAGGAAGCAGCGACACTCACCTCTGCCCCCGCCGTCTCCGTCTCCTCTGTCCCCTCCGAAGCCGCCGCGACCCCTGAAGCCGCCGCCGCCCCGGCCTCCACCGCGCCCCCTGCCCCCAAAACCTCCCCTGTCTCCCCCTCCGAAGCCTCCACCACGGCCACGGCCTCCAAAACCACCTCTGCCGCCTCGGTCACTACGTGGGGCGAAATCTGCAAGAACACAAGACAAACGGAAACTGTCAGTATTTACGAAAGGCTGTCATGCAAGTTGCTTGCCTTTCCAAGAGGTGCAACTCTGAATAGGCCGTTTGAACTTTCTTTGATGCCGTAGATTAGCCTGGTTCATTCGTGGACGTTTGTTCTGCACCCCCTCAGCAGCTTTGAGCATGTGTTCACACCTTAGAAAAATTGCTTTTTGCTTGCATAGACATGTGAGGGGCAAGACCTGGTACTAGCTCTTACTGACTTTGTAGACTGCAGAGCACACACAGCATACCAGTCATTTCCCAGAATTAAAGGGCTTTAAAAACAAGGCCATAGAGTGGCCTGGTATGACAGTATATGTTGTGCTAAGACTGCATTCTTTTAGAAAAGTCAACTGCCATTTTGAGAAATTCTAAGTGGTACCTTCCTCCTGGCATTTACAAACCTCAAATTACGACAATAAATGACAAAGTAATAAAAACGACTGACTAGACATGTTTTCAAAGTTGTCTCGTACTGTCTTCGTTCATTTTTGTCCCCAATCCTTGGTACTTACCCAGAGTGCTTCACTTCATTGAACTCTGGCCTTGTCTGAAAGTCTTGAAGGAAACTATGCCCAAAGCAAAGCATAGCTATTTCTGGCTTCACCTTTGTCAAGAAATGTTACTGGGGTTAAAGGATATTAAAAGGTTGGTGCTAATCCAAATATACAAAGGGTATTAGGCACTGCTGAATGAGACAAAACACCACTGTAATTCAAGTGTCATGCTAGCTTTAAATAATTCGTAAAATTACAAGAAATAAAAACACGGCAAAACAACTTGACACGCCTAGTTGAAGAAAATGCGACGTTTCCAATGCATTATTTAAAATAAAAACAACATACTGAGGTCTGCTTCACGAGTTTGCTTTGTTTTATTTTTTTATAACTATAGTTAGTGACAGGTTAAGAGTTACAGGAGAAGCTCGTCCCACCTCTTTCCACTTTAACGAAGCAAACACTGGAGAGGAGGCGACCTCCTCTCTAGGCTCTGCCAAAATCGCAATGGGAGGAACTCCCCTGACCTGTCAGGCCATTGGGAAGGAGATTCAACCCACTGCAGTTCAAGCGTCTGACTTTAGAAATACACCCATAGAGACGATGACGCAGCACTCAGCTGCCATAGCCGAACACTGCGTTAACGTTCGGGTGGGCCCGTCGCCCGAGGAGGGGCTCTGTTGTAGCCACTCCAGCCTACGTGAACGATGCAGCATGCACCGCGCACGTGACCAGCACCTGCTCAACACAAAGGCCGAAGTGGGCCAAGCTGCTACCCTCCTCCGACTGCTTTTGACAGAGATCCGTCTTCATTTACGGTTTTCTGAATTGCTAGTTCGAATTTCGAGAAAATAAATAGAGTACCGTGAAGACTAATGTCCGGGCATTCAGAAAATGCAATCTGTTTGGGTAGCTAAAAAAACGGCCAGGGTACCCCTTTAAGTTTCAAGTCATGCGTGTGTTCACTAAAGGTTGGGGAACCTCATGCCAGTGTCCTAGTTTACTCAATATGAGCCCCGATAAGCAAAGATTTTTTCGGCTGACACTAAAAATTGGTACCGAAAAACAAAGACCATGGGGAATAAAAATAAACCCCGAAAACAAGGGACCCTACATGCGACCAGATGTCAACGCTGGCATCCATTCACCAACAACACTGCCAGTCCCAGTGTGTTCCTTGATAAAGCCCTGTCTTCTATCTGGGTCCAGACAATTAATCGAACACCTCCCAATCCAAAAATTCTGTGGTATCTATTGTCATCTGTTTTGTACTAGAACTGCACTAGCTTTGCAAACTGAACAGCACTAGCTTTGCAAACAAAACTGCACTAGCTTTGCAAATGAAACTGCACTAGCTTTGCAAATGAAACTGCACTAGCTTTGCAAACAAAACTGCACTTGCTTTGAAAATAACTTGTGTCTCAAGTTTTGCTTTTACATACCAGGTGAAGTAGTGCGAGTGCATTTCTGTGCATGGAAGCTCAAGCAGAAGGAAATAGGAGGGTGTGATATGAAAAGAAGCACATAGAAGCAGATTTGTTTTAGCATGCATAGCGCGCAAACTCAAATCCTTCCGATTAATTCAGTTTCCACAAATAGACCGCGTAGCATCTCAAAAGCACCCTGCTCTTGCACGCTCACACACGACCAAGGTATCGAATGGGTGGCCAGTTTACCTCAAAACAATTTGTTTGCAATTTTTGGTAGTGAGGGTATACTCGATTATTTGCCAATTGCATTTTACCATCCTGAGAAACGTTCCTGTGACCCAAGCTTTTCAATGAGTTGGCTGTTTGTTTGTTTTCTTTGTGATCGAAACACAAAGATTTTATACACAACTTGCACGTGATGTCATTCGCGGCCGTGCTAGTATTTTATGCGCTGCAAGCGTTCCGTGTTTGTTTCACACTGCAGAAGTTGTAGTTTGAAGAAAAATTTAAATAGAAACGCAGAGAGAAAGTCGTCTGCTTCTAGCACAGGAGTTGCAGTGACGTCAGAACGACGCTGAGCTGATTGGCTTTGACTGAAAGGATAGCGGGTAGACCTCAATGCTAGATGCCTTGAGGTCTACGCTTTTTTTTTTTTTTTCAATCAACTAATAAGAGCTCGGAGTTCTGACATCATCGCAACCCTTGCATAGAAGCAGACAACCTTGCGCTCCGCATAACCGTCAGCACCCAGCAATGGTGATGCTTGCAAGTTATGAAGTGTTCCCGTACAGGTGAAAATGTAAGCAGCACAGTGATTAGTTTTCGAGCAAACGACAGCACAGACAGAAGAAAAACTTCAAATGTCTCAGAGATACAAAGTTGATAAGATACACTTATGCTACCAAGCTCAGTAGAGTGAAATTGTATGAAACGTCGTCGTCGTGCGCTTCTATAAAACTCCGGTCGGTTATATGTCCGCGTATTCGAATAAAGCACTTGTACCCGTGCTAAGCATATGATGACAAGGTATGGGCACTGGTCTGGCTTGTTGACATTATGAGCACGCCAAGGACATCAGCGCTTGAATCGCAACCGTCATTCCAGTCGTACCGTGCACACAAAACCCAAAGGGAACATCATCTACAAAATAGCCACCACACAAAAATTCTAACGATGATGATAAAAAAAAAAAAAAAAAGCGATGAGATTCACGTTGTCATGACCTACACTATGAAAAGTCGCTTAACTTTTCATAGTATAAGCACTAGAATTGTTACTTGGCTCTCGCGAAGAAGAAAGCGCGCTCTTGTCGGCGTGTTACGGTGACGAGAACACTTATCGGGGGTAAAATGGTGTCCGACCACGCTCCCACCAAAACACATGGCACCGGCATGACATCGTCGTACCGCTCTACGTGTAATTGATGCAACAACGTTTACTTGACGAAAATACGCTTCAAAGGCGATAAAGGTCCGACTCGGTGACAAAAATGGACTTAACGCAGCTAAAGATCAACAAGTACGGTTTCGCGCCGCAGGCACCAAGGTGCCTTGCAGTGAAGCCAGTCGTACAACCTGAATTCCTTAAAGCTACACGCCTCTATACTTCATAGATGTTTTGTAGGTATCCAATTGGAGCCTGTTTACCGCTAGAAAACACAAAAATGGTAAAACAAAAGCAATATTACCTGGACGACCCATCCCCGCGACCACGTGTTTTTGAACGCGAGCTGCTAGGATAGATCACGCTTGCGTACGTTTGCAGATGCCGGAGAGAGGGAGACAGGGACCCAAGGTTGCGAACTTGGCGGCCAGGACACCAGGGTATTTTTAGACGCCAAAGACTAGCGGAAAGTAACAAGTGTTTAAATAAATAAATTTTAATTTTAAACTAAAATGTTTGCATAAATTTTAATGCTCTTCCGCGAAAGCATTTTGAAACCCCGACTGAGTCACTACTCTGGGTTACTAGGTTTCGGTTCGTTTTTCACGCATAGCGTAAATATTCACATGGTTCAGCGGTTCAGCTACAGTTCTGCGCTATTGTTCAGCCCTAGGGCCGGATACCGTACATTTCATCGAACGCCATTTCATCGAAAAAGTGGACCTTTCATTGAACGCCAATTCATCGAACACCCTTTCATCGAGTCGCTTGACACCGTTTCATCAAATTTTACTTCACCGAATTTTGGAGTATTATAGTGTGTTTTGTGTCATTTATTCTCTCTCGTCCGAGTTGTTTCAACGCTGCTGTCGAATCACCAGAAATAAAATTAGTACCCTGGTCACTATTTCACCAAAAATTTGATTACTCAATCATAGAACATAACAAGAACTTCAGTGGGCAGTATTTAGTGTTACTTTGTTTCCATGTAAGATAAGCGGTTATATTTTACTAGATACTTTGTTTCCTACTTATTCAAGCCTAAAAGAAAGACCCGGAAAGGACTATTTTTCACTGCGTCTTTTTTTTATTATTTATCTATTTACTTGATTTTCCATTATGTCCTAGGAGAATAGCTTGCTTTCTAAGAACAAAGGTTGAAAAGCCGGTCCACGATTCTGCCGATGACGAATAATAAACAACGAAGACACGCCTTTCTTTTTTTTAATTTGGATATTTGGCACTCATTATTAGCTCCCCTCTCTGTAGGGAAAAAATAAAGTCTGCCAATTCTTCTGGTTAAGACAAGACTCTAACATGAGTCTGCAGAATTTATAAATAAATGAATAAAAAAAAACTATTTCCTAGATCCAAAGTTACTGCTGCCTAACTTGGCGGCGTTCAATCAAACGGCTCCGATGAAACGGCGTTCAATGCAGTGGCTTTCGATAACATGGCGTTCAATGAAACGGCTTCAATGAAATGTCCGGACCCACCTAGGGGCCATGGGAAGTTGTGAAGAAATATTTAGGAAATACGTAGGGGAATATGTGGGAAAAAAGAATGAAAACTGAAAAAGAGGAGGAGGTGAAAGCGCACGGGGGCGTCAGAACGCCAAGCTCTGACCTAGAGCTCTCTGCCTTTGTCTCCACTGCACTCGTCGAACGGGTTCGAGTGTGAAAGCCAAACGCCGGACGCTGGCATTCCGAGTTCTAAAGCGTTTGACGAGTGCAGTGGAGGCAAAGGCTGCTAGCTTTAGGTCAGAGCTCGGCATTCTAACGTCCCGGCGCGCTCTCGTCTCGCCGCATAGGGTTCTGTGAAATGTTTTTGGTAGTCATTCCTTGATAGAACTGGGGGGCTATGTTGCACGTTTTGGACTCCCAGGCGACTAGGGAGAAGTGACGTAGGTGTGAATGAACGTATCTTAGCAGCACCCAACGTTAGCAGCACCACACAAAGCGTCATCAGCGACTCCACCAATCAACATCCAAAGAGCGTTGTTGACGTCACTTCCTTCTTCCTAGTCTCCTGGTAGTCCAAAACGTGCAACATAGCCCCCCTGGTTTGAGAGCTTTTGCTACGAGCTGATACGTGTGGTGAAACCCACCGTGCATTCTTCATGTAACCAGTTCGAGTGCATTCTTCAACTCTTATTTATGATACCAACCAATTAAAATCACACAAAAAAGAAGTGCAATAAATTTTGTGGAACTGCACACTATGGCCTGCAATATGTGTACATAAATGAGTTTACCAAGAGTGGGCATGCTGTTTCGGCTCCTTTTTTTCGTGTCTGTTTGCAACAAAACGTCAACTTACCGTGACCGCCAGACCACAGCAGCCACTGGACTCATCGAAGGCTTGTGTGACTTGACAAGTGGTGCTTTTTTGAAAACAAACTCTTAAAGATAACACACTATCTTGTTCTCTTTGATAGCCGCTTTATTTTGCACATGTCAAAAGTTAAAATACTTGCTTATATCTAGTATATCGCTCATATGATCAAGAGTGGACCACACTTTTGTCATTTCAGTCCTCACAATTATCCTCAATGAAGCAAGAACAATGTTTTCTGCTACAAGCTTTACTAGCATGCAGGTGCAACACTGATAAGTGACAGCTTTTTTCAAAATCTCTTTCACCTAATTAAGTGTTCTTCATCTAAACCTGCCCCTCAAATTTTCTCCTTTCATCGCCGTTTGTCATGTAACCACCGCCTTGTTACTCCTACATTTTAGGCAGCAAGAATGTTCTTTGAACCTCCAATTTTTTTTCGTGGCGTAATAGTTGCCTTGAGCCCGAGTCATTGTAATATTTCGAATTGTGTTGGAGGGCTGCGGTCACATGTGCAGGGTATGGTAATATGAGCCAAGTGGATGCAGTTCAGGTTGGAGAGCTAAAGATTCCATGCGGGGAGCCACTATTCCCTATTGTCATGCAGCTTTTGAACGAGCAAGGTACCTCTCTTGGAGTCTAGGAAGATTACAAACTTTTCCAGCTACATACCTTGGAAAACACCTAGTCTTTCCAAAAGACAGATTAAAAAAATAATTGGTTTGTGCATTCAAAAGTTATGCAACTTTGGTAAATCTTATAGTAAATCCACTTGACACCAAATTGTTCCTCACATGTCCACATTTATGTTTTTATGCACCACCCAGGACTACAGCCCCCTGAATAAAGAAAAGAACAGAAAGTGTGAAAGAGTAGAGTTCTATTGAGGAATTAATGGAGCATAGGTAAGAAGCGGTGTAAATATCTGACAGGCCCAGAAAACTTGTTTGAGAAAGAAAAAGGACTAATAATAACATCAATGTACAACGGTTTATTAAAAATGACGATCTAAAGACGCATGAATGATCGGGCCCATGTTGATCCGATGGGCGGCTCACTCGGTTCTGTTTACGATTCTGCAAAAGAAAGCAAAGATGTAAGTAAGAGCTATTTAAGAGAGAAGATATGTGTAGCCAATCAAAAGTGGGATTAGCCAACAGGAGGTCCCCACCAGGAACATTTCGGAATAATACATAATTTAAAACCTGGGCAGTGTCCCGCTCCAGCAGCCTCTTGCATGCGACCCCAGGTGCAGACTGGGCATTGAGGTCGGCCGCTTTGCGAGAATGTTAACAGCAGCTGGGCCTTCGCAAGAGCGGGTGGCACAGTATACCATGTTGGTACACGGCAAACTCTCCCATGCTTTTGTGCAAACTAACCTCTAGGAAATTACTACCAGACCAAATGAATCTCGTCGTAAACTTCGCTTTGTTTCAAGAGTTGAGAGCAAACCAAAATTCTTTTGCACAACTAGCCTAGCCTGCATCTAAGCAGCAAATTAACTCAGCAGCGCAGATGACTTATTGGCCACACACTGGCCCTATTCCAAGATTTTTTATGAATGAATTCTAGGGCTTTCAATGACGTGCTTAGGCATTTTGAAGATACAAAAGGACATATGAACAATCATGTTAAAAGCAACAGCGCTTTCAATTATTCTTGCACGAAAGCGGCCTAGCCAACACTTCATTTCAAAGGGTTCAGACTCAACAATGGGCAGCCACTATGCAGATTTGGGGTGGGAGGAGAGCCACATTGAACATTACAAAAATTTACATGAATTTTCCCATGCTAAAAGTGCCAAAGGCACATTCGCATCGGCAACGGCACATGCCGTCAATACAAGGACATAGATTATACGGTTTGTGGTTCCACTCACACCTGTAATGGGAATGCAAGATAATGTGTACTAATGAGAAACAAATCCTGTACGTCAAAGTGCCACTGCATTTCTTTTCGTCCAACATCAATTTTTCAACCAGTTTATAAAAGTCATAAGCTGGTAACTCTGTGGCATATTTCGGCCAGAAGTTGCTGATCGGTAAAAGAATGCTTACTCTGTGTCTGCACCTGCCACTTTCATGTTGCACCACAAATACTCCAGGAACATTGCTTGCTGCTTCAGGCGGCTGATCCTTTGGAAGTGGCGCTCTGCACAAAGTGTCAAATTATGCCGTAAAGGGGCACTCAAGTGGATTCTGAGATCGTATGGTGATAACTCACTCTAAGGTTTCAAAGCATCCTAAAAACCTAAAATTACACTCATGGACGGCGAATTTCCCTAGTAAAAATCTAATCAAAGGTCGTGACACACCCCTCTCTCTACGCCTTAGAGCAGACACCTGGGGGCGCCATCAGACAGCGTTTTCAAACAATGATTGTTGTACATCTTCTACACCCAAAGATTTTACAGTTTTGTCAAAATATAATGCACGATATACCTAAAAAGAGCAACGATTGTAACGTTCAGAATCTTCGCGCAATAGACCGATCTCACAAGGAGTTGCACGACGCCACCGCTGCCGCGGTGCATTCTGGTACCTGTAGTTCTCCCCAGTTTTCTGGCCGCGTCAAGGCGCGTTGTACGTCCGGCGTTTGGGAATTTTCAGGTTAGCACGAAACTTTTAGTCGGCCGTTTAGTCACGGTTTTTAATGGGTGTCTTTACCCGTTCTGTGTCAAGGTGCTACAATAACAGCACCAGGCAAAAAGGTATCGGATTTTATGTCTTCCCGGAAGAAAGCAGCCCACGAAAAGAGTGTCTAAAACAGGTAAAGAGAGCGGTAGAAGAGCGACAGGAAAAAGCGTTTTTAGATTTGTTTCGGTATTTGATTCACAATTTATATTCACCCCATTGCACGATAACTAAAGAGTGTAAGCTTACTCAGGGCATGAGACGTAGTAGGGCGTACCAAAGTGTTCCGTACGTTGGAATCTTTCAGAGCACTCGCTCCGTAGCGGCATATCGGAACTTCCACACTGCCTTGCGGCGACCGTTTTTAATACAATGTTTGGTTGATGCATTTTGGTGGTTACAACTGTTATTGATACGACATGTTTTGAGCACAACTGTGCTTCAAAAGATCAGTACAATCACCGAAGAAAGAGCAGCGATTCTCAGTATGCATATAAATATAACTTGAAATAAAACGGCTTTTTCAATGTCAGACTTAATTTTTTTTAGTGGGCTATTATGCCACAACCTGATTTTGCTGGCGTTACTGATCCATTCTGTATTAACACCAATCGACACAGCGGAAAAAGCATTCTCCGTCGGTCAGCTCTTACCGTTCGGAGCTTGAGCAAACCAAATAAAATTGAATAGAAACTGTACACAAGAGCTCATCTCTACCCGAAGTTCTCAGGCATCTCTCATGGTTACGTTTCATTTTGACAAATGCGAGTTGTTACGGCTCGTCAGGCAGATTCTTTTTGTAGATCGTTTCTTTGTGTGCACGCTTCCCCCCCAGCAGTTCATATGTTCCCTGTCGCAAAGGCTCTCAACCAGAATAGAACGAGTTTTAGAAAACTATTGCTCTCCGAGAATGTCTATTGAGCTCGTCTTACTTCATTGTCGAATAAAAGTTATGCCCAAGCCTGCGCACAACATAGCTCAGTGTTTCACCGACACGTTTGACGCTGTTCCGCGGTGCTACACCGAGCCGATGGTCCCTCGAATTTTGTGCTCTTTCACGTTGAGGTAGATATTCACTTGCTTCCAAGTTTATTGAGACGTAGGAGCACCCGGAGTGCTCGAGGGAGAAGGGGCCTCGTTGTTTTTCCCGCTGTTGCAGTAAGACCACAGCGCGAACGCAGTGGGTTCACGCGCGTTCACGAAGGCGAAGAAGCGGACGACGACGAAGCAGACGACAAAGCGATTCTAAAGCGATAAGACGACTGAAACTTTTTTTGCGCCTGATGACAAACTAAGACATCACACACGACACAATCTTATAAACTACTGATATGCAGGAGAATCCAAGCTAACACCAGGGCTTCCCAAACTATGATGTATGCCCACATGAGCCCTTTTCAGCCGGGAAGCCGGAGAGCGATGACTACAAGAAGCATGGCGGCGGTAATACTTCCGGAATGCGCGCGCCTGCGCAGTTCGCTTGATGGTATCGGTCTATTAACTATATTCATTGGTCAAATTTTAGGGAAGCGGTGGGGACCTGGGGATAACCCCCCCAAAAGAGAATAGAAGAACAACACGGACTTCACAATATAGAAGGGGTCTGAAACCACGCGGGCCCGCAACTCGCTGGGACGTGGCCCACCGGCAACCGGCTACGAATCCCGGTTCCCATGCCTCGAGCACTAGAATCGGCATGCACCATAGTGATCTCATCTCGTCGATTACTTTCACTCGAAAAGTAGCTCTGCTTTTTTAACGTATTCTAATAGTTTAGACTTATCTCTGTTCATTTGCCCTTTGTTTTGCTTTATTTCTTGCCCCCCCAGCTTTTTGTAATGTACAACAATTCCGCTTCTAGACAGCAAGCGCAAGCTGTTCGTTGAAGGATAAATCTCGGCTGCACGAACTTTTGATCCGCAGGAGCAACTGCCAAAGATAAAGCTTCACCCTCAAGATTCTTGCCTTAAAAAAAAAAAAAAAAAAATGTCACCATTAAAAGACGAGTGTGTGTCTGGAGTGTTGTAATAAAAATCTCCAGAAAAAAAATAACTGCCAAAATTGCTTTTTAGAGTAATGCCTTGATTAATTCCTGAGTGAATTGAGAAATGGGAACGACAGTGTACTTGCTCTCTTGTTCTAGTAAAAATGGCAGAACGTTGGCGGGTATCATTTGAATCCCTTTATCACGCCAAGTCACGGTCGAAAGTAGTCATATAAACAAATCAAATCTAAAGATGTGACTGGCAGAACTGTGATTTTACAAAAAGCATACCAGCACAAGGTCTCTTCTCTTTAACCTCTTTTGAACCCCCCCCCCCCCCGCCTTATGTTAACCCTAGACCTTCCGAATGTGGGCTATCTGGCCCCCACACCCAAATGAGTTTGAGACCACTGCTACATAGCATCAAACCTCGTGAGGCTCAAAAAGCTACGCCAAACAATGTGCAAGGGTAAAAAAAAAAAAGAAAAAAAGATTGCAGCACTATCAATTTTATTTAGGGAAATACACAATTTTTTTCATGTGCAGAGCTTTTTTTTTTTAGTTTTAGACGTGTTACAGATTGCAATCAAATATATCAAGTCGCGCTTGTAGCGCTCGCCGCAACATGTCCAGATGAATATCTCAAATTAAATAATTAAATAAGAATCACAAATTTTCTATCTACATCTCCAGAGCAGCTGTTCAACGTTCTACTGCAATACACAATAATTTGTAAGTATAAGTTGCAGTAACTCGACGTAACAAAACTTTTACTTGAACTCTTCCGCCTCGCGCCATGCTGTCGTTGACTGGGTTGAGAGCGCCTCCCCGCGGAGAGACGCCGCCTCCTTCTCTTTTTCCGATTAAGCCCTCGCTGCACGAATGGGACGGCCGGAGAAGCGTTCGCGCGCTTCGGGATCTCGGAGGTCATGATACCGGGAACGGTATCAGCCGGGCTTGTCCAGTACTTACCCGTGTAAGGAAGCAGAGCCTCCAGGGTGCTCCTGCTGTTGGGCATCCGGAGCAGTTCGTCGGGCAGGTGCGACCGCAGCGCTACGCCAAGCACCGCCTGGGCCGCGGCACTGTGCTTGCTGTTGGTGTTCCAGGTGGCTGCAAACCTCAGCAGCACGTCTGTCCGGACGGGGCGAGAGGTGCACGATTCTAAAAACTCCCGTCCCGTTACGAATGCATGGAAGTGAAAGGCCCTGCCGAAACCAGGCATAATGTGGTGTGTGCCATGCTGTTAGCTCAAATGTTTCATGCTTGGTTCGTCAAGTATTTTACGTGTGGCAGATACATACGACACTGTTCTCTGCAGGGAAGTTTGGTGCTCGATGCTAACCGTCAGTAGAGCCTGTGGTTTTTGGCAATTACTTCCAGCATATAATGTCTGCCTTTATTGGTGTGTGCTCTTTCAGCACATAAGATTGGTGAAAAGAATGATTTAGACTGGCAACCAGCAGAGCACAAAAGCAGGCGAGAGTGTGGCAGTGACAATGCAAGAAATGTTTTTTGTAAGTTCATGAGCCTGTCATTGCATGTCCATGAAGGCGTCTACGTTCCTATCGACTCTACAGTCACTGACAGAATGAGAACAGCAGGGCATGTTTTCCGAGTGGGTGGCCTCCAGCGTGTGCCCCATGCCTTCCACTGTGCTTTGGCTGCATGCACGAGGTGCACACCACACATAGGTGCTGTGGAAGGTACAAAGCTCACATTAGAGACGAAACTACTGAAGCCCCTCCCTGCTGCTCTCACCTTGTCAGTGACCATAGCAGCAGTATTTACCTAGCATCAGGAATAAAATGATGACACATGCCATAAAGCTGATTGAAATTGTGGTGTTTATCTTTTTACACTGATTCACCAAAATATTATTTGGCATACATCTATCTTACATATATCTGTTTTTAGCTCAATACCAAAGATCAGGAACCCTAACCAAACTAATTTGACAGCACATCACCAGCGTGCAGGACTAGGGGCCAACTGTGTCACAAAGTGCACAACAAAGCATGCAAGATCAGTTGAAATAACAATTGCCACTACCTCGCTTGATACACTACCAAATGTGTGCGTTCCTGGAAAATGTTTCGACAAAAATTTGTTAGACGAGTGTTTAAACCTACTTTTCCTAAAGGTAGAAATTAAATAATTTCACACATGAAGATAATCATGCAATAAGGTGCATATTTTTGTAATATCAGTCTTTAATCTACTGAGGTTTTATTGAAGTATGAGACATTTCCATCTAATAATTTGCAACAGTCAGACTTTAACGGCTGCATTAACATTCTATAAGTTGTTGCCGAGTCTTCCCAAAGTTTACCCATGGTTCTGAATACAAGAATATGAGCCAGAAAGGCAAAATTCGAGTTGCTTACAAACAAAAACATTTTTCACATGCTGAAATAATTTGCATATGCAGGAACTGACACTATGTAAGGAATACACTTCTACACAACTCAGTATAAAGTGGGGCAAAACTTGCCTATTTGGTCTTCTCTCAGAGGAGCCAGAGACTTGCCGAGTTTCTCTTCTCCGTCTTCCTCCAACAACATTTCTAGGAAGTAATAAATCATAGTGAAAAAAACCTTGAGACTAGGGACCAAAAACGGGTCTCCTTAATATAGGTTACAACTCCTCAAATAATGCTGACGCCAACAACCATCAATCCCACATGACAATCAGGTGGACAAGGCCCTGTGGTGATTGTTGAGTGACCCACGTGCGACGTGGCTGGCACGAGACACGTGCGGATGGCTGACGAGATACTAAAGACGTTTTTTCTGCCTGGGAGCCTGGACTGGATGGTCGCTCATTTCACAGCTGTTGTGGGCACCCCAACCTATGAAACTCGACATGGTGCCAGAAGTGGGATTTAAACTCTAACAGAAGTTTTGTCAAATACTTTGCACCATATATGTTTGTTGGCCGAGTTGTTGTTCGACAGCTAATGTGCTATTTAGGCTTCACCAGGTTCTCTGTACATATTGTAAATTACTCTGTGATGTGTTTAAACTTGGCCAGTAGTTTTGTATAAATTTTAAATTACTTTGTGGTGTGTTTAAACTTGGCTAGCTGTTTTGTATATGTTGTAAATTACCCTGCTTTGAAAAAAAGGGAGATGTGGTGATTGTTGAGTGACCCACGTGCGACGTGGCTGGCACGAGACACGTGCAGATGGCTGACGAGATAAAGACGTTTTTTCTGCCTGGGAGCCAGGACTGGATGGTCGCTCATTTCACAGCTGTTGTGGGCACCCCAACCTAGGAAACTTGACAGCCCAACCGGCAACAAACGAACCCCCTTTCTTTGCCTTTGCAAAACCATTAAAGAAAACTCCTGCACACTGCTGAGAAAGATGTCCAAGTCCACACCAATGCTCACAAACAGTCGAACCCCACTGAGCACCTCCTTTAAAAAAGGCTCGAGGGATACCTAAGTACTTCTTATGAGTTGTAAATGTGAATGCATGAATGTCGTCAGGCCAAGCGCACACCCTCGTGAAGTGGCTGCGCTGCGCTGACATCGGCCGTACAGCTGCTTCAAAGTCTGCCTGAGCAGGCTCTGGGAGGCCCCGCAGCCAGCTGCTGCCTTTTACCAGCGCGCTGCGGTGCAGGTCTGCAGCGCCATGGGGTGGTGCTCTTTGAAACTGACGTGCGCCGGCCGATGGGAGCCTCACTCCTTGAAACTATGATGTGCACCAGCCACCGAAAGCCTATCTTATCAGATTTCGGCTTCACTTAGCTCCTTTTGGAGAGGTGAATTTACCTGTCGTTTTGCGTGTTTTTTGCGCGGCTTCAAAGCTAGGAGCCTTCAGATTGCAGCTTCACTTTTATCCATTGGGAGAAGGGAGTTCACCTACTGTTTGGCGCGGCTTCAAAGCTGATGAGGTCGGCTCACTTCATGGGACAATTAATGCTTTTGCATTAGAAAAAGAAGCATATTACCCACTCACACGCCAGCAATGTTTGTTTCTCTTAAAATTACAAAATCATAACAGCAACACTGTTTACTTTTTAATGCGAAAGCATAAACTGTCTCATGGAGCGAGTCGACGTCATCAGCTTTGAAACCGCGCCCAACAGCTTTCTCCAAGTCAACTTGACTCCCAGCTATGAAGCCATGTGCAAAGCTAGTCAGTGGCACCTTTCACACTTCAGTGCCATTGGCTGGCGCGCACCGACAAGGCCCCCATTCGCCGGACACACAGCGTGCCAACACGCGGAGAGGAAGCGTGATGAGCATGCTTTCGCATTCACAACTCATAAGAAGTGCTTAGGTGTAGCTCGAGCCATTTTTTTTTAGGCTGCTATAGTAATTTTGAAGGTTGGCAGAAGAAAAAAGAAGAAAGCTAAAAGTATTATGTACACCTATCTTTCCAATAGTACTACAGATCTGGCCATGCAGCAGTGTGCTTTTGACAAGATAAGTACTACCTTGACAAGATAAGTACTACCTTGACAAGATAAGTACTACCTTAAAATTCCAAGAGAATGCCCATCCCGTTTTTCTGGCTAAATACAGTGAAACCCGTTGAGAACAAACCCACGTACAGCGAATTATTGTCAATATCGAACTCGCAGAAAATTTAAATAAAAATGCATGTAAAAAGTCCTTTTTATAACGAACAACCTATTGGCTATATCAAACTTTTTACCCTCGGGCAAGCTTCCAAAAACACGCAAACAATCCTCTTATAGCCTGTCCCTTCGCCCAAAAAACAAGTAGAAAAGAAAGAAAATTCCAAGAGCTCAAGTTGCGAAAAAACTTGAAAGAAGAGAAGCGATTCAGAAGGGGAGAAAGCTAAAAAATACACTGCAAGCACGCAGAGTGAAAGAAAAAAACTTTTCATCCCAAAGCGTTTGCTCATGAAGAGAAGCAATTCAGAAAAGGAAATAAACTAAAAAAAAACTGCATGCATACAAAAAAAAAACAGTTACAGCGCATTGTTACAAGGCGGAAACGAAGAGATGAGAAAGAAAGAGAAGCTCTCGCCTTACAACGAAAGTATCGTGGAAGTTCGCTGTAAATGGTTTTTGAAAGTAAACATATTCGGCAGATATCTGCCTGGTTGGGTGAGAGTTAAACTCCGAAAACGTCGGGTTGCCTTTCAAATTTTGGTTGGAGCTTCATTTTTGGACTTTAAGTGGTTTTCGCTATATCGAACTGATTGTAGCGTTTCGTGCTGTTCGTTATAAACGGGTTTGACTGTATCTGTAACATAGAAATTCCGAAACATTGCCCACCCCCGATTTCCGTCGGAGGTCATGCAATGTCCGACGGGAATCGCATAAACTGCACAATTTGATCTACCGGCATGTCTGACAAGCAAGTTCACAGTGGGTTCCCTTTATTTTTGTCCACGATATGCACGCGAGATATTGGCTCCCGTAACGTGCGAGTAGTTCCCGCGTGTATCTTGCACCGTGAAATGTGAATCTGCTGCGTCCGCGATCTGGGGTATCCGTTCTCGTGACATAAAATTTGTAGCGGATTCTAGTTTTTTTGTACGCGATCTGCGCGCACAATCTTGATTCCACGTGAGTTGGTCACACGTGTATATTGCTTCGTGAAATACGATTCTGCTGCGTTCGCGATCAGCGATGTTTGTTCCCGTACCATACAAGTTTGTAGCGGATTCCCGCATTTTCGTCCGCGATGTGCGCATGCGATATAAGTTCCCGTGACAAGCATGTTTGTGGCATTTCCCGCGTGTTTATAATAAAACTTGAATCTGCTGTGTCCACGATTTGCGCTATTCATTACCGTGAGATGCGAGTTCTAGGCAGGTTTCTGCGGGTCCTTCGCACCATGAAACGCGAATCTGCTGCGCCCGTAACCTGCAGTATCCTTTGCCGTGACACAGGAGGTCATAGGGAATTCCCGCGTGTTTATCGTACCGTGGAATGCAAATCACAGTGTCCGCGATCTGCGGTGTCAGTTCCTGAGTTACGTGGTTTGTGGCCGGTGCCAAAGTGATTATCACTAATTTTTGATAAATTTTTTCTGTGTCATCCTTAAGGATAGCCCACCCCATGTTTTTCACTATTTACCTCTTCATTTTGGGTGGGCGTTCTTTCGGAACTCAACGGTAAGTGTAATTAATGGTTAGCAAAAAAAACACAAGCCATTTCTAGACTGTGATAATTTAAAGGGGCTGTGCAACGATATTGGGTAGGAACGTTTCTCACTTTACACCAGCTTAGTGGCACTCATGGGACCCAAGAATACTCGAATGCAATGCCACTGATCAAGAAGCGTCCCCGTCACGGTGGAATTCCAAGGATAAAAGCGGACCTTTTCTTTCAGTCTCTTCTTTGCAAAACTTGATGACCGAGCTGTGGGGACAATGCCAACAATGCGACCCCCAGGAGCGCGTCATCAAGCTTTGCGATCCCCGTTGTGACAATATTTGAATGCTGCTCCTACAATGACGAAAACTGCGTAGGCATGCAATTTTGGCTCGTGACAATAAATGCCTCGACATGCATTCGGGTAATGTCTCGTGCTTAATCGCTGGTATGACGGGTATAGCTGAACCTTTAAAATGCGTGGAACTCAGCGTGCGCCCTGTGCTCTGCCAACACCAACGCGAGGTTGTGTTAAAAACATTGGCGGCATATAATCGGCTCCAGATTACGGGGGCCACTTTTTCTGGCTGCGAGTTGAGAGGGTAAACAGTGTTTGTTTTTTTCGGACATTTTTGCGACTGCCACTGCATAAAGAAAAAAGCAATGTGTGTTTCATAGTTTCTAAATGTCAAAGAATAATTATAAACTGTATTTATTAAAATTAGAAAAATTGTTGCATCGCCCCTTTAAGATCTGTTCACAGTGGCTCGTAAGACTACATTAGATGTGCAACCTGGCCTTAGAAAGCTACACAAAGGGCAGCTAAAATGATAACATTACCTTTGATAATTGTTAGTGCCCTAAAAGGATGCTCAAGCGTCAGAGCCAGTTTGAGCGCCTTTGTCCACTTCTTCTCCTTGACTAAGTTGCTCAGCTGCTGCTCACTGCAATAAATAAACCAACCAATCAATAAAGCATTTCTTTCTAAAACAAGAATATTAATAATGTCCATCGGGCAGAAGTGCCAACATCTCCATATTCCTTCACTTATGTTACAACACCTGTGAAGCTTGCCTCTAGATTTGAGCATTTCCCAAATTTCTGGTTCGAGATAGGTTAGATTAGAACGTGTGTTTTCCCAGGTGATGGGCAAGTAATCTAAATCTTCAGAGACCCATCTAGGCCTCCTCAAAACATTTCTTTTGTTATTACTATAGACTGTGTCCCTCCAACTTTGCACAAAGGCTACTTCCCACTCCCATTGATCAGCATATAGAAAAAAAAAAAAGAAATAACTCGCAAGATGCCTCAGTCAGATAACATAAATACCGCATGCAATCCAAACAAACTACTTTCGAACTGCCAACCTCGAAAATAATAATTTCTGATAGAACCACGCTCAATCTTTGGAGATGTGACTTTTTACAAATTGATAAAAATAAATTGTTCATAGAATAGAAGGCAGATTGCTTCGTTTTTCCCGAGTACTCTGTCTGTAAAACCCTGTAGGATCATAACGCTACAGAACATTAAAAAAAATTCACACATAATCTTTCAGAACATGATTGTGCTTCAAAGTTTCAGTACCAACTTGCCCAAGAGTTCGCATTACACACATAATCCTTTGTTTTCTGTCCAAGACTCAAAAATAAAATAAAAAAGAAAAAAGAGTAGGGCAAACTATTTTTACCATAGATCGCCTTGTGTATATGGGCTTAGATGAACTTACTATGGATACTGCCCATATCTATGGATAAAGAACTTATACTAGTAACAATATAGTAAGTGTTGCCCTGGAGATCGGAAGAAATAAGGAGTGAATGTAACAGTTATTTGTAAACACTGAGATTGGTATAAATTGAAATTTCTCCAGACGGCACATCCACAGCTGCACTTACTGAAGTATGAGAGTCTCCTGCTTTGCCAGGGTCTCCTGTCGCTCTTCTGAAGTGCAGTCCTAAAAAAAAGAAATGAGGCTGTGTGAGCAATTGAGGATCTATATGACACAATGCAAACCAGACTAGTATATGCAACAGCGGGTAGGAGTTGGGGGTGCCAATGTCTCTTTTGATGAATCCTTATATTGCCAGCTGTTAGTCATGCACAGATAGTAGATTCTGAGTTCAAAGCAATGCGACGCGAAAAGTGGTTTTGGCCTAATATTTTCTAATTGAATATTGAATAGTTTCTTTAAACCTCTCGCTACCTTGCACCATTGTGAAATGAAAATTCAGCTGGATTTGTGAAGATTGTTCCCACCTTCTACTTGTCCACTTCTAAGCTCCAATAATTTTAATATAGCTATATCTACGACATAATTATATTTATGACATAATTGTTACAGCTATGATAACGGAGATTTCTAAATCTGCTTGCTAGATGAAAATATTCTTTCTTCAATTATTACAACAAAAAAAACAGCATGAATGATGAGCACAGGTTGTCAAGACAACCTAACACATGCGCTGGCATAATCGCATCAATTAGCCCCGTTAAGTGCGCTTCTCACCCAGCACTTGTGCACTGCAGGGAAGCAATACCCGTGGAACCTGCGAGCTCCAAGAGTACTGCTTGCTCACAGTGCCCAGGGGTTCGGTGAAAAGCGCACTCAACAGGGCTAACTCACCACAATCAACACTTAAATGAGTACAGCAGTTCAACACAAAGCAAATAGCATATTCGAAACTAACATTTGAAAATTCGAATATTCACACAACACTACCAGCTATAGTCAGTGACAGGTTAAGAACCCAGTAGATGCTCTGCTTTAAGCACGAGCTTTCTGCCTTTGATAGCACTTTGTCGCATGTGCAGCCAAAGCTCGACTAAAGTTAAACTTAGAAAAAATTAATTAGCATCCAATTTATCATATCACAATTATGTTTTGAAATCTGCCGTACCTAAAACAAGTGAATTATCGCGAGAGCCTTTATTCTCTAAACTTTTGTCCATAAAAAGCCTTGGCACGGGGCTACAATTAGACCACAATTAGGTTTGTAGTCTAGGATTCAGCTTAGCTTGAAACCCTGACAAAGAAAAAAAAATGCCGCCATTTATGTATGTAACAAAAGATGCTATAATGTAATCCTACATTGATGGACAGGTCAGACTCTTTCATGATACTGAGAAGTGTTACCAGTTGCAATGACTGCTTACCACCCATTGCTTCCCATAATTTGAATAAACCTTTCAGCTTAGAAACAGTGCGGAGAGCAAGTCGTCTACTTCTTGCGCAGGAGTTGTGGTGACATCAGAACAATGCAGTTTTTATTGGCTTTGATTGAAAGGATAGTGGGTAGACCATGTCTTGAGGACTACCCACTATTTTTTTCATTCAGGCAATAAGAGCTTGGCGTTCTGACATCATTGCAACCCCTGTGCAAGAAGCAGACAAACTTGCACTCCGCATAACTTTCATTAAAAGCAGCATGTAAGGCACACTGCACACACATTAACATTCTCTGTCAACAGCCCCATTTGAGCAATTCCCCAGAACTTGGACAGAGAACGAGGATGCAGAAGTGCCCACCCACCTTCCAGACCAGAATGGCAGAGTCGGCGGCACCTGTGACGAGTAAGGACTCGTCCGCATTGGCCGTCACGGCCCACACTTTGTCCTGGTGTTCGTCCAACGTCTGCACACACTCGTTGGCATTCACATTCCACAGCTTCAAATTTCCATCTGCCCCACTGCAACCAGAGACATCAAACATTCAGATGTCAAGTCCATGTTTACTTTAGTGAAAATTAAAGTTGTCAGGTGCGTTTATAGCAATGAACATGGCTAAACATGGACTAAAAGCTATGATAATTTTCCCAATAAAACTAAATTAAATATCACATGAGATAGTGTATATACAAACACACTTCAAGTAATACAGCTAGCTGAGATGTTACACATGGCTAGTCAGAAAATTAGTGGCGTCAGTAGTGGAAATGTAAGTATGTGCAAAATAGCGAGTTCTTCCATTTGAGGAAGAAGCCATGCCTTATAAAAATGAAGGTGCTGTACAGACATATACATGAAAATTTATAACAGTAGAAACTCTTTAACCTATCACATTGTCCACGGAAATGTGGACAATGTGAAATAGGTCCGTTCGCATTGCCTTTTCATTCACTTCTCATGATCTTCCTGCGAGTGAGCGTGAAGTGCGGCAGACATGGACTAGTCAGTAGCGGGTCTGATTTGCAACCGAAGAGTTGTGCGCCTTAAATGCTTGAAATTTTTTCTTTAAGGCAAATTAATTACTTTATAAAGTGGAATCATCTGAGACATGCAGCGACCTTCAATTCACATTACATGTCAAGTTTTAATCCCTTTCATTCCACTTGTGACGTCATGCTTCACATGAGCATTGTGGGCTGTTTGAAATTCCTGCGCGAAGTCACGTGGCTGTGATGTCACGACCCTATAGCACAACCACGATTTTCCTGTCACAACGCCGCTGGCTTTTCTGCGACACAAGCTCCTCAGCACTATTGCGTTAAAGCTGGTTTGGAGCAGCCACTGATGCTTTTAGAGCAGACGCCAACATCTGCTAGGACCAGGGTGTCGAACCGAAACTCTTTTTGGTTCGGTTCAGGTTACGGTTCACATTTCGGTTCGGTTCAGGTTCAGCTCCAAAGCAGAAAAAATAATGGTTTGAATCAGTTTCAACCAATTCATATAACGGTTCAAGGAAAAGTGAAAAATTTAACCGAATATTCACACACCTCTACTGCCATAAAGTGCATTACTACGGTATAAAATAAGCACTCATTTATTGATTTTGTGTACTCCATCTGGTTTATAGAAATGATCTTCAAAACTTCAAGACGTAACATGGGACTGGGTACCAACCTTTTATTCACCAAACACAAAATAAATATATCTACTGCAAAAATAGACGAGTGCCTCTCCAAAATTGTTATGTGCGCACGCCTTATTAATTTTACTGATGTGTATGCTCTGCCTTGGCAGCGTGAAATGACCGGAGGAAAAGGACATTATTTAATATGTCCGGGCTCAATCGCGTTCATTGGCATGATAGGATGTAATTTAACCCCGAGAAGGACCTTTCCATGCTGACTTGCATGGCTGATACTGCAAGAGCAACGAGTGCAAGCAAATATAATTCGGGGCACCAGGACTCTTCCTTTTCCCAAAATTCCAAGACACTGCTACCTTTGTTAATTCGGGGCACCTTTTCAAAGCCGTCCAGTAGGGTCTGCATCTCCCCAAAGATAGAAGAATGGTCGCTAAATGCTTTCAGGCAGCCATTTTCCTTTTCCATGAGGAACGCTTCGAGGACGTTATCAGCGCAAGTGGAACTCCCTGTTGTGCACGGTGCTTGAGGTTGCTGAAGCTGGGCATGTTCTTTAAGTGCGCAAAGCTTCCTCCATGCCAGTAGCAGATGCTGCTTTGCTCTGGACCTCTCCTGGCTTGTTAGCATGACATGGTGTCGAGGATCCAGAAATATATCCACACAGAATATGTCGCTTCCGAGTAACACCTTCTCTCGCCTTTTCATGGCAGCGGCCAGCTGCTTCGCGACCAGGGTGCCAATTTTTGACAACTCAATGTGACATATGAGTCATGCTCCATAGAAGACCCCTAAAATTAGTTGCTCCCACTGAAGCTGCACTGTTGCTTTCCCGGCCGGCCCCAGGGAGGCCTACGTTGCTTATTGGTTGCCAGTCTTCTTAAGTAAGGTGGTGTTCATCATCGGTCTGCAACAAACTCGTCGCAAAACTCTCTCAGCTCCAGCAATTGTCGCACCATGGTCCCGGTGGACGTCCACCTCGTTATGCAATCCAGGATGGGCTTCTTCAGATTGAGCTTCCGAAGCAGGGACAGCACAGTCTGCAACCTCATTTTTTCCCCAACTTTTAGTGCCTTCTGTACGATGCCGCTAGCAGCTGTAGACTTGAGAGTGTCATGTACAGCGATCTGCAGGCGTGTGCGCAGCACACCTCACTCCTTGAAGAAGAAGTCCCTCATCTGAAAAAGTAAACGCTCCTATTCCTTCGAGGTAGGAGGTACCATCTGAGGTGCCACTGTACTCATGCGCATTTTCCTCTTACGATTTGAACCGGTCGGATCTTGCCACGACCGAGCCAGGAGATTTGTATGCTAGTGATACATACGCGAAGTAGGGGATCCTATTTTTAAATAGCGTTCCCTTTTCGATAAACGGAATTTCTCTAAACAGGCTTCTCTTTCTCTAAAACGAGCCCGTTCTCTAAAACATGTTTTGATGAAATGGAGTTCGATCAACTGTAGTGAACCCGAATTCGATGCTGCATTGTTGTTTCCGCGGCGGCTCGATGCGTCATCCCATGGGCACGTGGCGGCGGCTTTTTGCCAGGCGCGTGGGTGCAATGACTTTGAGCGGCTCAGGCGGATTTTGCAATAGTCTATAACGGCAGTTATTGACCCTCATATTTGTAAAATATGCTTTAAAAAATATTTACATAAATGGAAACAGCTTGCATAGCAGCGCAACCTAACCCTATCAAAATTTCAAGCGCACAGCGCACGGAAGAGTAGCACGAATGCACGCCCGGATTGCTTAGCGAACCGGTTCTGAACGGTTCTTTTGTTTTGCTCTGGTTCAAGTTCAGCTCCAAAATGCTGTCAAACATTTCGGTTCGGGCAAAATAAGTGGTTCAATTCCGGTTCCAGTTCAACACCCTGGTCAGCACATAATTTTAAAGTGAAAAAGCAATTGCATCGCTTAAAAATTTCATCTATGATAATAATTGAGGGTGTCTCTTTGGACCATATTACTTATTACATTTTGCAATAAAAATAGATAGCATTCAAAAAGAACAGAGCCTATTTTTTTAGAAATAAGGTTCTGGTCAGAGTACCGCAAAATACCAGGTAAGCGCCCACTCAAAATTTAGAGATAATCGCAAAAAAATGGAAGGTCGGCGCTTGTCCGGTCGTCAATTTCACATATCAATGTACTGCGCATATTTTCTCAGATCTTACAAATCTGGGAATGGGCGCTTAGTGTGGTATGGGCGGATGCACGGTATTCTACGGTAGGTTCCATTTACAACGGGTACTTACAAAATGGTTGAAAAAATGAATCATAGTGCAAAGCCCCTGTCCCCTCCCACTTTTACACCCAATAGTTTATGTTATGTATCCCGGGCGAAGCTCAAGCCACGACACCGAGGAGCGTCCAGATGTGATTTTAATGGCGCCTGGAATTGCAATGCCCGAGCACCCGTCCCGTGCCCAGGTCCGTGCTCTTGAAAAGCGCGGGATAAGCGCGTGTGCCCGGTGACGCCATCTCTTGGCTGCCAGCGGATACATGACACTTCCCCCTCACTTGGCTGAGAAACCGAATCTTTCTGGCGGCCGTCGCACGCGAGTGCTGGTGCGTATGATCGGCTGGGTGGAACATGAAGGTCCTGTAGGTTGTGTAGGAGTAGTAGCCGGCCCTTGAGGGGTGATTGACACCTCGCAAGGCTCCATGGCCAAGTCCCACACAGGTGAAGGTGTAGTAGTCGTTCTGCGCGGTGGCATGGAACTTCTAGGTCGTATATGTTCCATATGTCGCCGTGTCTGCCCCTGATCGGTGTCGATCATCCACGACCGAGGGCCCAGGCGTCTAGTGATGGTACCCGCCATCCATGTGCGTCCACTTGGAAACTTGCGAATTCACACTGCTTGTCCCACCAAAAATGCTTCCGGGACTGTCGAACTCGTGGGTTCATAGTTGGGTCCGTGGAGGAGTCTCTCGAGCGGAGACGGCAACTCGCGGCCAAGTAGCATCCACGCGGGAGTTTTTCCCGTCGCTGTGTGTACGGTAGTGTGCTGCTTGTATAAAAAGCGTGCCAACGTACAGTCCAACGTTCCTTTTCCGCCCTTCGCCAACGCCTTCTTTAACTGCTGGACCATTCGTTCAGCTTGGCCGTTAGTTGCAGGGTGATAAGGGGCGCTAGTGACCGCTGCGATGCCGTTGGAGGAGTAAAAGCTCTTAATTTCTTCCCATACAAAGGCGGTCCCGTTGTTGGACATTACTTTCCGTGGTATGCCAAAGGTTGCAAACACGCTGCGCAGTTCTGAAATAACCGTAGACGACGCCATATTCCGAACTGCGCGAACTTCTAGCCATTTGGAATACGCGTCAACAATTATAAAGTAGACTTGTCCCTCGATCGGCCCGGCAAAATCGATCCCCAGATGAGACAACCACGATGAATTGACAATTCTGCTGCCTTGAGCTTGTATGCGACGAAGCGATCACCGTCCAGCTTTCTCACTTCGCCATGTTTGACCGCTTGGAACACCTTAGCAAGTATGGGATCCTTTGCTGTGTTGTCCGCCAGTTCTGTTGCAGTCATGGGAGGTTTCGTGAGAGCTTCCAACATCAAGACATCGCCTGGAGGATGTTGCTCGTCGTCAGCTTCCGGCAATGGCAGTCCGCTTAAAGCATCGGCGTTTTGATTCCGTTTTCGTGCCCTGTAGATCATATTATAATCGTAAGCGGTCAGCTTAACACACCAGCGTGTCATCCGTGGCGAAAGCACAGTTGGTACTGGAGATTTTTGGGCCATGGTCCCCAACAGCGGTTGATGGTCTGTTGTAATCGTCACGTAACGTCCCGCGACGTAGCGATGAAAACGGTCCATGGCGAAAACAATTGCCAGCCCCTCACGATCCAACTGTGAGTAATTCTTTTCGGCTCTGCCGAGCGTTCTCGAGGTGAAAACGATTGGAGCTTCGTTGCCATCGGCATCGAGTTGAGCTAATACCGCTCCCACGCCGTAGGGTGATGCGTCACATGACACAATCAGGCTTTTGTTCTCGTCGTAATGCGCGAGAACAGTTCGCTGTGCGATGGCATGCTTTAACTGTCGAAAAGCTTGCCGATGCTTTTCTTGCCATGTCCAAGGGACGTCCTTCTCCAGCAGTGCATAGAGGTCCTTTGCAATTGTTGCCCGGTTTGCCAAAAACCGGTCGTAAAAGGCTAAAAGTCCCAGAAACGATTGTAGCGTTGTTCGGCATGTTGGCTCGGGCATTTCCTTGATGGCTTTCAGTTTTTCATCTGTCGGGTGTATTCCAGCAGCATCAATGGTGTGGCCGAGGTATTCTACTCGTTCAACCGCAAAACGACACTTACATCTCTTGAGTCGAAGTCCAGCCTGAGCGAGTCGCGTCAGTACTGTGTCCAGTCGAGTCAGGTGTTCGGCTGCGGTCGCACCGCTGATGATCACGTCATCGAGGTATACCCCGATCCCCGGAATTCCAGCAAGTACTGTTTCCATGAATCGCTGGAAAATTGCTGGTGCCACGGCGATCCCAAACGGCATCCTCTTGACTCTGTATAGGCCTTTTATAGTGTTAATGGTTAACAGATCAGCTGTATCTCTTGTCAACCGTAGCTGCTGATACGCTTGCGTGAGGTCTAGAGTAGAAAATACCAATCCTCCTTGCAAATTGGTTAGGATTTCTGAAATTGTTGGCATAGGATACACGGTTGTTTTCGCTTCCTTGTTTACTGTACTTCGATAGTCACCGCATAGTCGAATGGTCCCGTCTTTCTTCCGGACCACCACCACAGGTGTAGCCCACTCGGAATGCTGTGTTGGTTCTAAAATACCTTGGCTCTCGAGACTTTTCAATTCGGCCTCTACCGCCGGACGTAGTGCGAACGGCACGGGTCGTGATTTGAGGAAATGAGGAGTAGCGCCCTCTTTTAGTTCCAGGTTTACTGGTGGACCACTATGCCCCCTGATGTTGGCGTCAAAAACATCCTCATGAGCCTTCAAAATATTCGCAACGCTGTCCTTGGTGGCTAGATGGTGAATTCCACTGACCCGAATCTTGAGGTCTTGAAACCAGTTTCTTCCCAGAAGACTGCAGCCTGTTCCGCGGGTGACGACCAATGGCAAGATGTAGTCTTTAGACTTATGTCGGACATGCACGTTCGCCGTTCCAAGGACTTGTAAACCCTCGCCTGACCAAGTATGAAGGGTCAGCCCGTCCTGGTTCAACGTTGGAGGGTTCTTGGGCCACAACCGACGATACGTGGCTTCGCTAATGATTGAGCAAGCAGCTCCCGAGTCGACCTCCAATTCCAGCTCGCGGTTGTTGATCTTCAGGGTGACCATGAACTTTGGCAGCGTGCTGGATGCCCGTACTGCATTCAGCTCGTGCAGGTTCCATGACTTGTCCGAAAGATCATCATCAGAATGCAGAGTTTCCTCGTGTTGTTCCACGTGGTGTGTCGTCTGCGATTGGTGATGCACCCTTGACTTCTTGAAACAAGCCTTTGCGACATGCCCCTTCTTGTGGCAGAAGTTACATCGTGTATTTCGGGACTGGCACGAGAAGGCCGAATGCTGTTCTAGGCATCGGTAACATGTCAGTGGTACTGACTGTCTTTTCTCCTTCTGTTCCAGGTGCGCAGGAGGTAATTGTGCTTTTTTAACTGCGTAAATTTCCGATTTTTGGGCTTTCATGTCCCTTTGATGTTGTGCCGCACCTTCTGTCCTCACAGCCATGTCGTATGCTTTTTTAAACGTCAGGTTGGTTTCCGCAAAGAGACGTTGCTGTAGGTGCTCATCCATTATGCCACACACGAACCGATCCCTGAGCATTACGTCCAGAGGCAGCATGGTAGGGTTGGGTACTGGTGGACTCACGGTGACCGGAGTTCCAGGGGCGTCCGCGCTGGCGGGGTTGGCGGTCGTTCCAGTAGCGGCCGAAACCACGCCGGTGGAGCTGGGCGATGGCGCAGCCGTCTGTGTCGCCAGTATCCCGAAATTGCAGTCAGCGGCTAACTTCTTTAGAGCTGCCGCGTAGGTTGCAATGGACTCCCCGGGCTGCTGGTCTCTCCGCTGGAACTTTGTTCTGCTGAAGAGCTCTGACGGCCGGGGGTCGAAGTGCTTCTGCAGCATCTCCATGAGTTCGTCGAAAGGGACGCTTCCTGGTGTCCTCGGTGCAACGAGTGCTCGCACTACTTCGTATGTCTGTGCTCCGCAAAGCGTAAGCAGTAGAGCCCTCTTCTTTGAAGGCTCAGCTATCTCGTTTGCCTCGCAGTAGAAACCAAAACGATCGGCCCAGGACGTCCAAGCTGTCAGGTTGAATTCTTCCAGCTTGCCTTGGGTGGTCATTGTTCCCGCTGTAGTTCTTGTATGTTGACCGACTCGTCGCCAAAATGTTATGTATCCCGGGCGAAGCTCAAGCCACGACACCGAGGAGCGTCCAGATGTGATTTTAATGGCGCCTGGAATTGCAATGCCCGAGCACCCGTCCCGTGCCCAGGTCCGTGCTCTTGAAAAGCGCGGGATAAGCGCGTGTGCCCGGTGACGCCATCTCTTGGCCGCCAGCGGATACATGACAGTTTATTTAACCTGAAAATATAATTTCTGTAAAATGACTGCACAAAAAGCGTACTGTAAACAACTTAATTTTCGTGGGCTCAAATTTTCGCGACTCGGGCCAAAGCTGAAATTTCGAAATTATTCGCGGGTTCTAATTTTCGCAAATCGAGTGTAGCTTCCGTAGCGTTCACATACTGTCCGAATTGTTTGCGGTACATATTTTTTGCGAATTGTAGGCGATTCGCGAAATTTAGGTCTTTGCAAAAATTTAGTCGTTTAGAGTATCCACTGAAGTATGTCAAAACTCTTTAAGCTATCGCATTGTCCATGGAATGATGTAAATGCACATACCTTGAAAGCAATTGCATTCCATGGCTTAGGAAGATTACCTTCAGTACAGAGCACTCATGGCCCTCAAATGTCTGCAAAAAAAAAGAAAAAAAAAAAGCTTGCATAAAACTTATTATTTAGTAACACAGATCCAGTGGTTCTCGGCAAAGCATGCACTAGCATAATGGCCCTTGGTGCACATCTTTTGCCTTGGACATTGACATTACAATTCCTCACTTTAACATACACCTTACTAAATGTAGGTATGAATTGTAGTCTTGACAAACGGCTATCCAGTGCACTAAAAGAAACCAAGATTCATTTTCTAGTGTATTTCTCTCCATCAGTGCCCATGCATGATATAATGAAACCTTTTCTAATGACATCACACATGACTGGGCCAAGTCCATCAAGCTAACAAATCTGATCACAAACATTGGCTTCAAAAACATTCTGAAATACTCAGAGTATGAGCTTGATTAGATATAAAACAGGGAAGTGTGAGTTTAAGAGAACAGTTACTGTCACAAAATATAATACATACTGCAAGACAGTGAGCAAGTGCCCACCCGAAAGTTTGAGATAATCATGAAAAATAGGGGATGGGTGCTACTTAGGAGTGACATTGGAAAAGCAGAAAGGGCACATGGTAAGGTAGCCTCTGCTCGATCAAACATAACAATATATGAGCGTTATAGGGGTCCGACGGAACTTCTAATGCTTAAGGCATCCATGCTGCTCTCATCAAAGTCATTTTATGCCTGCCATCTCACATCAGGCTTCGCACCAGAGCATGCGATTAAAGCTTCACCACTTTGCAGCAGTGTGCCCGGAAAAGCCACTGATGCAGAGCACCTCAGTTGGTTCAGAGAGCTCAGCTATTTCCTGGGGGGGGATCTTTTAGGTATGTCCCTTGCACATATTTCAAATGCAGTGATTTAAGCGGCATTTGGCCTTTTGTAGCAGGTTCTGTAGCAGGCAAAATACTAGTTTGGAGCCGCCACTGATGCTTTTGAAGCAGATGCCAACATCTGTTAGCACATCACTCGAAAATGAGAAAGTTACTGCATCGCTTAAAAAGTTCATTTACTGTATGATAATGACTGAGGGTATCTTTAAGGACCTTATTACTTATTACCTTTTGTAATAAAAATAGATAAGGTGAAAAAGGAACACAGAGCCTTCTTTTTAGAAATAAGGTGTTCTAGTAACAGTAAGTTTTATTTACAATGGCTACTTAAACAATGGTTGAGTGAGTAAAACATCTTCATTTAAAAACCAAAGGGGTTAGTGTTTTCAGTGCTATGCTGTTTGTGTTGTAAAATAAAAAGAAGAAAACGTGGAGATGCCCGAGCCGGGAAGAGGGAAGGAAAAACGACTTCGAAGACGAGCAGAAACCAAGGCACCAGCCCCTTTCCGGGAAACCGGGGAGAGGGACGGAAAGCCGCGGGGAGAGCGCGCCCCACCGTGGGGTCATAAACGACGAGCCCCCCTCTTGGACCGACGCTTGGTGCAAGCGACTTCTCCCTTCTTGTTGGAACGACGGTCGAAGGAGGACGTGCCTTCTCTAACTTTACTTAAATGAGTTTTCAATATAATAAACCATGTTCTGTTACTCTAAAAACGAACGAGTCCTTTTCCTAATTCCACACTGTTAAAAGTTGGTGCCGAAACTCGGGAATGAAGGAAATTAGGACATGACTTCAACGCAGAACATCCAACGACTGGAAAGTGAAAACGACGAACGAGAAGAAGGCAAGAGCCATCTTGGATAGCCATCTTGGATTCGCCAACGGCTGAGGAAACGAGCTCCGGATCATGGAACGACTCAAGGGGAAACAAACTGCACTGTGAACACAGGTGACCAAACTCCTTTCTGAAATTGATTCGTACATCGAAAGCAATGAAAAAAACGAAAAGAACCTCAGCCTCTCCTCCGCAAGGCTTGACGCCCTCCAAGCCCAACTGAACGAGGTGGACGCCGCCATCGAGCCACTGGTGCCAGAAGGAGAAGCTGAGCAAAACTTTGTGTGAACAATTGAATACAATGATTGGGTCGTCACCTGTATTGCAACACTTCAGGAAGAGCTGAAGGAAGTCCGAGCAACGGCACTACGAAATTTGGATTCATCCCCGATGAGCAACAACGGAAACGCGACAACGACTGCCTGCCGAGTGAAGCTCCCGAAGCTCGAGCTACACAAGTTTGAAGGCAAAAGCATCTCTTTGCAAGAGTTGTGGGAGCAGTTCGAGCAAGTAATACACACCAACGACCAGCTAACGACTTTGGACAAGTTCGGGTACCTCAGGGCTGCGGTGACTGGCGAGGCGTCAAGTGCCATCAGAAGTTTGCCTCCCACATCACGGTGCTACGAGGACGTCGTGCTTCTGCTGAAGAAACGCTTCGGAAGTGAGGACGTCCTCGTTCAGACACACATGCGGAAGCTCCTAGATCTACAGCCAGTGCGAGACACCGACGACGTCCGGAGTCTTTGTCGACTCTACGACACCATCATCTCCCATCTCCGACGACGTCCGGAGTCTCCGTCGACTCTACGACACCATCATCTCCCATCTCCGAGGACTGGAGGCACTCGGAGAGAAGCATCAGACCTTCGGTGCTCTTTTGTTTCCAGTGGTTCAGCGTGCACTGCCAAAGGAAATCCTGCTGGATTTTAACAGAACGATCGTGAACGAGCAGGCATCGGACGTGTTGACGCTGGGCGCTTCAGCCGGAGGGATGTCCACGACTCTCAGGAACGACCAACAGAGACAAGCACCACTGAACGAGGTATCGTGACACTATTCTCACGACTGCTTGCCTTTTTGAGAGTCGAAGTCCAGAGCCGCGAGAACCTAGCTGCACAACAATCTATGGACACGAGGCAACAGCCGCGTGGATTAAGGGCAGAGAGGAAAAACGAGAAGAAGGGAAGTCCCAGAGAACGCTATCAATCCTCCGCAGCATTACTGCATCAATCAACGAAACCTGATAGCTGTTTCTTCTGCAAAGAAAAAAAACACGCGACAGCTGCCTGCCCTGCTGACATTTCAATTGAAGAGAAGAAAAGACTGCTGCGCTTGGAGAGACAATGCTTCCGTTGCACGAAACCTGATCACCGCTCGAATGAATGCAGAAGCAGCATGCAATGCACGAAGTATTCGAGACGGCATGCGACAACGATGTGCGACCCAGGCTACACGCCAACCAAGGTAAAAGCAAACCGAAATGCGATAACGAGCGTCCCAGTGAATCTGGAATCCGCCACAAGCGAAGTTGCCGGGCCAGCCGTCCTTCTCCAGACTGCAACGATCTGGTGTGTAGGAGAAACCAACGGGGTGTTCGTCCGAGCTCTCTTTGACAGAGGGAGCCAACGTTCGTTCATTACAAAGAACGCGTCCGAATGTCTCGAGTGCAAGATCTTGGGACAGGGGACACTGACTGTCGGAGTATTCGGCGGACACCAATCAGAACAAGTATTTAACAGGGTACTGGTTTCATTAACGGCACAAAGCGGCAAGATACATAAGCTTGAAGTTCTTGAAACGGACGTGATATGCGATCAGAAGATCCCTATCCTCGAACCCAACCTGAAGAAACTATTTGGGCAATTGAAGATGGCCGACTCAACTAACAACAAGCAACGTGGTGATATTGACCTTCTCATCGGCTCAGAGCACTACTGGAACCTTGTGACGGCGAAATCCAAACCACTAAAGGAGAAACTAAGAGCGGTCGAGACCGCATTCGGATGGAGTATCCAAGGTCCCGTGAGAGCAACAGTTCACGACGTACATTGTACGCAAACGATCGCCCTCAAGACGTTCGTGGCAGAGGCTGAAGCAACAGACTGCTTAGAGCGGCTTTAGACATTGGAGTCAATCAGAGCGACTGAAGACGAAGGAGTTAACTCAACAAAACAACGACAGCTAGACTCCTTTGAGGAGAGCATCAAACGAGTTAATTCCCGATTCAAAGTTGCTCTTCCCTGGAAACCAAACGTGAATCTCGACGACAACAGGGAAATAGCAGAAAAACGACTGACCCAGCTGACGAACCATCTCCAAAAAACACTGGACCTGCTTCGCGAGTATGACGCTGTAATGAGACAGTACTGTTCGGAAGGAATGGCGGAGCTGTTCCTTCCGAACGTGCAAAGCCAGAAACAACGCCAGGGAAAACTGCTGTAAGAGGGTGATCTGGTTCTTCTCCGTGACGGCCTGCGGCCCCGACAGCAGTGGAGACTTACTAGGATCCAGAAGGTGTTTCCGGGAAGAGACGGCAAACTATGATCGTGCCTGCTCAAGATGCCCGGAGGGTCAACGCTAAAAAGACCCATACAGTTATTGTACCCTCTAGAGATCGCATAACGGGGCAAAAAAAATGACGCTGTCATTTTGGGGGGGAATGTGTTGTAAAATAAAAAGAAGAAAACGTGGAGATGCCCGAGCCGGGAAGAGGGAAGGAAAAACGACTTCGAAGACGAGCAGAAACTGAGGCACCAGCCCCTTTCCGGGAAACCGGGGAGAGGGACGGAGAGCCGTGGGGAGAGCGCGCCCCACCGTGGGGTCATAAACGACGAGCCCCCCTCTTGGACCGACGCTTGGTGCGGGCGACTTCTCCCCTTCTTGAAGGAGGACGTGCCATCTCTAACTTTACTTAAATGAGTTTTCAATACAATAAACCATGTTCTGTTACTCTAAAAACGAACGAGTCCTTTCCCTAATTCCACAGTTTGGTCACAGGCGAGGTGTCTAGCTCTCGCTGGTGTCATCAGAGACAGCTTGACAACGAGGCTACGGCGATAAATGACTTGCAGGGCCCGAGTAGCCTGGAGCCAAGTGAGGACGCTTGGGGGGGCTTCCAAGTACTATAGGAGTGAGTGATGCCACGAGGACCTAACCGTGGTCGGGTGAAGAAGGGTGGTAGAGCCACTCGGCGAGAGTGGAGGGGGCAGCTGAAAGAGTGCACACGAGAGCAAGTTGCTGAGTAAAAGGGACAGTCCCATCGACAATGTCCTAATGTAGCGGGTACGTGGCAGTGGGTGCACTCAGGGTTCAGTGGAATTTGAGGGTAAATCTACTCGAGGAGGACGGGAGCGAGGAGGGCTTCCACCTGTGCTTGGTGTAGGAGGCAGGTCTGAAAACGAGTCAGGGGGAGGTGAGAGAAAGAGGGAAAGTCCAGAGGGTTAGCCTGACTTGTCAGGTATTGACACTGTTTGCTGGTTTGAACCTGCCGGGTTTCTTGAGCGCCATGACAGCAACCCGGCGTAAGCTCCAGTGGCGTGGGGGACGTCAAGGACCCGGCTTGCACGGAAAGAAGTATAGTGCATGCAAGTGAGTGAGCCCTTTCATTACCAAGAAGGCAGCAGTGAGCGGGTACTCAGTTGGCTAGGAAAGAGAGACCAGCCATCCAGATGGAGAGGGTGGCCCGATGAATTTGAAGAACGATTGTCGATGACGGGGATCGGTGTGGCCCGATGAATTTGAAGAATGATTGTCGATGACGGGGATTGGTGTGGCCCGATGAATTTGAAGAATGATTGTCGATGACGGGGATCGGTGTCGGAGAGCGTGGAGGGCTTCCTAAGAATCCTTGTACTATATCGTAATGCTGGAGGAGGGTGCCAAGCTGGCAATGTCGATGGAACTCAAGTAGTGATGTATTGCACAAGGTTCAGCGTAACACGAGGAGCAGGACGACGTAAAAACTTGGGTGCTGCACAGGTAGTTGTCGACATCGTACCGTGCAGTGCTAAAGATGGGCATGGAGCTCTCAGAGTTGATGGCAGCGTCAGTGGAGAAAGTGTGGCGCGCCAATGAAGACCGAGGTTGAAGACAGTGGAGATGTCGTCGAGCAAAAGCCATTACGGCGGATAAGCACCGCTTAAGCCATGTTTAGAGGCAGAGGGAGGGATGGCGTGATAAAATGGAGCTTTCAGGCAGGAGTGAAGTGGGTAGAGGCAGCGGGTGACAGGTATCATAACCAAACTTTTGTAAAGTCTAGCGCCCTGCCATAGTTGCTTTCCAGTTAGGAAAAACAATGAGTGAGCTTTTTCTTTTGTCTCGTTATCAAACGACAGTTTTCCTAACTTTCTAGGAATACACTCTAGATTTTGGTGGAAATAAATATGGCATTTTTCAAAATCAATTTAATTTGCAGGAATTTTTGTTTTCTTCTTGGTAGTGTTCTTTTTCAAAAAGGAGGAGGCAAAGGAAGAAGGAAAATGAGGGAAGGAGGAACGAGAGTAACTGGCTTGAAGCAGAAGTGAGATGAACTGGATACAGTGACCTATAGACCTTCGCAAAAAGAGCTCTCTGGCCACCGCCATTTTGCGATTCAAGCGATCCCTATCGGCCAGAAATTTCCGCCACTCGCCCGAGCTGTGGACACCCAATCAGCAGGACTCCCCACCTGCACTGTGCATTCGGAATTCGCCAGCTTTCCATGAAAGTTTTTACCTTATTTGCCTGTTCAGGGTGCTTACCCTTTATGTGTTATCTTCCACTGTGAGAACCAGGGAATACCAGGGCTTGTAGCCTGCTCAGGCTTTGTAGGAAACGAACGAAGAAAGCGAATGTCAAGTAGCCAGAGACGCAAGCCGTTTGACATTCTTCGAGGACTATTTCTACTGAGATAATCTCCAAAAAGCCTTCCCGGCTATGGTCCGGGTCCTTACGAAAAATATCTGATAGGGCCGGGTCCGGGGTGTGAGGACGGAATGTATAGGTTCCTTCATTTGCTTTGGTGCTGTGCAAAAAAAGCAGCTCTCTTCAACATGTGCCCTAAAACAAGCCGGACTCCATCCGTTCATCGTGAAGTGACTATTGTCGAGACTGTATATTGGATATGCTGTGTTATTTGAGACTTTTTCAAATCCTGCTTCGATAATGCTGCACTAGGGGGGTCTGTGCAGTATATGTTGTTCGATTGATGAGACTCGCTGAATTTCATGCTGCGAGAGGGGAATACCCATGCAGTTTGGCTTTCCTGTGTGGTAAAATTTTTATGGATAGTAAAGATTTTCGTAGATTGACACGGTTGAGTGTATGGGGCCGCAAAATATCAACATAAAATGAAACAAACACTCCAGTTGGATTTGTGCTGTCGTGGACGGACTCACCAAAACAGCTTTCATTTGTTTGTTTTCATTCCCAAAAATAGTACAATGCGTTCTTAAAAACCTCGAGAAATTCTATTCGCCATAGAACACGAAAGAAAAAAATAAAACGCGGCAATTTAGCTGCCACCAGTGTTCGGAAGTGCGCCCATGCAGGCTGGCACAGCCCACTGATGAGAAAACCCACAGCCCAGCGCAGTCGGGCAACACTGACATACACTCTCAAAACCAGAGACACACGCTGTAAATCACTTCGTTCGAGACTGCTGCTGGAAAGGCCTATACTGTTTGAACAGATCACCAGGCTACCAATCCATCCAAAATCGACAAGTTTACTTCCAAGCAATTTTTGAAGTTTTCCGCACCCTCAAAATCATTTTTAAAACACCACACAAGACTTCCCAAGAGTATTTGAGGAGAGTGCACCAGCACACTCCCATTGGTAGGTGACATTTTTAGTTATTATGCATTCTTACAAGCCATCTCACAGCTGTTTTCATCCAACCCCAAATTTCAATTCTCTATCCCTTTATATCAATGAAAACATTCCAACAAAGCTCAAAAGCGCAACGAGCTGGTGGAAAGAACTGACAAAGGAGCCTCCCGAAAGTCTCCTATCGGCAGCTGCCATTTCGTTAGAAAATTAAGCTTCTTAGCGAAACATCAGCTGCCATTCTGAGGCTTTCAGAACATTCATTTTTGCGATCAAGATGAGTGCACCTTACTCTCTCATACAGTTCATGCAATGCTAGCACAAAAATTGTAACACAAATATTTTTGGGAAAGGGGGCAAAAACCTTGGCATTAACTCCACCCACCTTAGAACAAGTAAAGTCTGAAAGTGACCAAAGTTTGATGGTAGCATCAGCTGAGGAGGTTGCCAGCACCTGCGACATTAAGAAAGGTGCACAAGAACACTGAACAAGCTGCTTTGACTTGCTGCAGGAACCGAAAGCATTTGCAGTGCATTAAAGAAATAAAACAATGAAAGTTCACCCTTAGCACCGATCAATTCCCACAAGTGACAACTAAGAACATAATACAGTAAAACCTCGTTATAACAAAACGGGATATAACAAAGCAATCATAATTCCCCTTGCTTGCTAATAGTGGGAAGAAATGGACATTGGCTATAACAAACTAATGGTTATAACGAAATAATTACGACCGCTCCTTCAACTTTGTTATAACGAGGTTTTACTGTACAACCATCACTTTCACTCATTTAGTTATATCTAGTTTTCTTGTGGCCTCGGAGGGCAAAGCCAGCTTGAAAGAAGCACAGATGCTATCCGCATAAAAAAGGTGACCATCAATTAAGAGCCGAGAGCTCTTTGACTCCATGGCGAGTTTGGAATAAGGGGAGACACTACCCAAAAAAGTCAACTTTTGAATCTTTGGCTTAATATGAATAAAATTTACAGTATATACTGGCAGTTGCGAGGCAGAATGCAGTGCGAAGTTTCATCTGCGTACATGAATTGTAAAAGAAATTATAGTTGTTTTTATCAGTAAAACACTGACTTTGTTTAGGAAAACTATTGTTCGAAAACTAATGTAACGTGCAACTGTGAAAACAAAATTTAAAAAGAGTAATTTATTTTGCACTAACATTGCGGTGAAAAATGACATGAATTTTTCCCTTTTATGTCGTCGACAAAATCTTAACATCTTTTATAAGAGACATCCACAAAGTAAAACACAATGCCACAGTTGCATTGTCCAATAAATTCCAGTTACGAAAACAATGAGTGAGTTTTTCCTTTCGTCCCGTTACCAAACGATTTTGCCTAAAGTGAAATTTATGTCAAAAACTGGAACAGAAGAAAAACGCGCATCGAAGGACCGAAAATAATTTATAATTAACTATTTTGTTTAAACTAATGAAACTTTCCATGAATACATACTCTCTAGATGTTGGTGGATGTAAGTATGGCATATTTCAAAATCCACCATTTCTGCAGAAATCTTTTTCTTTTTTTTTTTTTTCTGGGTAGTGTACCTACATAACAAGGACACAACCAACATCAATAAACTTGAGAATAAGCCGAGCACTGCTGCTAGTCTAACACTTACTTCTTACACATAGCGAGCGAGTTCCATATATGATTCAAAAGGTAAACAAAAAAACATTATTCAAATTGCTTTCCTAAATACTGCTGAAACTAGGTAGTTTAGCTAATTTCAGCTTCACTCCAGTATTTGCCTCAAAAATTTGCGAGTGACCAAACTGTCTTTCCCAAGCAAAATTAGTTACATAGCCGTGCATAAAAAAAAAACTCACCTGGTCGACAGGAGAGAACTGGACGCACCAGATGCCTCTTCGATGCCCCCGAAAAGTGCCCAAAAGGCTCAAGTCAGCAGCACTCCAAAGCTGCAGGCAGCAAGGTAAGATTTGTTTAAATTCAAAGACTCTTGCAAGAAAGCACCCTACCAGTTTAGTTATTCAAGGAACATCAACAAAAAAGCTAGCCACATCAGCCTAAAACCTGTAGCACTTCACAAACATGTTGAACTAACAAACTAAAGACACTGACAAAATGTGGTAACATACTGCAACCAGAGACACATACAAGAAAACGTTGAGCCAAATCCAATAAGACCATCTCATCTGTCCCTATCTGTTCTTGTCAGTTCTCCTCCAGTTTGGTACTACACTCCTAGAACAGGTGCTTTTCTTTACAGTTAAAAAATTAAATATGTTATGTCGGACCATTGCAAGCGTATTTAAAACCAAAAAAAAAAAAAAAGTGCAGAAAGTGACATATTTTCACATATCCCTTTACATCTGGTTTATAACCAAAGGATGCAACGATTCTCAGAATTTTCCCACCTCAGCGCACCAACGATTTTTCATCTTCTCCGCTCATCTTGAGCCGCAGTCACACTGCTAAAACGACATACAAGAGACAATCTGTAGGCACTGTCCGAGTCTTGCTTCTTCCTTGCATGAAGGATTTGTTACACTGTTGTAAAAAAACTGTCTGCAGACACAATATATAACGTGTCTGCAGACACGTTATATATATACGAGGTTGGATTGAAAACTTTCTGGAATCACCGTGAGGGGGCTTTTTTTTTTTTCAAAAATAATTTTATGCCGCTGTGTTCGACAGCCATTCGTATAAAATGACCTCAAAAGTCAGAGTGATATCTAAAAAAATCTGGCTTTGAGAAGCATTCTAGTCGAGCAATGATCATTTTCGATGATGGATAAAACAAAACACGAGCGGACATCAATTTTTTTTATTTGGAGGGAAAACTGTATTGAAAATAAAATATAGGTTGAATGCTGTTTTTGGGGCCTCATCACCTCCCTTTTTCATCGCGAGTTTTTGGGTCTCCAAATTCAAGCGTGATCATACGGACAAGGGATAAACCACATTCAGGACATCAAAAAACAGCTATCAGACCAGCAATTGTGGATCAAATTCAAAACTTGGTTTTGGACAACCGCCACATAAAAGTGTGTAAAATTGAAGAAGCAGTGAGAATTTCTTCTGAACGAGTTGTTCATATTTTACACAATGAATTGAGATTAAAGCAACCTTCTGCAAGACAAGTGCCGCATTTGCTCAATCTGGAGCAAAAACTCATTCGAGCCTGAACGTCAGCCGACAGTTTGCGCGTGCTTTAGGCAGATCCAACAGATTTCAAGCAACAATTTGTAACTATGGATGAGACCTGGGTCCACCATCACGCACCAGAAACAAAAAGTAAATCAAAACAATGAACTGGGCCCGGTGAATAGGCTCTGAAGAAGGCAAAGACCGTTCAGTCGGCTGGCAAGGGGATGGCATCCGTTTTTTGGGACGCGAAAGGAATTTTGCTTACTGATTACCTTGAAAAGGAAAAAAAAAATGTTACTGGCCAATACTACATAACACTTCTGGATAAGCTGAAACAAGTAATTCAAGAGAAACATGCGGGAATTGTTAAGAAACAGGTGTTGTATCACTACGACAATGCACTTACCCATTTAAGTGCAGTCACTGAACAAAAACTGACAGAAGTGAAGTTCAAAATCCTTCAACATTCACCGTATTCACCTGATTTGGCTTCCTCGGACTTCCACCTATTCCCAAACCTCAAAACCCTCCTGGCTGGAAAGAGATTTCTGTTGAATGAAGAGGTGATGGAGGCCATGAAAAGTTATTTTGAGGACCTTGAAGAAAGTCTCTTCCGGGAGGGAACCAAGCTGAAGAAACGCTGGACCAAGTGTGTCGAGCTTCGGAATATGTTGAAAAATAAAGTATAACTTGAATCAGATTTATATTGTTTTCCTTTTCATTTCGGAAACTTTTCAATCTACCCTTGTATGTACGAGATTAACATGCTTCGAACATGTCTGCGGCGAACACAGTGCCTTTTGTATGACGTCCGAGCGGCTTTAGTAGACAAGCCACCGCGAAATACAAACACGTGCTCGGACCTTGGCCGTCTTGTCCTGAGAGCCTGATGCAATGAGCTGGTCATTGGGCGATACGCTGACCGAGTTCACATCCTTCTCGTGAGCTGCAACGGTCAGCTTGGAGGAGAGGGGCGCCCCCACGTAAGGGTTTACCACCGTCACCAGTCGTGGCCTCTCGGGAACCTCCCACAGCTTCAAGGTCGTGTCTTGGGAACCGGTCACCACGAATGACGACGTCAACCTGGGGAAAGAACGGCACATGGCTGCGACCACAATATCTCCTGGGACAAGCTACTTGGGATGCCTCCACAACTCTTAATGATCATACGGTTATCCTAATTTCGGGGTGTCCTACATATTTCCTCATTTTCGTTTCAGGCCGATGGTGCAAATAGCTGGGATGGGATACTTATCTGTGTGATGAAGCCACACAAGCAAACCAAAAACAAATAAAGAAAAAAGAACATAGTGTGCAATACTGTGCGTGGCTCAAAGTGAATCTGGCATATTCAGGAGAAAACCTAGACTATCTATAGCTCCTGTCCTGATCTTAAAACCTCAAGCATGATGCTCAGTCACCTCGCACTTCTTTCTGATTAATCCAGCGTCACCATCATGAGGACGGTGGCTAGACTCCTCACTACGAAATTCAGAGTATAATTCCACAAGTGCAATTGCAAAGAAACTTCTCAATACGCAAGTTAGCAGAATTACTACCTTAATCTGGAGGCCTTTATTCTTATGGCGAATTCCACTGGTCCTTTTGGAGCTCGCTAAGATCAGTAGACCAAACCCGAGATGGAGCACGCAATCCGAACAGAGTCGCTCCGCCTCCGGATCCCCAGTCGAACAGCGGATGCTTTCCCGTCATTCACCTTCCCGGATATTCCCTTCCCACAGTCCTGGATCTCGAAGCCCATGTTTTTGCAATCGTGGCGCACTCAAAACGCAAACACAAAATGCAATTGTGATTTTGCAATTGCAGCGTGTTTAACGGACGAGAGAAATTAATCATGATGTGAAAGATGAGTGTCGATAAGCGATGTGCATCAGCGTAGTCCACTTTCTGCTTCATCGGAATACTCGTGAACGGTGTCTAAGTATGTCTCGATTTTCGGCCTCTTCTGCGGAGGTTCGAAAAGGCAGTCGAATTCACATGGGACATACAAGCAATCCTTGTCATCGCTGCTACTCGACACGCTCCTGCTGGAGGAACTGCTCGAGCAACTTGACGACAAACTGTCATCAAGCATGACAATAATAATCCCTGGAGAAGGGGAACAAAGGGGAAAAAGGACAAACACAAATCTCAAACACAGCTAGGTGACTGGTGCGCGACCGAAAAAATTCGCCTGGTCCTGATCAAGCAGCAGCAGTGAAGGTTGTCACACTCTTGTGATCGAGTAAGACCGAGAGAGACCAGACGGTTCTTAAGCCTCTTGCGACATCTTAGGACCGAATGCGCTGCAACAAAGCTGGTCTTAAGATGTCGCAAGAAGCTTAAAAATTGGTTTGGTCACTCTCGGTCTTACTCGGTCGCAAGAGTGTGAACGGGCCTTCAGGCGGGCGGCACTTCGCAAGCGGCCATTACAAATTCTTTTGAGGTAAGATGCCCGGCGGGGAAGGACGTCACGTGTGCACGCCGAGGGCCAGCCAGGCTGGCTTCTGGTCGAATCTGCCAAAATCGGCGTAGCGACTTTCCTCGGATCTGGATCAAGATCTGGAGTGGGAGCTAATCTAAAACGACAAGTGGAACATGTCCGTCCCAGTCCCAATCGCCTAGTGAAATAGGTGCGCTCCACAAAAGTCGATTTTGGCGTGCTCCACAACAACCATTCGCCATTAGTCATACCAGGGTTTGGGGTACTTTTCAATCCCACTTGAGGGGATCTCATGCAAAAGACCTTCCCCTCCATTTAATTTTTTTCACCCTTCAAACTGAAAGCCTAGATGAACATTTGCATAGTATTTTAAAACAAGACCAAAGTAGAACTACACCTGGCTCTTCTATGTGATAGGTGCTTTGTTACCGGCGTTTAGGAAAAGGGAATTGAAATGTTGACGGTATGGGTCTCACCGTGAGCAGGCTACAGAGGCAATGGCTTGCGTATGGCCTTTCCCCGTGAACAAGCACTCCACATGGTCATCCTCATGAACCCTCCACAACTTCAGAGTATTGTCCTAATAAAGATAAAAGTAAAAATTTGACATGCCACACAAAGACACTGTGCTGTGGAAAGTGCGAGTTCATATGTCATTATACTCGGTTGCCATGTGTGTCCACTAGTTCGAGTAACGAACACATCTTTAACATAAATTCTTGGGCAAGGCCGCACCTGTATTGATGTCTGTAATGTAAATTAGGTGCCGAAGGCAGCACAATCCCCATGCTTTGTGTCTAATCAAGAAATGCAATAAAGTTTCAGTAAAGCCTGCTCACAGATTAGATTCTGAAAAAACCCAAAGGATCCATTCCAGAGTCTATTTGTTTATGGAAGATCAGTTGATTCTGGTGATGATTTACCATACTAGCCACAGTTGGCACACGCTGGAAAAAAAAATTTCCCAAACAACATAAAAAGCCTTGGCACATATGGCACAGAATGCATGATCACTAAAGCTTTCTAAATGAAACTTGAGAACTTGTGCTAGTAAGTCATAGCTTGTGGGCCAGAACGAGGACTGATCCTTGAGATCATAAAGCAGGAATTCTGATTTTTCAATCTGGTCACGGGTCAAGACCCATAAATATTGTTGGTCTAAAGGACTAAAGTCTGTTGCCCGATTACTGCGAGAAAGTTCACCTTAGAGACGGTGACCAAGAGAGTTGGGTCCGAGGCGAAGGTGTCCAATGCCACGACGATGTCCGAGTGTCCTCGCAGCAGGCGGCAGTGGAAGGTGGACAGCTGGAAGAGGCGCACGTGGGGGCTGTTGGTGGCCGCTGCCAGGGTGCCTTCCTCCTTGCCCACCAGCCGCACATCCAGCACTTCGTCGTTGTAGCCGACAAACTGCAGAGGGAGGAAGCACACTTGTCACAAACAAGGTGTGCAATCATGTCTAGGAGGTCCTGTGATAACAATTGCCATGCTAAGCCTAGAGAGCCTAAGTTGAAGAAAAGGTCTATCTCAAACCGTGGAAACCGTTTGCAAATTTAATGGAGGAGACTGGTTGCAAGTGCGCATTGCGCTGTGTTTTCGCACGGCAAGGAGAAAACCGGGCAGAATAGGAGAGACGTTTGGAGACGATAAACACTTTCAGCACCTCCTTGCAGCTCATATTGCACATGCAGCTTATTCACGACTTCAGCAAAACGGACGCCACCAAGCGGAAAAACCGGGAACCAGCCGGGCCAGGTCGCTCCGCGCCCCTCCGCGTCTCGGGTGGCTTTCGCGGACACGTGTTGTCGGCGCGGTGGCGAACATGTAATTTGGCGAAGGTCCGAATATTTCTAAAGTTTGCTTGAAGTGTTCATTAGTGTGGTGAAGCCTCAGTAGATTGCTTCTTTCCATAACGTGTTTGAAAGCCCGTTTACTCCACAACATGCGGTCACGTGCTTTCGATTTTTTTGGATGGAAAAAAATCACGGGAAAACGTTTTGATTTTTTGTCTGTCTCGAATCACATTCAAAGTGACGACTGCTTGGTAACTGATAAGTGGTTTCTTTATAAGGATGTATAACAGTGGACTGACGACGACAGACGAGGCGTTCCACTGGAGGAAACACCAATATTGCAGTCAAGTGAATGGGAAGGTTCGATAGCTGCTTTTCTTGAGTTTGGTTGTGTTCGGTTAGCTTCAAGTTTGAGCCACCCACGCCGATCGGTGCGTTGGCTATTCATCTTGGCTGCTTTTCGCCGAAAAAGCCTCTGGACCACACTGAAGGAGTTGTGCTGATTTTGCAATTACCTGATTCAGGAAAACCTGCTCGCTGCATATGATTAATGAGGGAAATTATCTGCTTTCAAAAGGTGGGGGACGCGTCTCGCAAAGTTAGAAGCCGTCACGGCATTATGATCTATCGCACCTTCAATATTTATATTATACCCCCGTCGAAGCCATCAGCAATATATGTCTACATTGCTCAGGTTGGCCAGCCACAAAAAGTACTAATTTTCTCCGTTCAGGATTCAAAGCAAAGTTCAATGCAGAGAGGTTCAGCGTGAATCTCCGATGAAGACTCTCCAGTTTGTCTCCGTGCTGCCGGCTAAAACCATTTGGCTAAGTTTAAGTAGTATCTCTCTGCCTGTCAAATATACTTTTATTCAGCAGTTCACCTATTAGCTAGTCAACTAAGCTCATATTTCAACCCAAAGAATATACTAATATCACTTTAGTCGGACATAGTACGTAATATAATACAAAACCCGCTCGTCAAAATGACTTCTCGATTGCTACTAAAACCTGAATTGAAATACGAGTATCAGCTGCTTAGTGGGGCGCCGGCGGGTTAACATGATCCTTGGCTCAAGAAGCGCTTGCTTAATTTTCGTAATTTTCCTGCAGCATGTGTTGTTGACCGAGCAGACGACTGTAGCTGTTTCTTAAACGCGGATACGCACAAAAGCTCGATTTCGCGGACAGATAAGTCGCACGGGCAAGGCATGCGAGTTAGCTGTGAATTACTCTCGGTGGAACAATTCTGTAGTCATCGCCACTTTCCTTAGGTGATCAAAACTGATTAGTATATTACCATCTCTCCGGAGCCCATAGTTTCAGTTTTGAACTAAATCTCCGAAACGAAAGTTTGACATGAAAAGAACAAAAAACACCGGGAAAACAAAACTATGCTTTGCAAGTTTATGTGCACCGGCTAAACTTAACCGTCTCAGTTCAAATACCTATAAAAATTGGGCATTAAACAAAAGAAAATCTGTTAAATTGAACGTGCCACCTCTTGAGGCGGCCCGGCCGAGCCGACGCGACCTGGACTCAGCCACCATGTTTGTTTGGTGGTGGCGCCCCCTATAGGTCGCTAGAGTCGCGAATAAACAATGTGACCCGGACCGATCAGTTGGAAGCTCTCCATAATACAGGCTATCTAGTAAAGTCTAACAACCGCAACCGCAACTGTTCCAGCACAATCGGCACTCTGTTCACGTCTGTCAGTGCTTCGGAAAAGAAGATTGGGTTCTTCGAAAATGTTTACAAAACAAGGGGATATGGCCCCGAGAGTTCAGTGATGTGCGACATTGGCCCGCCGACGATACTTTTAAACAATGAGATCTGCCCCACTCGTCACGAGTGTGGCTGAGAAACGTAAGGGATTTTCATCGTCCCTCAAACTACACTTAGACATGAATGAGTGCCACAAGTGGGTTCTTTCTTTTGACGTTTACATCGAAACGTGCCGTGTCAGATTTAGACGTACACACAAAGCAAAGATACAACAGTGGGAGCTCGCGCAAGTTTTGCCGTTCAACAACTTGAAAGTCGTAAACATCCGCACTTCAGCGCGATTCTCAGCCTGCCAACGAAGATTCATCGCAAAATCTTCGCTAACAAAAAAAGGTTTAAATTGCACCCACGGAAACCGCCGGCCAACACTTTGTGAAGACTGAAACATTGTTGTGGGAGGGGCAGCTATTGTAACGGTGCAAGAGGGGCCAGAAAAATCACAACATACAGGGAGGGATGGTTTTGGTGACTCTAAACGATTCCTAGACACCCTACCTATGTCAAGTTCCAATTTCATGTAATTCCAGCCGATTTTTGAAGAGTATTTATTTTATGAACTTTTAAATACCGTATTTTCCGAAGTATAATCCACATCCATCCTATCATATGAGTAATATACTCTTCTGAAAAGATAACGATCATAAAAGATTTGAACAAATCTCATCTGTACTCGTTCCAAAGAAAGTGGCAAGTAGTGAGGAACAGAGTTCCATACCACTGAACAGTACTATAGCCGAGAGCACAGGATAGCTCGAAAGAGTGACAAATAACAGCTAGGATTAGTGAACTCCTTCGAAATGCGTGCTATGAGACCAACGAACTTCACTGCTTCATTGGCCGCTCTTTCAACGTGGTGTTTAAAACTCAATGACTTATGAGTGTACACCCCCAAGTCTTGGACTGCGGCGGAGGTTGACACTTGAGCAATGGGATGACCGTGCATTAAAGCAAATAAAAAAAAAAAAAAAAAGTTTCTCAGACACATTTTTTTTAGATACACTCTTCAGGAGACAATAATTTAAAAGAGCATGATCTGGGAAAATGTAATACCCGGTAACGCGACTGAAAGGGCCATACATGAATCAGCAAGCAACCCTTATATAACAATTTATTTCATGCAGACCTTCATAGCTTTGAAGAACTAACTAATATTCAAATACAAATCAACAATTTTCCTTTTTTTCCTCCAATTTTCCTCCAACAACTACCACAGAGAATTGACTTCTGGTATAGTGGAACCAGGAAAACCGAGCACAACTGACACACAATAGTCTGTTGCAACTCAAGAAGGTAGGGCAAGGGTAAGACGGGCCGGGGAGAAGGAAGCAGACGAAACGCTCGAGAAGAGAGAGGGGAACCCCCTTCTTTCTTTAGCATTCCATGTGCTTCCTCCTGCCCGGTCCAGGGGTGGATCCAAGGGGGGGGCAACGGGGGCAACCCCCCCTTCCCCCTTCTCGAAAGGCAATTTGACATGGGTAAACCCCCCCCCCCCCCCGCCCCCCCCCAAAATAAAACTGACTGCCGGCCTGCCAGGTGGTAGAGGGCTCAGACGAGGGTTCAAAATAGGGTAGGTCGCACCCTAGCAGGCACACTTGTACTCTGAACTTGGAGAACACTCCATTACTTTAAGTAAGACTGAAGACCGCGGCGGGGGTTTCAAAGCACGGCTTGAAGCCAATAAGTCAGCTCAGTGGTGCACATCTAGGGGCTGTCGGCGCAGTGTGGTTCTGCGGCGGTTAAAACAAAAGGCGCAACCGGAGTCCTGTTTATCCTACTTTAGATCCCCCCCCCCCTCCAAAACGGAGTTCTGGATCCGCCCCTGCCCCGGTCCGTCTTACCCTCACCCTACTTTCTTGAATTGCAACGGACTATAGTGTGCCCAAGCAGGAGATGGAAAGATGAACAAGCTCTTCCAAAACCCTAAATCACACTCAGGCCTAGTCCAATGCCCTGACCAACCAGACAGAAAGAGGCACTTGAGCGTCAAATAGGTGGAAAAGGAGGTGGAATGGAGCAAAAAGAGGGAAATGGCGGCGCGGACGGACGTAACAACCGGGAAGGCAAATGTCAACAAATCATAAATTAACGCAAATATATTCCTATGGAAGTTCAGGGAGACTGGCACTCACATACATGTATGTAACAGCTGGGAAAATGTATGAACTAGGAACATACAAACAAGTTTTACTTACACACTATAATTTCTTTGTAGACGCCCTGCACATAGTATGTCTCCCGAGCTTAGAAATACTCAAAAACGAACACCCAGCACAGCTCAAAAAACAATGCACATTCTGTCTCCCAAATTTATCCGTAGGATTAATATATATTAAATTTATTCTGGTGCCGAAGAGATGACGTCTTCAGCTTTGTGCAAAGCATCGAGGCAAGTTCAAATTTTTGGCACTCATCATCAGATGGCGTGATCTCCTATGTCATCGGTGACGATGGGTCACATGATCATGTGGTTGGTCTTACAAGGAGTGGCATAGCTGCTGCAGCTATGGATCACGTGACCATGTAATATAGCATTCCTAAGTAAACTCCCGGCGGAAAACTATGCATGGCAAACTCCACAAGATCCCTCATTCATATAATCATATGACGTCAAGCAGGCAATCGAGGAGCTCCAGCATGTGGATGCCTGAGGATCCTTAAGAATGTCACCACCAGTACTCTTTGGCACCCAGCAACTCAGTACCAACTTGCCTGTTTCTGGATACCGAAGTCGTCCATGGAGCGCAGGGTGATGTTGTGGTCAAACGTGACCACTGACAGGGCTTTCCGGTGAGGGCAGTGCAGCGCTTGCACAATGGCACCCTCCTCGGCTGGCCCCTTCTCCTGCTCTCGCACACACGTCGCGGTGCTTGTGTTCCACGTACGAAGGACTCCTGTGGTGTGGATCAGGGGTAAAAAAGAAGGCTTCAGCTCTCTGTCTTAGACCTTTCTTCCCTTTTAAATTTAAAAGGGTCGCACATGAGACTGTCCCTGTTCCTACAGCCTCCAGCCGGCAGAGAACGGCCCGGCTAACAGATCGCGTGACTCAGCTAGTAATGTTAGTTTTACAAGGCATGCATCAGTTCTCGTTTGTTTTTGCTACGGAGGAAGGGTGTTGGTGTGAACAACACTGATGACTCCATTTGAATATTAAAGGGGTGGTGCAACCATTTCTGAACTTTGGCCAATTAATTGGAGGAATTGGTCTATTTCTCTTTTAGAACGAGAAAAAAGAAAAATTCAGCAGACACTAAAGATTGTTGACGTGTAGGAATGCAAAAGCATTCCTACATGCAGCACTTTTCTACAAGTGGTGCGCCACGTCTTCTTATTGCACACGGTGCTCTGGCGGCGACATCACGCTCCCCCACTGAGCAGGCACGGCGAACACCACCGGCTTCACACCTTCCATGACAATGCATCTGCGTCACTGTGCATTTCTTTGTGTTTTATTTCTGAGGCGCGTCTGCTTAGACTTTGAGTGCACCCGTCGGCCTCGGTGACGAAGAACCTGCATTGCTGTGCTTTTCTTTGTTTTATTTCTGAATGCACGTGCTTGATGACTGGCATTTAGGTGCCATTTCGCTCAGCCAATGGGCATTTAGATGCCGTTACACTCAGCCAATGGGACTAGGTGCCGCTTTTCGTGGTTACTGACAATGCCGGCTGCGCTCCATGGGACAGTTAATGCTTTCGCAAAAATATTTTCTTGCGCATGCTAGTTTTTAGGAAAATAAATGAAACAGATCGAAGGTTGGGGAATCCCTCAACTCACGCCGTCTTTCAAGTGAGAGGCACAGTGACGTCACTGAGAGTACTACGTTTGATTCTTTCGTTGGGGCTCCCAGTCCTCCCATCCACCATTGTCAACTTTTCAAGGCCTGATTCGGCTACAATAGAGCACCGCATCCCGCCCGGCGTTGTTGAAGGTCGCGACAGGCGATCGAGACAAAAGACAGTATGCCGTGAAAACTGGGGAGGGTAGTGGCAGGAAAGAAATGATTTCGCTGACTTCCGATAGATGGCACCACGAAAACTTGCATACTCCCAATGACGCGACACTGTGGGCCCTACGACTGATGTTGTCAGAATTACACGAGCAGTCCTATTGCAGTCGAATGCAGTAAAGTGCAAATGTGTGAACCAGTCTTCATGGGCATTTCACATGCACGTTTCCGAATGCAGTCATTTCTCTATGTTCATATGACTGCTTTCACATCACGTGAGCCTCAAAGATGCTATGAGAACACATTGCAGTCAACATAGTGGCCTCATTCAATAAAAAAAATTGTTGCTATTGTTTCGAAGATGCAAACATAGAGTTTTGACTGTTACTTGTGAACTTCAAATTTCCTTTAGTGTTCTTCTTTATTTTTATTTTTTTAGTAATGATTTCCAATCAGAGAGCCCACATACCCTTCTCTCCTGCTGTGATGAACTGAGGAGGCTGGGAGTCTGGAACCAGCACAAGGGACTCTATAGACTGAAAGATCCAAAAGGATTAGAACATCTTCCCTAAATATGAGCAAGCAGAGGGTACAGAGGCATCCAGGTCATTGTAAGTAGATGAAAGGCTGCTTTCAGCCCACTCACCTCATATACGGGAATGGTTTTGAGCGATTTTAGAGTTTTTGTGTCCCAAAGCATGACCACCTTGTCTCTGCTCGAGCTGCACGAAAACAAAAAGAGAGCGAATTAGGATGACAAGGGTATGCATGCCAATTGTGAAAACAATAAAAAAAATTATCAAAAAGTTTCATGGCTCATTTTACTCAATGTGGGTCTACCTAGTACACTCTAAATGTGCCAGTGTGACTACAATTCAGCAGAGAACTCAGAGGGGCCCACCACTGGAATCTACAAAAGAACCTCAGTAAATGCAGAAATTAAAAATTTGCCTAGAGGTAAAAATGAAGTCTATGATGAGCTGCTGAGCAGTGTGAAGCATCACGCTCTGCACCCCACCACCGACTTCAATCTTAGGCCTACACAAATTTCCAGCCTTGTTGTTGGTCAAGCTCCCTTCATAGACTGCAGTGATTCGCCCTCAACAGTGCTCTGTGGAAAAGTTTGTGCATGGGTAATTTTTAGAGTGTAGAATTCTAAATTTGTTCTAAAGACTACTAATTTGAAGATTTGTTGCTTGAGGTTGAATAAACATTTTTTTGTGACCCTAAACAACACTCGCCTGTTGTTTATTGTATCTGCAAAAAGCTATCAGATCTGATGTCACCTTTTTAGCATCCTAGTAGCAATAAAACAATTTAAACTGGGGTAGCTATACTCGGTATCTATTATTTTGTGCTACATCAACCAAAGCTAGCATAGCTTCCACACTGCTGCAGCCCTGCACTGCTGCAAGACCATGTGGCTTCCCTTTGATTCTCATTCACAAGCACTCTCAAGCATAGGAGGTGCTAAACAAAGACACACACTCATTTAAGTATATTTGACAGTGTTGGAACACTGCAAAAGCTGTGGTAGCCTTGACAATGTAGCACAAAATAGTTGTTTCGCTGAGTATGGAGACAATAAAATGTATTAATGCTTCATAACCTTCAGGCTGGTTCTAGGTATAGAAACATTCCCCTAGTACTATAATTGTGAATGGAAATAAGTTATGCATTTAAATTGACGCTCTTCCTAGTGCACTCATCGTAGCACATCTTGCTTCAATCTCCACCAACAACCCCTGGTTAATAGGGCCATTTCTCCTCAGGCGGCCTGAGGTGTAACTAGTGTCTTCACTGAGAGAGTGTGATCCATTTCTTATTAACCTCCTTTGTGTGTCAGGTGACTATAGTGCTGTTTGCTTTTATGTGTCGTCGCATAGCTTCCCTGGTGAGAGGTCATTCTGGAGCTACGATACCACAAAACAAACAAATGGCGTGAAGTCACTTCCGCAATTGCTGCCGGCATAGGAAGTTTTGTGTTTACATAACATGCAACTCATGACACAGCAGGTGCCTCTAGAGAGGAAGCATTTGCTATTCTGCTCGGTCATTCACATCATTCTTTTCCCATCATAATTTTGCAGCTGATGACTAGGCCTCCTCTTTGAAGAATCAAGCAATTTCCCCAAAAGAGCCAGATCTATTCTCTGACAAAACAAAATTGTCTCCCTTTTTCATTGGTAGTACTCCCTTCACCCAAAATTGCGGGCCCTGCTCACATCGTGAAACTCATTCTTGTAACAATCAGTCGCTAACTTGACTCCTTCGTCACACCAAACATTGTTACATTAATGAGCACACCCCTTAATGCACTTTAGGTGCACTTTGAAGTGCTCCCATTGAAGATACCCCGCCACAACTTGACACACACTGTGAAAAGGGTTCTAGGTCAAGTATCTGATCTCAGAGAAATTTCAAAGTTGAAAAAATGAGGCAACGTCCGGTTGCCTCGACTTGCCTGAGCAGCCGGTCACCTTGATCCAGGAACACAAGGCTGGTGACCACGGAGAAGTGTCCCTCCAGGGAACCCACAAGGCCACTCTTGGACAAGTCCCACACATGGATTTTGTAGTCGTCTGCCGCACCAAACAGGCGTCCCACCTGAGGCTTTGGGTGGAACTGCACGACACTGCAGGGGGCCGCAGAGGGTATGGAGTGAGGAATGTAGGTTCTGACAAAGTCCTTCTACAGAATGTACATAGTGCGAATCCCAGTCAATAACAAGCAGCAGTATATCTTCGTCAGGTGCCGTTGCCTATATATTCGACACATGTTCTGGCAAAACTTCACACTCAATTTGCGCAAAAATACTCGGGCAATGAAATGCCTGAGTACCAGGCATTTCATAAAGTCAGGCAATGAAATGTCAAAGTAATGAATTAACAGATGCACAGACATACACACATACACGATAGAAGTTGAAACATTTCATCATCAATATCGGCGGGTGCAACGCCTAACAGCACACTAAGATACTTACGCACAAAAACCTACAAAACTCTGCACAAGGTATCGTGTAACATTCTTGAGAAAAGAGCTCTGCTCAAAAAAGAACAGGGGCACGAGATCTCTCCTCTACAACGACTCGCATAGCTCTACGTACCTCCATTTTAGCAGTGGCATATCTAAATCATGTAATGTCAGAAGCAGGGCCAGCATTAGCAATAAGCACACCTACCTGAACACCCCCTGAGCACCACGCAAGTGATGTGTGCAGTACTGACGGACAACATCCCAGACCTTCACGGTGGAATCGCAGCCACCACTCGCTAGCAGAGTGCAACTCGAATCAAACACAAGGCAGGAGATTGGGCCTGTGTGGAAAGACTGAAAAGGACAACCTCCACTTGTAATCAACATCAGCCAACAAACAACAACAGGCACCTCAGAAAGGTAACACGAAATAACCACCCTATGCAGTGGCTAAGACCAAAGCCGCCTGTATACTCTGTGCCTGTCAGAAGCGCGCCTCGAGGCCGTCGTGTTTCCTCCTTTCCCTCACTCACCCCCTCCTCTCCTATCGCCCGTGTCAGCCGCGAGACGGCGTCACGCACATTTGGGGATCGGCGTCGTTCGGCAGCGGCGTGAGTGGAGCTGCGTGTGGCGTCGGGTTCTTCCCGTCGGAAAGTCTTGCGTTCACGCCTAGAAAAGCGTGTTGTTTTCTCTTCCCGATCGTTCTCCGCTCTGCTGCTTTTCTTGTTGGCCAAGAGTTAGAATCTGATGCCCGTTCTGCGTTTCTACGTCCATTGAAAACATACTGCTTGAGCCAATAAATAAAACATTGCCTTTTGAATTATGAACTATTGAATTCAAACCCATGCATAATTGAGGGATAAATAGAGCAATTTAAAATATTCCAACTGCCGATTCATACACTTCTGTTTTCTGTAACAAGTGTTCAAAGAAAACAAAAAAGGGAATGCTAGAGGAATTCAGAACTACATTTGTTTTATACTTACTTTAAGCATAAAAACCTATTTAGGTCTGCCATTACTAACCCATCGCCGTAAAATCTTTCGCTTGTGTCTTTTCCATAAAATATTTCATCAAAATGCTGACGTTCGTCGTAAACTAATTATCACACCATTCTATATCTCTGCTCGCATTGATCATAGTCATAAAGTCGGTATGCCAAATTTGAAAACTCCGTTGTTTCAACATTCTTCTATTCCCCAAACATCATTAGATTGAAACCACCTTCCCGTCTTCATACCTAATATTACTGATATTGTTCTGTTTAAGAGAGTTCTTACTAACACGTGCACATTGTAATTATTATTTTGATGTCCACTCCCCTCTTCAATGTATTATTACCTTGAGGGTATTTTAAATAAATAAATAAATGAATAAATTCACTTAGACGCATGTGCGCGTAGTTCAAAGAACCATTGCGTCATGCGCACTGCTTAAACTTCGTGATATTGGTGCGCGAAAATTCCGAAAATGACCTGTCATGTAGTTTCTCTCAACAAGTATTAACTATCGCAAGGGTTGCATGCTTTCACTTTTTAACTTCAAATTTGATTACTTGACGGCACCCGAAGATAGCGGCACGCTTCGACTTCGTTTCGTTCTGGCATATTTTTGCGGTTGTAAAAACGCAGAGCTTACACAAGAGCCTTGCTCAGAACTAAACGGAAAGAACCCGGCTCAAAAGGATGCTGTGCTAAATTACCCAAGCTTCTACACTTCGTTTCAATTTAGCTGCGAGCGAAGCCAAAGCTAGAAGCGCGAGACCAGCGCGTTTGTGTGTTTCTCTCAAGCTTGCGCGCTCGAGCAAAGCCTGAACGCACGGACCTTCCGTGCTCGCGCTTCCAGCTTTGCCTTCGCTCGCACATTAGGTGAAACGAAGTATAGGTGCATGCGGGGACTGTAAGTACGCGCGCAGCACGTGCTAACGTCAGCACCAGTAATTTAAAAAAAAAAAGTTCTAGATGAAATAGAATGTTGCACGCGCGTTCGTTGGTACCTTTTTTTTTAACGTACTTCGAATCTTTCTTACACGCAAGGCGAGCGCATGCAGATCGTGTAGCTACACTCGCCGTACGCCCGAGGGAGCTAAAACTCGTGTTTTAAACATTTTGGCATGGCTTGCCAGCGCTTCTAAACGCGTTGCGCCTTTCGCGTCGTCTGCTACGGCGGCAACGTTGGTGGCGCCCCCACGATCGGGGGCGGCGGTGGCGCGCGACTTTTTCGACGGCGCCCGCTATTGTTCTCCCCTCCGTCTGCCAGGCACAGAGTATACAGGCGGCTTTGCTAAGACACATCCGGTCATTACATTGTGATACCCAATGTTTTGTAAAGCAATATTATGGACGGAGTGAGCATGTTGTGGAAGCGAACTTCAAAGCAAAAGAATAAAAACATGCAAGAGATGGAGCATAGATGAGAACATTCTTTCAGCAAAAGAAGAGTGTAGTCTTCGGTGTTCTGCCTCTTGCATTTTTATTCTTACGTCTTGAAGTACAATGCTATGCTAATGGCTCAATCGGTGGGCTTCACACACACAGTTATGCTACAGTATAATCTAAATACATGCACTTACCTGAGTTAATATTTCATATAGAAATATACACCCAAGTCATCTAAGTCCACCTATCTTTCCAGACCAAGTGCCAAGCTATCTGCGGCCAAAGCCCAGCACTCCACCCCCAGGCGGAGAGACAGGCACCCAAAGCCCAAGCTGTCCAAGCTGCAACCCACCTTCCATGTCCTGGTCAGGGAGCCAGCCTCCAGGTCCCACTGCCTGAGCAGCCCGTTGCGGCCGCTCACGGCCAAGCTTCCCTCATCTGGGCTCACCGCAAATGCTGTCACCTCCTCCTCTTCTCCCTAATATGCAATATATACTTTGTAATCACATAATGATTACAAGATTAGCTGTGCCCGGAATGCAATAAAATGCACATCCATGTTCTAGCTGACAGAAATAAGAGGTCCTAGCTTTAAAGTTGAAAAACTATATGTGCACAAGACCTGTTTATAGTTGATCAGCCACCCACACCAGCGAACAGCATAGTTTATGCTCTGTTTCACTGTTCATAATATGTTTGCTGTATATCAGTAGCGGAAAATTAATTTTGCGAGAAGGGCCTCATTAGATCTACTATCGATGCATAGAGGCCGTGCAGACACTGCCTCGGCTCATGCGTGGTTGTAGACTGACCGTTCACTACATAAATACCAGTGGACACAATAAAGTAGCATAAAATCACTTTGCTTGAAGAACTACTCACGGATACTTAACTTAAAGGCACAATAAAAAATTAATTTTCATATTTGTCGTGAGCAGAAAACTGGTATCTTCTGCTTCTAAAACTGGCGTATGTTTGAAGCAAAAGAAATTACTGCAGCAGCCACTTTCTAAGTTGCATTCAAATTACCTGGAAGTTACGAAATTTAGAATTCAGGTTTGTCATCGAGAATATTGGCTCACGTCCACATGCTTTTCAAGACCTTGAAATGATTCGTTGTGCAAAAATACAAAGGTTGCCATTTACAATCAGTTAATCACAAGTACTGATAGACCGAGAGAAAGATTCGCAAACCAAAAATAGAAATTCCTTTGCAGAACCTCTTGAAGCCTGAGGATCCTGCCTGGAATTCCATTTAGGTTGCTCATATTACATTTGAATCTTTTTGCAGAAGCGGGCAAAGATGCAATATTGTCACGTCTGAAAGCTAACAGTAGGAAAGTGCACTACCTTACGTTTCAGCAGCAACTTAAAATCTAACATGAAAAAGTGTTCCTTGCCCAGCTGAAAACCAATCGCATTTGGCAGTTTCATTCTGGCACTTTGCCTTTTTTCTCATCTAAATTCAGCGAGTTCGGGAGCTAATTCCAGCAAAATGAAAATTGGGAAGAGAAAGGGAGATTGGGGAAGGAGGCGGCTTCTTTGATTGAATACTGGGGTTCAATACCAGATTGAAGTTTCATTTCAAATACTCAAATTCAATGGAACGACCTAGTGATTACTTGATTTTATGCCTTTGGGTCTTCAAGGGGAACTAATTATAATAATAATTAGTTCCCCGGATAGAACAGCGCTCTGTTCTATCCGGTGTGTCTCTTCCCTTTTTGTCCTTTTGCGCTGTGTATTTGTCATTATGTATAAGGGAACTAATTAATTTGTCTGTCAGTACCAGGATATGGTTGTATCTCTGAACGATAAAGACCTGAACTTCCAGCAATCTTGAATTCTTTTTACATGTAAAGCAATAGCTCTGTTTCTCTGCACAGCTATTCACTTTAATGTTTGAAACTGCATATGGTTATGAGTGCATATTCTCAGTAATGAACAAATTATATTAGGTACACATAAATGCCTAGAATTGGTAGTTTGAATGTAAGTACTGATTCATTGTAAAGATATCAAGTTCCCAAGATAGACAATGAGAATATTAAAGTCTGAAGCAATCAGACTAAGCTGAGAGTTCTTAATTTTTTTAGCATAACAACATTTTTTTTATATTGTTCATTGTTATTTTTTTTTAGACAAGTCTTTTTTTTTAATTTTATATTCTATAAAGTATTGACAATTTAACCTCAAGCAAATAAGAGCCAATTTCGTGACATTGAATGCTGCCAAAATAAACACTAAAAAGTCTATCTCCACCCAGTGGCACACCCAAAAATTATTTTGGGAGAGAGAGGGAGGGAAGGGGGGGGAGGGGGGTTTATAATGCAGGTGTATTCGCGCCTCCAGCTCGTTGCTCGCCCTTCCGCGGCGGAAACAAGAAGTGCTCTGGTGAGGGTCCCCCGATTCTCCAGCCCAGCGGGCACGACAGAACTGCGCGCGATCATGGTTCGCGAATGTCATTTCCGTATGCAAACAACACTCTTCACTGTCCCAATGTAGTGCTGCAGCCGATATGGGATTGTATCTTACTAGAGACTTTTAGTATCGCATGTAGAAGCAAACAAAAGCACTGTGCATTTGCATTTGAGTTGCATGCCCCACGCTGTGCGTGCGCCTCACCGCCATGCGCCAATCCAAGACCTCTATCTTGGGCTCAGGCAAACACACAGTGCTTGTGTTCGCTCGTATATGCCATACTAAAACTCATAACTGTTTTACCAGCTTCCAACGCCAATGCAACATGCTACAGTGAGCAGACGTGCAAGCAGGTAGGCGTTCCTTCAAACTGGAAAGGCTAAGATTGGCAAAATGACGGCGCATAAAAACGAAAGTAACTAACTGCTGTAAAAAAACTAATAATTAAAAAAAAAAAAATTATTTTTATTTTTTTTATTTTAAGGTTTTTGTTTTGGAAGGATTTTGGCGGCAACTTTTTAACTCTTGCCGATTGTCAAAAGTCGTGACTTTGATAGCAAGATACGTTTTATCCACAATTAATGTAATTTTACATGAATTTCTCACATTAGCAAAAATGTCTTCATTGATTTTAGACTATTTTTATTTTATAACTTGGCAATTAAAAATGCTGCATTTGGCACCAGTGATGATAATTAGCACACTTTTCATTGTCAAACTTGTTTGCGCGTTTGAAATTAGATCATAAGCAACAAATTATATTAGAGTTCGAAAAATTGCATATTAAAATATCTGAATTCTAATATTATTATTATCAATACAAATACAAATGTATGCCCCAATTAATGCCACAATCATAAAAATATGCCATTTAACCATAATGGTCTGTCCAGAAAGGTATAATTTTTTGTTTTTCTTTTTAGCATATGAGAAACTCTGACATCGTTATCAAGGTAGACAAAAAAACAGTCAAACACTAGATTCAATATAAAGTCCTATGAGTCACGTGTTTCTTTAAAAAAAAAACACAATTCAGCCGTCTGACTCAGATTCCGTCTTTGGGTTGTTGTAGTGAGAACAGCCTCTATTAATTCATATGTTTTGTGGACATACTGTAAGAATTTAATTTATTCTGTTATTCTTGTGCTAAAAATATTGTGAAAGCAATTAATCATCTAAATACCCAAAACCCATTAAAAGGCCCGCAGTTCATTATTTGCGAGAACGCAGAAATATCAGCACTGATTTTTTCAACAACTACAATATTCTATGTTACCTCGAAGGTGTGTGAAAGACCCTCTCTTTAAAGGAACACTGAAATCTCCAAAATATTTTTAATTGCCTGAATCGAACATGTATGTCACAAAATAAAGTCTCTGCGAACAACTTCTAAATAATCAGGAGGTGAGACACATCTTGAGGTATGGAAGAATCCGAATTTAAGACCTACACCAAGAAATTAAATCCAAAGTAGATGTTAGTCTTAAATTCGCTCCAGAATTAAAATGTGCCTCCTGGCGTAAATATTACGCTAAACACCGTTTCTGTTTTTAGGATAATGAGGTGACCTGCACTCATAACACCCTAGTTTCCTCGTATTACCAGAAAATATTTGAGTTGCTCAGTGAAGCCAGCACACTAGACAGGCTCAGCAGCGGCACACATCTCCGACCCCCACTATAACCGCCACTTTGGATAACGAGTGGCACCACCTATACACGTTTGCAAGTCCGGCTTCAGGGCGCTGCCATCTTGCTTGGCTGGGTTGCGCTTGGACGAGTCATAATCCGATTACGAAGCCTTGCTAAGGCGTCGTAATCGGATTATGGCAGCGCCCAAGAGCGCACCCCACTGAGGAAGATGGCGGCGCCCTGAGACCGGACTTGCAAACGTGTATAGTTCGTTGGAGTCGCGAATATTGTATCCAACTTAACTTGTCCTCAACACATACAGGGTGTTGTTTTATTGTTGTTTTTTTTTGTTGTTGTTGTTGAACACAGATAAAAAAAATTTAAAAAAAGTTGTGAAAGTTACACAAATGTGGTCTGTGCAAGTGAGTTATACGGCCAGGCGGACATTATGTTCAAAAGAAAATGCAACTAAAAAAGGACTAATTAATGAAAAATCCCTAATTAAATTTCTAATTAGACATTTTAGGGTGCGTGTTTATATTATAGAAATGGAGGCAATAAATGTTTAAGCCCAGCCCAGTTTTTTAAAGATTCTGTATCAAGCACATAGTTGGAATTATTTATTGTAAAATTTTGATCTGGAAATCTGTCCGTACCGAAACCACATGCACAATGCCCGCCGGAAGGACAACCCTCATTTGATGCTGGAGAGCCACAGTGCGCAGGAGCTAATTGCAGTCAGTGCTTCATGGCTGTGGCAAGCTAAAGCGATAAGACACCTTAGCAGCCAAAACAAGCAAAGCAACTTGACAGGGTCGACAATGTTGTTTATCGCTTTAGCTTGACAGCCACGGAGCACCGGCTGCAATCAGCTCCGGCGCGCTGTGACACAAATTTCGTCATTAACATGTGACCCTCCAGCATCAAACAAGGGTTGTCCTGCCGGCGGGCATCGCGCATTTCGTTTCAGTATTGACAGATTACAAGGCAAAAACTTGACAATGATTAACTCTAACTGCATGCCCAATCCAGGATATTTAAAAACTGGACCGATCTTAATTACCGTAGAATACCGTGCATCCGCCCATACCCAAATTTGTAAGGTCTGAGAATATATGCACAGTACATGGGTATGTAAAATTGATGACTGGACAAGCGCCCATCCCCCATTTTTTCGCGATTATCTCTAAATTTTGAGTGGGCGCTTGCCCAGTATTTTACAGTAAGTTGTTTTAAAAAACTGGGCTAGCGTTAATTAGTTATCTCTTAGTTCCACTCTCTCTTGAACATATACGTCCACCTGGCTGTGTAACTCCCTTGCACAGACTGCATTTGTCTAGCTTTCACGGCTTCTTATTAGAAAAATTTGTTTTCGATAAAAGAGCATACCCTGTATACACAAAAAACATACTTGCTTCCCCAAGATTTTTAATCTGATCTGCATTACTACTCGAGAAAAGAGTCGCCAAGGAGCAGGAAGCGTCACACCAAGAGTGAAGGAAGGCTGGCTTTGCGGTCACTTACCAAGTCAAAGCATTTGTCCACTTTGCCGTCTTCGACGTTAAGAACCTTGACACTGGTGCCATGCTGACAGTAAAGATGGTCGCCCTTTCCTGGCCACTAAAAGCAACGTATTCGAAAGTTAAGCGTGACAGCGCCTCTATCCCGCAGCCAATTTACTACCATGCAAAAACGTGTTTTCTTCGAGATTAGAGATCACACATACAAAAGCGCTGGCATTTTCCTCGACAAACATTAGGAAGCAGGAGTAACATTAGTTGTTGAGGCATGGTGCACCAAATAAGTTAATTTAAACACTCCTACCTCATAATCCTCGGTTCCCAAAAGCCCTGTACGCCTACCCTCTTACCAATTCCCCACTGACAAGGTGAAAACAGCAGAGCATCTCTTTCGAACGCCCGGCCTCCACCATGCACTCATTCCTTTTCGCCGTGCTTTGGATGTGCGTAGACAACTGAAACTCCTCCCTGCAGTTTTTATCCCGTCAGGGACAATAGCTTCAAGCCTCTTTATTACTGCACGACTGTTTCAGGTCAAGCCCAGACACCTGCACTGTCTTTCTATTCATTGTTCAGACCTTGGGGTCACAGTTATCGACACAGAACTTCTGCTGCCCGAGCGAGGACATTTTGCCACGAAATACAAAGAAGTATTTGTTAAATATACTTAGCAGTGGTGAATACATTTCGCAACATGATCAAAATTTGTGGTTATAAAACTTAAAAGTTAATCAGCCGATATTTCTGACCGTTATGATGAAAGACATTGGTAACGCCCCCTGGAAAGCTAATCTTAATATTTACACATTCATGAAGCACTTTTGTGGGATCATAGTAGTGTAGATAGTTTTGCGAATAGTTTATCAATCCCTATCTGTACATAAGCGTCAAACAATATTGCAATGTTTGAAAAGATCAAACTGATCCAGAATCACCGCAAGAAAACAGAGCGTTTGATCAAAAAAACAATGCTGGAAGGGAGGCAGGCTACAGTAGTTGGGCACGGGGATTTCGTTGCTTGGGGAAGGTGAGACCGGGACTTTTACAACGGGCTTTTTAATACTCGAGGGGAAAACTGCCAGTTGCATTTGGAACCGGGGAACTGGGGAACTACTGGCAGGTGAAACACTTTGTGTGCAATTGCGAACATCGCAAAGAAAGGGGACTCCACTGACCTCTACGTGTCCGCCGGTGTAAAAGGCATCGTATTTCGCCTGAACTTTGAACCTGGAAATGAAGAGAAATGTCATTAGCTCCAATGGCCATTCAAAAAGGGAGAAGATTGGAGTTAGGAAAAATGTAAACTTGTAAACCTAGAGGATGTAGAAGTTCATGCAGTTGAACTGTCTCACACTGTAATGAAAACTACCTTATACTGCGACCCCGAATACTTGCTGCGCGTACTGTTTATAGCACGAGTTGTCGAACCGATTTTCTAGAAACCCAGGAGTTTCCCAGAACACCCTCCAGCGTTTCCCAAGCATTTAATCGGCCACCCCTGCTCCCAAGCAAAGTGTCCCTACTACCTAAGCATGATTTTAGAAGATTTTAGTCATCTTTTGACGCACGAGTCATACCATTCAAAAAGTATGTGTATTACTGTTTACAAGCTCTGTACGCTTCTGCACTAAGTCGGCGCATAAATGCCGAGTTCGAGAGCGGTTCCTCGGCCGTCACTCAAGAGATAGGCGTTTCTCAAGACCAGAAAGATTAGGAACCCCTCGTTTACAGAATAAAGTATCGTCAAGCGTCGTGTTTTGCAAAGCGTGTAATCACGTCGACCGGATGTTTACAAGGAACATTTTTTCTTTAGTTGAGAAAGAAAGTACCAGAGGACTTACAGTTCCTTCAGATCTGCCTTAGAAGCCATTCTGAAGCAGAGTTAAACATCCGTCCCGATAATCACGCCGTCAAGATGCCGTTTTGAAGCACCCATGTGCTTCTCGTCGTCAAGTTCGTCAAGTCGTCAAGAAACGTGTTGTTTACTGCGCTCCGTCCTTCCCCCACTTCCCCTAGTAAATTAGCTGGATTAAATAATTCGTACTAAAATAGCTTTGTAAATAACCTTTTATAAATATTGTATAGCAATAATTTGTCTTTATTAAATTTATAATTTAGCAGTTTTCTTTGGCTGCAGTAACTCTTCCGGACGTCCGTCCTGAAGAGTTATTACAGCCAAATGGCCATCGAGGTAACGGCGAAATCGCGGAACCGCGGTTTTTGATTAGGTTTGTTTACCTCTCAGCGGGGTGGTACGTGCTCTTGGGGTTCAAGTCCCGAAAGACCTGAAATTAAAAGGCGGTAGGGGTTATCTGTTCTCTGCAACCGAAGCTCAATGTCTGACTCTGACGACTTTGAAGTCCATTGTGATTTCGAGGCGGAGGATGTATCTTGGATACGCTGAGGTGGGCCCTGCACCTCCTGTCCTCGTTGGCTCGTCGCTCGGTATGCGTGACGATATGATCTCGGTTCGGCTGTCAGCAATCGAGGCAAAGGTGGCACCGGTGGAAGAGGCGCTGCGCCATCTTGAAGTGACAGTTGCTGGTCTACGTCGCCTGCTGGAGTCCATACTTGTGTCCAGCGGTCCTGGAAGCCCACTGGTTATCACCAAGAGGCCCCTGTGAAACGGCGAAGAATAAACACATCACCTGGTGAAGTCTAAAATGTCTGATTGTGTGTGTTAATTAATAAAAAAAAAATAAAAAAAAACTTTGTTCTTATTAGCTTAGTATCTGATGACGAAAATAATCCTTGGAGAAGGATAAAGGACAAACACAAATCTCTTAACACAGCTAGATGACTGGAAAGAAGAAAGGTAGACGCTTAAATATGATTGCAGGGCCCCCTTTAAGTTTTTGCGCTCGTTACGTCGAGGGCGCCTTCATATAGACAAACGTCATCTTTATTTTGATATATAATGTCCGGATATTAATTAAACTAGTCATGAGCGTGTGTAAGAAACTGCACCCCTAATTTCGCCAGTGTCTTGCACGGAAAACTGGACTCAAACGAACTCGCCAAATGCACCGAGTGCAGAAGACTGACGCTGCCGCCATCTATGTTGTAGAAAAGGTACCGACTTCAAACCGAAACTAGCGCCTTTCTGTTCGGAGTGATGCGTGGGAATGCGAGAATGCAGTCGCTACCAACGTTTATCTACGAACGTTGGTCGCTGCAACCTGTAGTTTATAGTTGCGATGACTTCAAGCAGCTCGGCTGCCGTAGAGGTAGTTACAGACGGCGTAAATTTCCGCAACCAGCTGTCTACAAAGCAGCTGGTTATTCTTATAACCGTTTACACTGAAGAAAACTGATGATGCTGTCCGAGCAGAAGCTTGATCCGTTTGAGCATGGTATTATGCGTGAACCACTGAAAGGGTACGGCTTAAAACTAGCCTGTTGGAATATCCAGCAAAACTGGGACTTTCGATTTGGATCGTCATTATAGGTGGATCAGATATTAGCCTTGGTGAGGGCGTCGAGAACGAGAGCTTTCTCGAACAAAATACGACGGGGCAAGTTATCTGACGTAGGTAAATGTTAAGCATGATGATGTTGCCCAATCCTCGGGTAAAGTTACCATCTTTAGCTTTCTCTGATGCTTATTGGGTAGTCAGAGGTTTCTGCTGGGGGAGTTTTGTCGACAAATGTTAAATTTTTCACCCGCACACGGATGGTGATAGACATCTCGGGGGCCGCTGTTACGTTTGTTTTGAGCATTTCTTTACACACTGGTATATTTCAGCGTTTGTACGGCAACAGAGCGATTTAAAACCTGCAAATAAATCACGGGTTGTCAATTGCTTTCTTCGGGAAATAGCAGACGCTCACAATTCAAGCTCGCGTTTGATTTCGTGGCCCGCGGGACCCGATTTTTATCAGAAAATCTACTTTTTTTCCCGTTCGGTTCCGCGACACATCGTAGCAGACGAACCCTCGTCGTCTGCTCCCGCTCCTCGCCGGCCCTGCCGGAGCGAGGCATGACGGGATTGCATTTTGGCGCACTCCAGTGTTGCCAGGTCTACTGATTTATCAGTAGATCTACTGATTTCGTTCCGGGTCTACTGATTCACTGAAAAAAACGAAAATCTACTGACATTTTTTTTAGTAAAAATATTAAAATTTATTTTTTGGCCCCTTCAGTTCCCAGGGTCGCCCATCAAAGGAAACTCATATTCTCCCAGAATTAAAAATGAAGCACTGGCTAGATGGCCCAGAAGCCCGTCCTATGCGAGTGACTTAGCCGTATATTCATCTAACTATTCACCCAGAGCAGGTTCGACGGTGGCATCCGGGCCAGAGACATATAGGGGGAGAGTTTGGCCAGTCGATGATCTCGCCGCCGTAACGTCTCTCTCCCGAGTGAGCCAATCAGCCTGCGGCGCAGAACGAGAGGTGTGAGCGCATGCGCGTGAACTCTCGGCTGCTCCCAGCTGAACGGAGAGGGCTGCCATTTTCATTCATTCGCCCGGCGGAATGCAACGGATCGACATCCAAATTTCGGTTCTTTCCTTTTATTGGCAGGCTCTGGCAAGAAAATTATATAATGTTATTCCTCGGTGGCTTAAAAACCTAACGAATTAAGTATCTCCACGTTTGAACGCAAACTTTGAGACAGGCGAAAAAGAAATGTGCCCGTAGCAGACAATGCGTACCCTCAACAGTGCTCCGCGCCGACAGCGTTGAGTCAAAAACCTTCCACAGCCCTGGAAAGGAAAAATGGCAGCTTGCAGAGGACTTCCATCGGACATGTACGGACTCACTTGCCGGAACGTCTTGTTTTGGTTTCGTTTCAATATTAGCGACAGGTGGATGTCGCACTGTTGCCCTCATCTGTTAATCCCAAAAGTGACTCAGTCTCGATTTCAAAGAATAATCCTCGAAATCGCAAAACTAATCAATGCTAATAAAAAAAAAATAAACATTTGCGGTGCCATTTTATTTTGTCCTTCATAACGAATTACTCGAGAACTGGTCTTTTTTTCATTTTTATTTATGTTTATTACCATGTTATTTGTTACTCCATACTATTTCTATGAAGTATGGTTTAATGGAAATAGCAAAACATGGCAAAACGCAGATTTCGTAGAATCTACTGATTTTTGTGCAAATCTATTGACTTTTTGGGGATCAATCTGCTGACTTTTTTTTTTCTCCGTCTGGCAACACTGGCGCACTCCCGATTTTCTCGGTGCAGCGAGTGCATGCACGCGTGGGGTGTCAGTGGTGTGAGCGCTGAAACGAACTCGGAGAGTGCAACCACTCGTGGAGTGCCGGCCGAAACGAACCCGTTCCACGCTGCGAGTGGGCACGCGTGGGCACGAGTGCCGTGAAACGAACTCGCTATAAGAAACTGCACCCCGAATTTCGCGAGTGTCAATGGCTGACATCCTGCCGTTACGCGTGACGTAACATCAGGCATGAGATCGTCGGCTATGCAAGCAATGCCTGAAGACGCGGGGGTTGGAATATGTTCTTCGATAAGCGTTTTGTATTTTGTGTCTTCAATGGCGCCTTGCAAGTAGGCACGTTTCGGTCTTCAGCGCATAAAAAGGAGGTGTGAAGGTGGGAGAGGAGGTTGTACTAAGCTCCGCCTCCTCGGGGGGGGGGGATCGCGGATGTAAACATTTCGGCGACGGCAATGGCGGACTTGCTGTAGCAGCTGTGGCTGTAGCCGTAAGTCCTTCGCGTAATTGCTAATTAAAAAAAAAAAAGAGAGAGAAAAGAACGTTTTGCTTTTGTCTTGTATGGTTTAGAGGTCGGCTTTGATCAAGCGCTGTCCAAGGGGCAGTGTTACCAGGGGAAATGAAAACGTGCTGCGCCTTCGGATGTGGTGGGCGCAATCACGACGGTGGGTTGGGTGTGTCGCATCCAGGGTGACCAGTTCCGCTTATTATAAGCGGATTTGGGCTTCTTTTTTCACTAAGTCGCTGGTAAATTTTTCCAGTCGCTTGTCGCGTTTTTTGGGCTTTTTCGCGTTTTTCCTGCAAATATTGTTATTTTAGTGCTCGTCGCGCTCACTGACAGCGCGTTTGTCGTCAAAAACGCGATAACAACATGACCGTTTGGCGCAGTGGTTAGGTGGCGCAAGCTACCGTCGGTCACAAAGTACAAAACTATTACTATCCATTCACAAATGTTTTGGTTTGGCACCTTGCACACCATGGAGAATAGAAGGGTAGGAGAGGGCATGACGTCAGCCGCGTAGAAAGTATTTCGCGTAGGCTCCACAACCCATGCTCCCTTGACGCCTCCGCCTCTTTCTCATTTTCCTCCCTCGGCATCGGAAAACAGAACCGAACTCAGGACGGAAGGCACCCAGGCTGCCGGCAGCAAAACCTGCCTGTCTTGGACGCAGTTCCTGAGATTTCCATAACGTCAAAAACGTCGACACAGTTCCTCGTGGTTTCACTGCTGTAGGTCCGCGTGTGTCCCTAAAATCGGAGACGGCCGTCTTACCCAGTGTATGTAGCGCTGCTGGCACTGCTCCGGAACTTGGCTGTTTCTAGCGGCTTCGTTTGCTCGTTTGATAAAATTAGTGATAAAAACGTCAACGCAACCGAAATGTTCTGCACGTTTAGACTAGAAGACGGAATTACAGGCGGCCTTTGCTGCCGCTGAAGCTCAATCAACTCAACAGCTATTTATTAAACAACGTGCGCGACCTGCTCGAAAAACGAAACCGAAAGAAGATGAGTCGGGAGGGCGAAAGCTTTCTCCCGTCTGCCTGGAGAAGGAGAAAGACGTTTCGTTCCTCCCTGTTTCTCGTTTCCGCTCGGGGGCGCGTCAGTAGAAGGGGGGAAGACGCGCCGTTGCTACTTTTTTCCTCCATTTTTTCTTAGAGTGTAGTGTACTCTCTGTAGTGTTAATTTAAATGCGATACCTCACACAATTTAGACGAAAGAAAAAAAAAAGTTTAGGGCATAATTGCCCGTAGATACATGTTGGGACATTTCTTCGAAACTCATCTTTAATAACAATCATCACATCTTAAGACGACACTTTCCTAGGCTATAAATAGATCATTCTTAAAAAGTTTAACATCTCTACCATAAATAGCTTCGGCTATAGCGCGCTTCAAATATGGCACAAACGACAATCGTCAAAAAACTGTCGTCCTTCCTCGCCCCTTCGGGAATTTATTTCTTTAAAACTAAGAAAACCAGAACATTAAAAAAAAAAAAAAAAAAAAAAAAAAAAAAAACCGGCATTGTCTTTCGTAAGGAACGCAGCACCGCATGTAAAAATTCGAGAAAAAAAAAATTACAAATGTACCTCACTACTTGAATTCAAATAAAACCGTCCGCCGGTCTTTCGAAGTTCGACGAACGTCGAACTTTTACCCTAACAGGTCGAAGTTCGTCGAACTTTTGACATTTCAGGATTCGAAAGTTCGAAAAATTTTAAATTCTCTTGATAGCAGGTTCGAAAGTTCGAAAATTATCGAAATCCTTAACGTAGGTAATTCGAAAATTCGAAAAGCTTCGAACTTTTTACAGCAAAAAGTTCGAAAGTTAGAAAATCATCGATTCGTTTAGTCTATCATGGTCGAAAGTTCGACAAGCATCGAATTTCGCAGCGTATTAAGTTCGTAAATTCGAAAAGGATCGAATGTTTTAGCGTACTAAGTTCGACGATTCGAAAAGCGTCGAACTTCCTAGTTTAACAAGGTTGAAAATTCGACTTTCGTCAAATTTTACGATATAGAAAAATCGAATATTCAAAATCTTTTGAACCTTTCGAACCGCTTGAAACGATCATCGAAACTTCGGTTCGAAAAAAGTTCGCGGCATCCCTAGTGTCAACGAGTGTACGACATAACTTCCGCGATGCGCTCGACGCCGCTCGGGTAGCTCGATCGACCTTGCTCGAATTCTCTTCCACGGATCAGCACAGCTTTTCAGACTTTTACCACTTAGGTTTATGTCAAACATACATACCCGAACACGCTAATTGAGAATAGCATTTTAGTCGAGCGAAAAAAAAAATCTGACAACAAGCAGTGATCGAGCACTTTTGGGCTATGATGTGCTCACAGTAGCCATCGCACAGCCGCATTTGTTTATTTCCAGTCATTACATGGGCTGGCATCTGTCTTTAGCTGATTATCTTTGAACAAGTCATCAAACGCAATCGCTCGCTCGCTCCTTGTACGTGTCTGCTATACCCGTTTTCACCTCAAGGACCGCAGTAAAAAAAGTCCGGCTCCTCGCGGAGCATCACTGATTTCCTCCGTTATGTAGAGAATTAAGATATACGAGGGTGATTCAATAAATAAGGTGAATATTTTTGTATAAGGACTTCTAATACAAATAGAAGCTTACTTTTTTTTTATTTTTCTACGTAGTCTCCCAGCACTGTCACACACTTTTCCCATCTGTGCACAAGCTTCCTTATTCCCTCAGCGTAAAAATTTTTAGACTGATGTCTCAGCCAGTCGCTCACAACACTTTTGACTTCATCGTCACTTTCAAACTTCGTGCCTCTCGTGAACGCTTTCAAGGGACCAAAAAGGTGAAAGTCCGAAGGGGCAAGGTCTGGGCTATAAGGGGGATGAGGGAGCAGTTTCCAGCCGAGCTCGTTGATGGTCTGCACCGTTAAGGCTGCTGTGTGAGGCCTTGCGTTGTCATGATGCAAGATGACTCCTTTTGACTGATGACCTCTGCGGTTGTTCTTCATGTCTTTCTTGGCCTGCCTCAGCAGTTCACAGTAGTTGGCGCTGTTCACAGTGCTTCCTTTTTCAAGGAATGAAATGGTGATTGGGCCTTGCATATCCCAAAAAACGGTGAGCACCACCTTCCTAGTGGACCGCTGGGACTTGAACTTCTTCTTCACTGGAGAGCCTGCGTGCTTCCACTCCATGGACTGTCGTTTAGAATCAGGCTCATAGTGCCAAACCCATGTCTCGTCAGATGTGACCCCCTTCTGCAGAAACTCATCACCATCCTTCTCATAGCGGGAAAGACACTGCTGGGACAACTCGACCCTCCTCTGTTTGTGCTCCGCAGTAAGCATCTTTGGCACCCACCTGCTGCTGACCTTCGAGTAGCCAAGGTCATCATGGACAATTTTGTGTGCTGTCCCCACAGATAAGCTCAAAGTCCTTGCAATGCCATCCACTGTCACCCTTCTGTCAGACTGAATGAGGTAATTGACTGATTCGATCACCTCAGGAGATCTCACTTCTGTAGGCCTCCCAGGCCTGTCTTCATCCTCAACACTGCTCCGTCCTTCTTTAAACAATTTAGCCCACTTGTATACATTTTTCCGGCTGAAACATGTGGCACCATACACAGTTGACATTCTCCTATGAATTTCAAGGGGTTTTCACCCTTCAGCAACCAAAAACTTGATAACTGACCGCTATTCAATCCTGGAGCATGCTTCTTGGTCAGCCATCTTTGTTACTCGGTTAAATTCTCACAGTGTTGTTCGTAATCTGCATAAGAAATTAAATCCACGTGGAAAAGTAGTAAAACAATAAAAATAACTAAAAAGTAAGCTTCTATGTGTATTAGAAGTCCTTATACAAAAAAATTCACCTTATTTATTGAATCACCCTCGTATGTAGGGTGAATGGTAGATTAGCTGTATGTTATCTTAATAAGACGTACAGGGTTCCAAACGCCAAAAGCATCTGCTTTGTTCTCTGTCAACCCAATCTCGTAAGAACTATACTGAGCGCCGCGCATAGAACAATATGCAAAACTTGCTTTTTTTTTTTTTTTTTTTTTTTTTTTGAGGTGAAGACCGGTATGGTTTTTAGACAAAAACACAGGCACCCCAAGTAGCACAACTCGCCGGTTTGGGACTGGGGCGGTACCGGTCTGCCGGTAAGATCCTACTGGGGCGACGCTGGAAATGCACCGCGGGGCGACAACGGGCCAGTGAGATTGCCAGTTACCGGCCAGTGACTGGAACTGACTGGGACGCGCGTAGCCGGGGGGGGGGGGGGGGGGGGGGGGGGGGCGGCCCTTAAATTTTTTATTTTGCTGAAGCCTCCTCTCCCCCCCTCTCCCCTCTCCCCCCCCCCCCCCCCCCCCCCCCCCCTTAGCAAAAAGAGGCCGTACTTGAAACGAAGTTGAAATATATTGAATATGAATAGTCATTTTTTATTCATTCTGTATTATTTTGTCCACATTCGAAATACAAGCGTAGTTCATTTAAAGTATATCATAACTATTAATCAGAAAAGTTTTTAGATATAAAAAAATATAATTCCTTCCCCTTCAAGATGCCACTTGTTATAAAAATCCGGCTACACAATTTTTTTTTTATTGTGTTAGTAAATGGTGTCCCTGTGGTATTTGAAGGCACTACTAAATACATTCCACAACTACACATTAGAAACGAACACAAACACCATGACGCACTAACCACCTGAATCACAATCCCGTGGACTGCTCTAGAGCCTTCTATACTATAGCCTACATATTGAAGGTAATCATTCGGCCGGTGACCACCTCTGCACTTATTAAGGTTCCAAGTATTCGGTCTTCTCCTCGGGAGTCTGTCAAAGGGTGTCAAAGGGGAAACAGTGTTTTGAAGTTCGTGGACGATATCTCTTACTAAAAAGTATTGGTAGAACTAATAATCATTCTGCGCAGTCGCTAAAACAATATCCCAAAAGCGGCTCCTAGAAGAAATGTTATTGCTTCTCTGCATAGCACCACTCAGGACGAAGCGAGTTAAAAGTTTCTTCACTTTAAAATAGCTATTTTGCTTTTCTTTAATAGTTGACTATTAATTATGGTCATTAGCGTCACTATATTAAAGTCACTACTCACATCACGTACAATGGTGAGTATACACATTCAGTGAATTAACATTGTGCTAAGACAACCACTCCAAACATATCTGCTCACAGCACTTCTTGAGGCATTCCAGCATCAGCAAGTGTTGTGGTTGTAGTTCCCGAACGGGCCCGTTTGTGACTGGCGTGCAAGAAACTCGTCAGGTGTGTTCTTGATAGAAAAAAAGAAACAATAACATAAACTGGGCTGATTTATCAGTGCGATGCTGCACAACTCAATTGACAAACTAATCAAATGTTGTATTTCGGCACTTCAGTGTCCGCTTGAAGTGAACTTCTAATAGGCGAGCTTTTCAATACTTTGGTAGTTTACGTCAAACAACCAAAGCATTGCAGTCCAAAGATACTTAGAGTATAACACAACAGCATTTACGATTTTCATGTATTTTATGAGTATTCTGCACATATTTTTGACTGCTACATTTTTATTAGGGTTGGAGTATATTTTGCATGAAATAAAAAAAAAAACATTTTAAGAAATCTATGTGAAAGGTATTTTGTGCCTACTAATTTAGTATTCACATATTTCATAACGCATGAAGGGAACTTCAAATGTAGTTTAAATAAAGGTATTTAAAAAAAAAAAGATTTCCAGAAATATACTTTAGTACTAAGTAAAAAAAAGAAGTGTGTATTTTGATTCGGTCTATTTTTTGTCTACTTACAATTATGAACTGTACTTCAAATACATTCAAATTAGAATGTGGTATATTTCAAACGTCTTAGTTTTCGCTCTTGCAAAATTTTGTCATGCCCCCCCCCCCCCCCCCCCCCCCTCCCCGAAATAAAATCCTGGCTACATGCCTGCAAAAGCACATCGTACCACTCGAGTTATTTCGTCTGCCCTCTTTGAAAGCCGAAGTCGATAGCAGAAGACGTTGCGAAGAGCAGACGACGCTCAGATAATGAGTCGCGGCGACCCACTATTTTTTCAATCGAGCCAATCCGAGCTCGGCGTTCTGACGTCACCGCCACCCCTCCGCAAGAAGCAGACGAACTTGCCCTCCGCATTGCGTTTCTTGTCATATCAAGGAAAACAACAACTACAAAAAAAAAAAAACGACTTTTATTGAAATATCATTCCAAGACAACCGTGAGCGTAAGAGCAAATATCCATGCGTTCCTCGGACTGACAGATATATCATTCTTTGGAAAGAGTTACCACACCTTTCCTAAGAGGATTGCCGAGGCTGTCTATGTTTCTGATGGTATCTGTAACCGACCATTGCCATGTAGTAAAGCTAATCCGTAATTCCAAGCCATTAAATGTCTGGCAGTCTCTACGCTGCGGCAAGTGTTCAGGGGAAATTCTGTGACTATGCCGTAGGACATGTGGTCTCCGGACGTGCGCGTATCCGCCTTTTATTATTCCTTGTTTCTGAAACAAAGTTTGAAAACCGATAACCTCCAGGGGAACCTCATTTTTGCAAAGTACACGTTATTCACGCGGCACTTGTGTGATGTCCACTGTCGCACCAACCCACTCCACCGTTTAAACGGTGATGTCGCTGATCGACTCTGGGTGGAGGAGGGTGAGTTCTTGGCTTGTAGGTATCGCGGAATGTTTACCGATTAACTCTTTTACCTTTCTTAGGAACTGAAACCTTCAAAACGTTAGAATGGTAAGTGCTCTCCAGGCCTCCGGAGAGCAATTCTCTTACTGTCCTTTGGAACATAAAAAAAAAGTTTTTTTTTTTAAACTTGTTGGTTGCTTAATCGTTCCACGAGCCAGTTCTGAAATAAACTTTGTCTGTACGTATTTATCTGGTTGGAAGACTTCAATTTTTAGTTCAGGATAGTGACCTTAAAATGTTTCAGCTCAAATGTGCAATGTTCCAGCCCTGATGAGTTGTATATCAAACACAAAAGTGTTGAAACTTGACAAATATGGGGCTCCCTGCTGGATGATTCCCAAGACGTCTGAGATGTGGGATAAATATAAACACCTGGTTGTTATAGGAACATCAGCACGCTTTTAAAAAAGTAAGAAATATTGAGAAGGGGAACACCAATTAATGGGGAATACAAATTGCAGAAAATCATGTCAGCCAGGCAGGGACCATGATCCTTTAAGCTCATTGGCGGGTAAATAAACGCACGAGATGCACGGAAATTATTTTCCTCGACGCTTGCTTACTAGCAGGCGTACTCGCACGTCATATAAATTCATGTTGAGGACAAAGCTGGAGTCTACGAGATCACTCACATCGATTAGAGTCATTACTGTGGGAGACAGAGGATTAAAGAAGATGCCCTACCGTCAACGTAGACATTTAAAGGCAATGTCTTGCGAGATCATGAGGAATTGAGCGTAGAGCAGCAGTTACACACACACATACACACAAATGGTCTATGCGGCGCAACCGAAACCGAGACCATTTTGCATACGAATAGCATTAAAGTTGAGCTCTATCGTTAATGCAGACGTTTAGACTATTCAAATGTCTTGCAAAATCATAAAAAATTTGATGCTAGAGGTATTTTCAAAACATATTTATGCGGCGAAACCGTAACCAATCTGGAACCTGACAGGTCGCGGCCACATTCGCACGCGGACAGCTCGACTCTATTTCACACGGCGACAGGGCATCGTTTGTTCGCAGTCCGAGGGTTGTTGCAACCAACCGCACAACAAAATCCTCTTAAATTCACAAAGATCGAGTCTGACAAAACACAAGGTTAAATGAATAAAAAACGAAAAGTTACAGTACAGCAGTCGGGGGCACCCCAACGCGGCTCTTTACGTGATGTTAAGACAGAGCTTTCGCGGTTGCCAATGTTGTCAACAGAAATGCCGTTTTTTGAGGACGCGTTTTGGGGAGAGTTGATAAGGAGCTGCGCGGGTCCTTGTCGAGTCAGCCCCACTCTCCCTTCTTGTTACGCCGTTAAATCGCCGCCCGCTCTTCTGCTGTCTCGACGCTCGTTCTTAGTTTAGTTTGACACAAGTTCGCCATTTAAACCTTTCTTTTCAGTTAATTATTTATCACCTCTTCGCCTTACTCCGTGGCAATATTATTCTCCAAAATCCACACAAATGGGTGATATTCGTAGACTCCAAGTCTGCTCTCCTAGCTCTCTCTTCACTCAGTAAACAAGGACCTCGCGCATTCCTGGAGATTTATCCAAATGCTTTGGTTAAAGGCACAATATAGTTCTTCAGTGGGTGCCAGGGTACTGGGGGAGTACTGGAAATATTTGTGCAGCCAACGCAGCCCAAGAAGCTCACAAGGAGACTGCTGCTATCCTCATTCCATATTCAAGAACCGAATCCAATACCGTCACTCAAGCAACCGCCAGTGAAATAACATCGTCGTTATGTGTGCAGACCCACATTATTACTACATATGCCATTGACCCGAAATTAGAATTTTGCATACCACGAGGCCTCTCAAGAGCTCGAGAGACAAGACTTCATCGACTGCGTCTACGTTGCCTATACAAAGAAATACATACAGGTTGCATTCACTGGTGGAATAGTTGAGCCCGCTGTCGTAGAGCGCGAACTCACGATGAACATCCACAATGCTTCCGCAACGTGCAATTCGCATCACCAGGATTGTGAGTCTTCTTAGAGGATAAGTGGGGCATCGTTTTGAGCATGCGCTGTAAATACTGCGCTCAAGTATGGCGTCCAGTGAATACCACCTATTGGCAAAGAATAATCACCCATGTGCTCTTCGTGTTCGTCACCCGGAGATAGTGACCATCTATTGTGTATATGAAAAAAAAAAATAAAAAAATAAAAACACGATTTGGAAAGAACGGCGTTAGAAATACAGCTGGGACTAGGACCAAATAAAAAGCACAATTCGCGGCTGGAAATTCGTACTCGAAAACCGCCGATTGAGAACTTGCCGGTTTGAGTCGAGCCCCCTCTCTTTTCAATGGTCACGTGCCGTATTTTATGGTTTAGACACAACCACCAAAGATAATCTAAGTTGTGGGTCATCGAAAGCACACACTCAATGCTAAGAATAGACAAAAAAAATATATGATACCCATTTTTTGTGAATTCTAGAAAACTGCAAATACATTAAATAATAATAACAAAAAAGCTGCACAGTTACGTGATTTTTGGCAACTATATATGTCTTCTTTTTCCCAGTCCAGTTTCGGATCGGCTGAACACGGAAAAACAAGGACACGAAGGAAGGGACTGGACAAAGACACCGCTGACTAACAACTGACTTTTACTTCATCCTCTTCCCAGCCTAGGCCCTTCTTTCTTCGTCCTAGGGCACATTAAATACGTTTAAAAGAACCTTTTGGCCTACCACTCAACGGGGTGTGGCAAACCGCAAATACTGGAGTTCTCTTTCGTGAACAGAAATTGACGAGGTACTCACGCAATCGTCTCCTGTTTCTTTAATGGCCAAGGCCTCCAGCAGAACTTCACGCGCGAATGAGTTATTGTTTCTATGCCAACAGTATGTACCAACCTGGGGCCCTATGTTGCGCTTTTTGGGCTTCCACGGCGACCAGGGAGAGGGAAGTGACCTCAACAAAGGAGCAAACGCAGATGGTGAGAGCCGATGATCACGAATTTTTGCAGAAGAAAACGAAGCGCACTTTCTGCTTTTGCTGCGTTGTTGACGTCACTTCCCTCTCCCTAGTCGCCCAGGGGTGCTATGTTGCGCTTTTTGCACTCTCAGGAGATTTGGAAGAAGGAAGTGACGTCAACGACAAGAGCAAACGCAGATTGGATGTTGACAGAAGAAAACAAAATCAACATCCAATCTGCATTTGCTGCGTTGTTGACGTCACTTCCTTCTCCCTAGTTTCCTGGGAGTCCAAAAAGCATAACATAGGAACCAGCTGGGGGGCTAAGCTCGCCTCCGGCGGGAATCTCTCCGATGCCACGTCACGAGGGAGGGGAGGAGCTTCTTTTGACTCCGCCTCGGCGAGTTTCCCACTCCCCCTCTTACATTTCCGACCCCCCCGGCGGCGGCGAGTTCCCCAGCGTAGCTCCGATTTTTCCCTACGCTCCGCAGTGAAGGGTTTTTATTTTATTTAAATCGGGGGATCGGTGGCCGGCTGGGCTAGCGCACACCAGCTCGGAGCACGTCGAGCGAAAGGTTCGTTGCAGAACCCAGGATGCTGGGTTCAATCCCCACCCCTGCCCGTTTCGATGTTGATGAGCATCGTACCGGCGTGCAGTCGTGTAACACTACTGCGGGATGGACGTTAAAGACCCCAGGCTAGCGGTTGTACGGCACTGCATCGCTAAATTTCTCATCTACAGCTGGGAAAATCTTCCCCGTTGAGGCAGACCAAGTTTTAGGCAGTATCAACATACATACAGCCCAATTTTTTTTAATTTAAATCGTAAATCACAAATAAGAATAGGTAACAGCAGGATCGCTAGGTTGGACATTTGAGAAAAGGTACATGGAAGTGACGTAATGCAAAGGAGGAGCGTATCCTAGCAACACTCACGTGGCGGCTCTGCCCACTTTGACGCCGCTACGTCATCGCAAACTTGACACCCGTCACCCGTTTCAGCTAAAGCCCCTCGATATGCTTTCGTTTGTCTTTGCAAGTAGCGCCAAATGCGCGAGCGCACGTGGCCCAGGTCTCGAGCGGCCCTTGGAAGCAAATGGCGGCGCAGCACTGAAATGAGCGGCCCTTGGAAGCGAATGGCGGCGGAGCACCCGCTCGTGGCTCGTGTCTTGCGCATTTCCACAACAATGGTTGGCGGTACTTGTGAAAACACCTTTATCAAGGGGCTTTAGTTTCAGCGACGTCCGGAGCCAACCACCGACGAGCGGAAGTAGCTACGCATTCCCTGAGGCGTCCCTACGCGCGGGATACGGGGTAGGATTTACTACGACGCGGGGAGCAGTTTTTGCGTTTAGCGAAGGAACGGCAACCAATCCTGTGCGTCGCTGGTCGTCGCATCTGTTCTAGTACAGGTAAAAGTATTGAAAAACAATCAAAACCTTTTGGGCGTTGTTAAAACAAACCGCTTTTTTGTACCCTTTTGCAATACATTTAAGAATTAATTGGAGAGAAAGTTGTTCCAATATTATGCGGGATGTGCGCTACGCGCCTTCTTCAAACCAAAATGTCGAACCACGAGGAGCCGGGTGTGCCGGGGGCAGCGGAGGGGTCGGCGGAACCAACGGGGAGCGCGCGAGTGACGGCTGCTTTAGTCAGAAACAATTTTTTTATCTTTCGAGAACTTGCTATTGCTGTGCTCAAATAAGAATGCTTGGCGCAACATCTGCGATAATTCTTTCAAAGTGGTCCAGTGTTTATATGGTGGTATGCTAGTCAGAGAATATATATATTTTTTCCTTTCGAAATTTAACTATTGTGCTCAAATAAGACCAGAGTGTTCAACAAGATATCTGTAATATATACTTAAGATTGCCCAATTGCTTACATGGTTCCAGTCGATGCTCAGTTTTACTTCCAAGAATGAAATATCACATTCCATGTTATCACACTTTTATTCATGAAGTCACAGGTTTTTCTTTAAGAAATAAAGCAATTTTCAAAACAAACTACATGTGCACTGTCTTGAGATAACACAATCACCTAACTTTGATGAAGTACCAAAAAAGAGATAATAAAATGGAGCAGAAGGCAAGACGCTTTGAAGCTTTTGTAAAATGAAACAATGTCCACGACAACAATATCCCTGGTTCAATCAGCAACTAAGAAAGCAACCCCTGCTAAAGCAAGCATTTCTTTCTAGAGGTAATCTAAATGAATTCTCAGTTCTTTGCAGGGGCAATCGAGATGACCTGTTGGTTTGGCAACTAAACTTGCGAACCTTTTCTGTCATTGTCGACTGCGTCTCGTGCCTTCTGCTCATAAAAAGTAAAAAAAAGGCTGTATCGATATCGCCGCGATGCACTCGACACGTATCCGGAGGCAGCACGCTGGCTGTGCGACGAACTTCACAAGGTGTAGAAGCTGAAGAGAGTATGTAGCTCGTGGACGGCCATGACTGTGGAGCAGGAAGCGAAGTGTGCACTTTACGGCTTCCACGGGGAGGGCTTCACTGAGGGCAAGGATGTGACGGGGTCCTTGGTGGTCAGGACATCAGTCGTGGTGGCGAGAGGTTCCCTGTCGCTGGCGGCGTCCATGCTGGGCACCACCGCGGCGAGGGCGCTGAGCGGCTTCCCGACGGTGTCCCTGGTGGTCGGGACTACCGTCGTGGCGGCGGGCTCCTTGCGTGTGGCGCTCCGCACGGGCACGTCTGCGGCGGGTTCCGAACCGGGCGACAAGGCGCTGCCTCAGAGCCTTCCCCCTGTCCGAGAGGCCGACCGGAAGGCCGACCGGAGGGCCGGCAGGAGCCAGCCGCTCGGGAGCCGACGCTGACCTCTCCGAGCTCGGCTCAGAACCGTCCGAGCTCGGCTCAGACTCCAACTCTGACTCTTCAGGGTCGGAGTCTGACTCCGGTTCTGGCTCGCTCGATGCAAGGCAGATGTTGTGGAGCACTGCACATGCCGAAATAATGGCGGTGGCTGTTGAAGGGTGGTAATACAGAGCCCGGTGAATTTGCAGACACCGGAATCTGTTTTTCAACAGCCCGATGCAGCGCTCCACAACAGACCTGATCGAGGAATGCGCCTTATTAAACCGGCCGCAAGCGGTGGAGGTCGCGTGGTTCCCGGGGACAGGGGTGATGAGCCAAGGCTCCAAGGGGTAGCCGCTGTCACCTGCACATGTAGAGGATGGAACATATTACATTCTTTACTTTTTAAAATAAAAGGCAAGAAAACAGCAAAAACAGCAAAAACAGCTGTGTGCAACTATGTCAATTATAATGTAACTTAAGTGTGCTTTAAAATTTTGTTAATATTTCTGCACTACAGTATCAGTTTACATTATAATTAATTAGCACCAGCTTGCCTGCAAACTCCCTGTTATTTCATGAAACTATGTGTTTTCCTGGTGGGTTGTATGGGATGTGTGCATGATTCCTCAGGGGTGCTGTGTTGTATGCAAGTGCATTATTAGGCCCTTGCATCCGACAGATAAAAGATCTGTTGCTTTTGTGAGTGTGGCCGTGACCTTAGGCACGGGCAGATCAGAACACGCTGGCCTTGTCTTTGGCAAGCAAGGGGATAAGGCGCCAGTTCGACGAACCTTTTTCCTAATCCTCGGTGGAGTTGGAGATGGGGAAAAGAGAGGGGGTGGTTAGATTGGAAAGGAGTCAGGTCCTGTTGGGACACGGAGGGTCTAATAGGAGGAGCTATATAGGCAGACCGAAGAAGAAGGGTCAGGGAAAAGAATCCAGTGTGTGGGACAGAGACGACCCGAGGACAGATCTGGCGAGCCCCAAGTGGCCAAGGAGGAATTGATCCCATTCCGTACAAACTGACGACCGTCAAAACGACCAGGCGAGCCCCCAGGGATCGGTGAAAGAGCTCCAACTTCATGCAAAAACCAACCAGCAAGAGGGCACAGGCAGACAGTAACAGTGAGTGGGCCGAACCGGACAGCGACTCGCACTGCGGTCGCATGCCTTGCGTAGTCTATCACTGTCGTGAGATTGGTGTAGTGTGGCTTTCGTAGCCTGCAGAGTGTGAGAGTTATGTGGACATAAAAAGAAATTAATGGCGAAACTTTGGGTGTTGTCTCACTTCAAGGAGTTCCAGCAACTGTGTATGTGTGCCTCGCAACAAGCACAGTACGTGTGGTATTGTGGCTTTCAAGCAGTGGGAGCCACCGTGTGCGTAAGGAATGAATTTAGAATGCTCACCAAGCAGGAACCGGCCGTCGCGTGGCAGCTGCCCTTGCTCGAGTTGGTTTCGGAGCCAGGAAAATTGCCACACGAAGAAGTCGTGCACCGACCCGGGATACCGTGGGTCGATGCACATTATCCGGCAGTCGGCGTCACACACCTGAAAGTGAGAGAGATATTGACATGTAATTACCTGAATCCACAAGTAGTAGATTGTACTTATGGTTCACAAAGCAGTCGCAATTTCAGAACCTTTTAAGTTATTTTGTCTGACACATGCATGTCAACACACCTTCCTGGATGCAAGGTACAACTAACTACCTTAAAACAAAAATAATGTTGTTGTTTTTTTGTTTTTTGTTTTTTTACGGAAGCTTGCACGTTTTAACAGACAAGCATTATTTTTGGGAGAAGCGTCTCACGGCTCACATGCTACGTAGAGCACACGCTCGTGCAGTCGTGAGACCCCACAGCCCGCAGATTTGGGGCGCGTTTTGACAACGTAACATGAGTGTACTTACCACCATCACGTTGAGGGCGTAGAAGTACTTGCGGCACCAGTACGCCGCCTTCGTGACGGTGGGGTCGTTCTTGGACGGGCCGACGATGGAGACCATGGTCCCGTCCACGCAACCGATGACGCTGGGTATCCTGCCGAGCAGCCTGAAGCCCTTCTCCGCGTCGAACCTCTCGCTCGGCGTCGCTGGACCCCGAGACGATGCACGATAGCGACGGACACGGCGCGGACCGCAACGCTGACTGTCTTTTGGTCCCGCGCTACGTGTTCGTCGCTCGCCACCATGCCTTGGAAGCTCCCCGTGCCGTAGAAGGGCAGTGCACACAACACTTGAAGCTCCACAGTCATGACCGTCCACGAGGTGCGCACTCTCCTCACCTCCGGTTCCTCGCGAAGTTCGTCGCACAACCACCGCACCACGATCTTGGGCAGGCGGTATTGCTTCCGAAAGATCTCCTCTGGAAGCTCGAATGCATCGCGGTGTTCCCGATACAGCCTTTCCAGCGAAAAAAAAAGCTCTATTAAAGAAAAAGACGAATTGACGAGACGGCGACGCCTCGCCGCCGAAAACAAGCTGCCAATGACACCTAGTTCCGAGCAAGTACCTTTTGAAACGTACTCGGTACAAAACGAAACGTCATTTTGTTGTCACGTCCGGTAGCCGACTCCGCCCAGTTTTGCCGACTTTGCCCACATTTTTGTAGGGAAATTACGTCACTTTTGCTTCCAACCAATCAGACGTGATGACGTCACTTCCGTGTACTAAAAAAAGGAGCATGTACAATGTCGAACCTAGCTATCCAGGGATGCTAACTATACAAACATTGCTTGGATGTGGGCTAGTTGACTAGACATTGTGATGGTTTGCTGCGCCACGTAGATGCAAGAAAAACGCTCTTGATAAAGATATAAACTAAAGCAGAGTATGGACGAAAAACAACATACAGGAATGGCGCAGACTAACAACTGTGTAATTTCTTTCTCATCTTTCTCCCCCCACACCGCCACACAGCCACAATATTTTTTTTTTTTTTTTCAAAATAGGGTGCACGTGGAGCGAAAGCTCGCGCTGCAGAACCCAGGATCGTGGATTCACCCCCGCCCCTGCCCTTTTCGATGTTGATGAGCATCGTACCGCCATGCGGTCGTGTATCACTAATACGTGGTGCACGTTAAAGACCCCAGGCTAGCAGTCATACTGCACTGGCTAAATTGCTTATCTACAGTAGGTGACAATGTCGCAATGTTCTGGCATGTTCTCCTGCTGTATAAACAACTAACGGCCAATTTGTTTGTCAAAATACGGTGTGGAAGAAGAAAGATGAGAAAGAAATTACACAGTTAGTCTGCGCCATTCATGTATTGCTTTTCTTCTATCATCTGTTTTAGTTTGAATTTTATCAAGTGCGTTTATCTTGCATCTACGCAGCGCAGCAACCCATCAAAATAATTGTAAAAAGCCTGTAGGTAATAGTATACATTGCTTTCCTGGTTGCAGATTGCCGTAAAAACACATTTGTTTCTAGGATTCACTTTGTAGAATTTGTATGTGGGATTCACGACGGGGACGACGGTCTATTCAACGCTCCATCGCCTCAAGCCCGGTTCGCCACGCAGTTCATCGCACAGCCACCTTAGCACGTCTTTCGAGAGGCGATAGTGTTGTTAAAAATGAACGTCGTCGATGTCCAACACATTGGCGTGGTTTAAATACCTATGCCGACGGCAAAACACGAACGAAAACGCTGCCATTTTGGACGCTTCTCCCTGATCTCGCGCCCAACTCGCCCGAACTCGCCTATCGAAGCCGGCAAGCTTTTCCCATCCGCGGCGGCTTCTGTCACGTCACAATGACGTCACCGCATCTCGCCGCGAGTTCCGAATATGCAACTCTCCGACCGCCTCAAACCCTCCGTTTAACGTCACGATCTAGGGAGTGTCGGCGCGTGTCGTCATGCACGGCGCCGACCAATCGCGGCGGTCGGCGAGTTTGGCGGAGAACCCGCCTCGATCTCGCCGCGCCGAGCTTAGCCCCCCTGAACTAAAACCCGTAACCTAGTTTCGGTTTCGGTCTCGAACAGTTGCGTATATTTAACTTTATTAAAAAATATATGTGACGCTGTTGGACGCACAATGGTATTACAGAGAGCTAGAGAAGGGGTAGTTTATAAAAGGCTCTGGGGAGGACAGGCGCAGACGCTCACCATTAATTGCTGCGAAAGAAAGGCCTCGGATGCGGCGGCGCTGGAGTAGCGTGGGCTGGAAAATCCGAGCGTTCCGAGGGTGTTCCGCAAAGATTGCCTCTATTTCAATCTCCACTTTCAAAATGATTTTAAATATTGTTTTGACGTCTCTGACGCCACTTCCTGAATACGTGAAAATATTTTTAAAAACATTGCGACGTCGCTCGTCAAAATATTTTTGTAATTATTTTGACGTCTCCAACTTAGAAATGTGAAGCTTCGGAGTACGGACTGGAAAGCGATCGAAGGTGGCGGTCAAAAAAATATCATCTTGCTTGCAGGCGGAAAAGTGGCAAGAGTAAATAACCAAGATGGCGCCTCTTCTGGCCACGTAAGGTATGCTCCGGTCGGAAGTCAGGCGGCTCCCGGCGTCGCGCACGCGGCCTATACGCTCCGTGCGGGAACTATAGGGGGCGCTTTGAAAAACGCGCGTAGCGCCGCTAGAGGAGGAGCTGGCGTTCGACAGTGAGGCGCGTTCAGCAGCCTGCGGCGCCTTTTCGCATGCCAAGCTGTGGCGACGGAAACGTGCACGAACGAAACTTTTGCTTTTTGAGCAGATACGTTGAGGGTGACGTTGTATCATTGCTGGGGCAGAAGGGCACTTAGCTGTCCTCCACTTCTTATATATTGAGTTTGAGTCGTTATTAGGGGTAATTTCTCTAGTTGCGGCCGAAAAAGGAGTTGGAGCAATTTTCCGAAAAACAAGACGGCCGCCACCATAATTGCTGTGAGTGGAAAATTTATTTCGCTCGTCGCTGTAAACGTAGGACCGCTGGAACGATGCCATTTGGAGGCGAGTGAGATGTTCACTAAGTTTATGCACAAAGTGTGCCAAGTTTCATTAGAACAACAGGTGTGAAAGTTATGTTTCTAACGAATAAAGAAATAAAGCTGTACGGGATATCCAATATTGAACCCAAAATGCTGTGTTATAGCGGGCTGTGCAGAGTGTAGACTTGGGCACACAGGTGCTTGGACTTGATAGTAACATGACACATCACTTATTATACCAAAGAGAGGTGGCATTGGAAAGCCAGGTGGAAACTTGGTTTTCGCGGCATAACTCAATGGGAACCGGTTTTGACCATGAAAGGGCTGTCAAGAGAATACAACTGGTCGTGGGAGGTGGGGACTTCACAGGTAGGAAGGGACTAGTGGACTGTACTTCCAATTGAAACAACTTTACGAAAGGTGGATCCAAAGCCGAGAAAGCAAAGTTTTCGGCCAATACACGGTTTGGCCGTCAAGGGCTTTTGCGGTCAGCTGTTGTGTAATAACCTGTTGTGCGAGGTGCTGATTTTCGGCGCGCAGGTACTTTGACATGGCCGTAACTTGACACAACACTTATTATACCAAAAAGAGTTGGCATAGCGAAACCAGGTGGAAATTTAGTTTGGGTGGCGTAACTAAATGGGAACTGGTTTTGACCGTCAAAGGCTGTCAAGATAATACCACTTATCGTGGGAGGTGCACACTTTACAGGTAGGAAGGGATCAAGGGACGGTACTTCCAGCTCGAACCACTTTGTGATAAGTGGCTCTAAAGCCGAGAAAAAAAAATGTCTAAAAAACTCATGGTGTCAGCGTTTTTACATCCAAAAAAACGCTGATCAAGAAGCACCACATAAACTTCCATACTCAAATGTCAATTCTCCAGTGATTCCGAGTTTCATTGTTGTTTTCTTTAATTCATATTTGTCACTTTTTTTTACCGTTCGAATCTTTCTTCATGAAGTACAGATTGCGTGCCATACTTGTCCGGAAATATCATCGACACTTACGATGAGGACGAAACTTCTTTGGAAGGCATTCCTCCAACGAAATTGGCACTGCATACCCGCGAGTGTGGAATGGAATTTCAGTTCGTCCCATCGGCGCTAACACATATAGGCGTTACTGGTACGAAAACAAACGCAGAGCGCAAAGCGGCAGTGTAGAATATGTCAGCCGTGCCGACACAATGGCAGACATGAACGGGAGCCCAAATTTCTCGCGTCGTACGGCACGGGTCCATCGTTGTCGATGTCCCACAAAACATCGGCGAGGTGAAAAACTGTGAAACTTTGTCTTCACGAGATACGACGCATAAGTATTCAAGCACTGAATGGCGCAGCACAGGCAGCACTTCATGCTGTGAACCCAGCGCAACTGCACCGCTCCGACTTCAGTGCGTACCAACGTACGCGGCGTGGTTTCGGTTTCGTTTTCTCTCGGATTCTCACCACCAACCTTCGGTACCCGCCGCGCGGCGGCGCGCCAGTCGCGTCGCACGGAGTATATAAGGCCGGATCGGGGAAAGGGAGCTAGGGGCTCCACAAAGTGCATAAACCGAATCGGCTCGCCGACGACGACAACTCCAGCAACGCAGCGAACGCAACGCGAAGCATGGGCTACAGCCTACAGCAGCCCATGCTTTAGTGGCGACCTCTCGTGCCGTCGACACGAAGTGCTGCAGCCGTGAGCGCTCGCTGAGCTCAATACACCTCCTCTAGTTTGTTACGTGCAGCAGGTTCAAGGTTGACGGTGCGAAAACACGGATAATAAAGGCGCAGGGGTGCTGTTATCCTTCAACTATGTTGCACAAGTAATACCTTGAGCGCACCTCACCGTTTTCCACGACTTAAAAAAAAAAATGTTTTTTTCTAAATTGTGATTAGTGGTTTTTAATGCCAGAGAATGTTTCAAACAGTTAAAAAGTTAACAAATTGTAATTAATTCCTACTTATCGCGACGATTGGACCCCTGTATGAATAGACCGTACGCTAGAGCTTCGCTTTGCTAGCTGGAGCTCGTGCCGTCACTTCGAATCATGGATCAAACACGCCCGGCAGCAAGTTTTGCGCATTGTTCATACGCGGCGCGAAGTAGTCCTTACGAGATTTGCTTGTCGGAGAAAAAAACTATAATTTTGGCATTTGGAACATGTACGTCTTGATAAGACAGCATATGTCTAATCTAAAATTCACCTACATACATCTAATCATCAAGATCAAGGGGGAAATCAAATCAGTAATGCTCCGCGAGGAGCCGGACTTTTTTTTACTAAGATTCTTGAGGTGAAAACGGGTATAAAACTCGATTATGGGACGTATGACTCACATGGATAGACCAGAATATTGTAGCTGTCACGACGTTTTTTAAGCAAATATGTAAAGACTAAAATTAAGACACGTGACGGTGAATAGTGATGTGGAGATGACAAGCGACACACTTTGCGGCGATCTACAAGTGGAATATCAATTTTTCTTTAGTGCGGATATGCTTGTACGAACACGGTTGTGGATGATGAAACGAGTAGCTTCGTTTGGAACGGTTTCTGACCTTTCTATGAAATATGATTGTTGTGGATCCCAGATGAGCGGTGCATATTCAATCTTGAGTCGAATGAGAGCGGGTTATGCAGTCAATTTTGTTTTTCAAGTGGTTAAGGTTAATGACACCTTAGAGAAACGAGGATTTTGTTATTTTTAGCTGTAACATAGGTAATGTTTGATTCCCATGAATAGCTTAAAGAGAAGTGAGTTCTGAGATACTTGCACGGAGAAGAGTTTTCAGCGGTTGTTTTGGAAAAAGCGCAGTAAACTGTGCAGAAACACGCTCGTTAGTAAAGTTGATATAGTTTTCGAAATATCAATTTCCAGTGTGACACCATGCTTCGAGTAGTCATTCGCGAAGTACGTGACCTTGACAGTCCTGAACTTGACCCAGATTATAAAGTAGGCTGGAGAGACACTGATGATTCAGAAAGACTTTATTGCAATCCTCGTAGCTTCAACGTTCTTGTTTCTCGTAATTTCTTGGTTTGCGGTCACGTCAAGTCGGGCGTCTCAGACTTCGCCCCCATGGAGGCTCGACACAGCCGTGCGTCACCGGGGCTCCGCTAGGCCTCGTGGGACCGCAGCAGGCACGCCTGCATCATCTGCCGCAGGTTGTCCACGAGCCAGACGAACGGCCTGCCAACGCAGTTCAGCGGCACTCCATCAAAAACCGGAAACATTTTTCTTTACTCGTAAAATCGTCGATTTACGGAGCTCTCGAAGGGGTTCACGCATTCTCTCCGGTTTAGTTTGAGGAATGTCTAACACATGCGATGATAATTCTAAGGCCCGTGAGATCATGCATGTGCGTCTGCCCACCACGGCTCGACAGCCAAATTTAACGTGAAAACCTGAATTGGTGTATAATTAATTATTTATACCCTAACAGACCTTGTTCAAAAGTCCACCAAGCAACATCGGAGGTCTTCGGCACGAAATCATACCTTTAATTCTTAATATCTAGGTTAGGTGGCGCAAGCTACCGCCCACTCGTTTTACGCAATACTTGTTTTCGACACGACCTGAGCCGAGTTAACCATGAGCTCTATTATTTGTTTATTTATGAAATATTTCCAAGATAGGGGACCAAAATTCGTGTTCCAGCCCTAATCTAAACCAAAGCTTACAAAAAAAAAAAAATCCCGTTTTTTTTTGTTTTTTTTTTTGCAAGTGAATTGCGGCGAGGTTGAGGCGCTTCCGCTTCACCACTTTGCTTCAACCTCTACTGCATACAGTTTCGCTCCCGTGTGTAACTTACGTCCTGGTAAATTTACCGCACGGTGTTCATGTTACTGTGAGTCGCCGGACACCATGACGTCACGGGACACTAAATTCCCGCTACATTTAGCGGAAAAATCTTCCAGTTAAATTTAGCGGTGAAATTTCTCCACTAAATTTCTTGGGAAGCGATTTCCGTGACGTCACAGCGACACGGGGCGTGACGCCATATGACGTCACGTCTCGTGACATCACGGCCCTACTAGAAAGACACGCGGGATCCGCCGCGAAACCTCGGCAACAGAGAATTTAGGGAGTTTTCGTAGACCGCGTTTCCCCCTCCGCTAAGTCCTCCACAAAGAAGAAGCCGCTACTGCGCCTGCGCGCCCATGGCCTTGACTGTGGAGTTCCGGGTATCGCATAGCGGGTTGCGGAGAGCGTTGCGGGATGGCGAAAACGATCCTCGAAAACTCCTTTTAGTAGATCGTTTCGATAACGATACCCGATACACCGTCGATGCCTTTGCGCATGCATCGTTTCGCCATCGCGTATCGCTATCCGAACGATCTATTAAAACTTCCCAATAGGAAGGTTTAGTGGTTCGTTCCGATACCTGCCATAACGATGCCCGATAACGATACGATGAACAGACGAAGGCGCCGGCGGAGCATCGGGTATCGTGATCAGAACGATCCACTAAAACTTCCTAATAACGGCTATCGCCGTAATACCGGCAGGTGCACCAAGAAAGCAGAAAGTACTGTTGTGGCTCATACTGTCAGCGATATCGTGCAGGACGCATCCACCTCGAAAAGGCATCTTACGTGGCCGGGTTGCACTCTTCATCCGGCCTATCTGACACGGTCCTGCATAGATTGAAACCGGTTGAAACGCGGTGCCACCGTCACACACGTCACTTCGGTGGACCGCTTTCGAAAAATATTACCCGAGCCCTTTGTACCTACCTTTGATTCGACCTTCGGTGCCTGAAAAAGAAAAAGAGGAAAAGCGGGAGATTGTAAATTTTTGTTCGGAGGAGACGCCAAATGCCGGGAATGCCCTCACGTCGAGGCGTTGTGCACCGGGCATGGCTTTCTTCCGAGATGACGCCTGAAATGCGGACCAGTCCGACTTTGAGAATCTTTCAGCGTTGCAACGAAGGGTAGGGCGAGACGTGGTCGTTGGCAAAAGGAAAGGCATGCACACATGTCGAAACATGACTCTCAAAATGACAGTAAAAAAAAAAAAAAAAAGCATGCAAGAAATTAGAAGGTTGACGGATGATATTTATGAAGGCGGGGGGCTACCGAATTATCGCCGATGCCTGTATATACATGGGCGGCGGAGTAAAGCTCATCGGAGAAAAGCTCACCGGAGAAAATCTCACCGGAGATAAGCTCACCGGAGAAAAGCTCACCGCAAAACCGGCAGATGCGGAGAAAAGCTCACCGGCCTTTAAGCAGACGCGAAGAAAAACTCACAATTTTTTTTTAACTTAGCGGATTCTGCGTTAAACGTGGCAATTTAAACAATTCGCATTCATCACTTTATTAAAAATAAATCAACCTTTTTGTAATATTCTTGAAGTTCATTGTGCATATTTACTAATTCCTCAGAAATTAGTAATCTCCCATTCTGTATATTAATGAAGCTGCAAGTATAAAATCAGAACATCGTACACCGGTATAAGAGACAACAATTCATTGACAGCTGACAGTGCGCCGTCGGTAGCTCTGTCAGATAAAAAGGTTCGTTTTTTGCGAGCTAGTATGAATAGCGATGTGTGAACCGTTTCAGCTCCAAGTATTGTGTAGTGCCTAATAGATCTATTTGTTGATGTAATGAGTGTCGGCTACGCTGTTTTCTTTCTGTTAATTTCACTAAGAAACCTTTAGTTTCGAGAACAGCTTCGTCCTGTCGTGTTTCTTGTCTTCACTCCGTCGTCGACGTTTGAGTGGTTTTCATCATGTATAACGCTTACCAACTCGCCCTATTCGCTACCTTACAAAAGACTACTTCTTATGTAGGTCACGAGTAACAACGGTGTCGGTGTGCAGCTCTGAAGGTCATGGATGGTTCGCTGCAGAAGGGCACTATCACACAAAGGCAACGTGTGGAAACACCAGCACGAACGGCTAGAAGACGTTCATGTCCGTGGAAGAAAGAAGCCTCGATATCCTACTTACTGTTTTATCCTGTTTTCAAAGGTTAACAAAAGCTTCAAAGAGAGTTTCAGGCACCGCGTTGTTGTGTATGCACTTTCGAATTTTGGGCATTTACAGTTTTGAATTTTTAGGTCTTAGGCAGACAGTTTTAGGTTTTTGAACTTTTTCCTGTTCTTCAAGTTTATAAAGTTTTCAGTTAGGCCACTTCTTGGCAACTTTCAGTTCCCAAGAAAGTAAGTCACAGAAAACACTCGCCCACAATTATTAATTGGGTAGTAGTATATCCAAAAAGTTGAAGAAATAATATAGAAAATGCCATTTTCTTTTTTACAAAGCTGACGAATTTTAATGACAATAAGTTGATATATGTTACGCATAATCACGCAGCCTTCATATAAAAAGAAGAAAAAAAAATATCGGTGAGCTTTCCTCCGCATACGCTCAATGGCCGGTGAGCTTTTCTCCGCATCCGCCGGTTTCGCGGTGAGCTTTTCTCCGGTGAGCTTATCTCCGGTGAGTTTTTCTCCGGTGAGCTTTTCTCCGGTGAGCTTCTCCCTCCGGGATTCGTATATACATATAGTGTGACGATTTTATTAAGATTCCTGCTCCTTTCCAAGGCACATCCGAAGGAATTTCAATTTAGCGGACCCGAACAACAGACCTGCGAGCCGGGAAAGTTTCTTCATGTTATACAAGGCCTCAAAAAACATACAAAAAAATTGGCTTGTGTAATAGGTGAACAAAGGTGCTGTAGGAGGCTATTTATCTTGCCGATCTCGAAGTTGTCGCAGCATGTTTTTCTTTGTCTTTTCTTCCTCGATCACAAATATCGTGGCAGCGGAGAGCAAATTCCATAATGCACCGAGGTCTGATGTCCGATTTCCTCGCGAATGCCAAAGCGTCTTACTGTTTGAACCTTTTATACACCAACACGCTGTTGCCAAACAAGCCCGCGTTTGCCCACACCAGGTGTTGGCACTGCGCGTGCGCGGAAACCAGACGCACAAAGATACAAAAATAAAACAGCGTAACCCTTTCGCTGATGTTTAGAAACAGATTTCCACAGGTGATGTCCATAGGGGCCAGGAATTAGAGGGGTTTACATGGGTGCTACCGCAGCGCATCTAATCGAGATTTGACGACAATGGTAAAAAAAGAAAGAGAAAGGAGGATTGGGCGCGTGTGATTGGTCTCCTGTTGATCATATCTTTCCGTCACATTCATCTAAGAAAAAGCGACTTTTTGCACTTGCCTAACATATTCAGCGTCTCCACTGTAACATTTTGTAACAAAAAATGGCGTCTGATACATGCTTTTTGTTGTGATCATGAAGGGTCTTTTTATAAGATTTTTAAATTGCAATTCGCGGGCGTAAGTTCCACGAATTTCAACGGCTGCAGCCCAAAAAGGTTTAGATTCAGCGTCGGTGTAGATAGTGTTATCTAGAGTCACTAAATAAGCTACGCCTTATTTAGTGACACTAGCCTGTTATGAAGATAGTATAGTCAAGAAATGTTCCACCTCGGGAGATTTTTCTGGGTTCATTACCGCTAAATTCAATTTAAATGCAAACCTTGAACGTTATTTACCTGTCAGACCTACTTTCCACCCTCGAAATTGCATTAAAACTTAAAGTTTGAGGTGGTTCATGGCTTTTTGCTGCCGGCCACTCCCGTAACCGTATACAGGGTGTTCCCTTTCACAAATAACACATTAAAAAAAAAAAACAAAAAACTGTGTGACTTTAACATGGGTGCTGTTTTCGTTGTGTATTTAGTTAGCCTGAACAATATTTATTACGATCCATCGGCTAATTAATCAAAAGTGCCTAATTAGCTTTTTAAGTACTGCTTTTATGAGTCGTGTTCCTAGTGAAGTGTTAAAGTCAGTCACCAATAATGGTTGCACCAATTTATACAATTTGCGAAAAGGCAATGGGCTTTCAGATATTCAGCGATACATCTTTGAATGTTTGTCGGAAATTCAAAAAGTGCGCACAAAGCGCGCCTTATTATCAAGGTACAAGAGTGACGTAATACCCGTGCCCGTCACCTCTTTATCTCGGCAGCGCGTGGTAGGTGGAAGCGTCAGCAGGAGTTCATTAGACATTTTTAGTTATTTAGTGTATGGATCGTGACAAATACTGCCCCGGTCCCCCAACTTCAAAAGTATGTTACAAAAAAAAAAAAAAGGTTCATTCGTATTAGCCATTTTATAATTTAACTGGGAATTGGGTAGGCTTTTGTGGGATTTCTAGTATAGAACTCACAGAAAGAAAGGGAAGGAGAAAGAAACGCGGTCCTTCTGAATACAAGTAAATGAAATAGTGCACTCCACCCGAAATAATTACTATCCTAAACCGAATCATGCTGTCATGCTATTGTTTGTATACCTTTTGTGTTCTTTGCGGCTTGGTTTCTTCGGCTCGGGCGAAACTGACTCCGGGTTTGCTTTGGAGGTTACGCACACTGCCGGGTCGTTGCTGAAAGACAAAAACGACAGGCAGATCACTCGCAATGGATGCTACGGTGGATTCTTCCTGCCATCATCAGCGGCAATGCCTGCTTGTCCACATCGGTCGGCAGGGGGCCCGTTAAGACGAGTGCACTAAAGAACGTGATTTTTGTAAATGACCGAGAACCAACGCCACAAATGATTTCACAAAACAAAAATAATATATATATATATATATATATATATATATATATATATTTTTACGTTTGGAAAATTGTTTACGAAGTAAAGTCACCGTCATCGTCATCTAAAAAAAAGAAAAAGAAGAAAACGTTGATTTTTTTATTTTGAAGTTCACCAGCGTCTGGAATGCAGTGATCATTTTTATTTGCTTAGAAGGCGTTAAAATATTGTTTAGAAGAGTGAGGAAGACTTTCTTAGAGAGTTTTACGAACTTCTGCGCCTGCTCGGTGCGAGAGAGAGAAAAAACTTTTGAACCCAAGCTCCCCGGGAGGCGCAAAGCGTCGGGGCTATTCCAAAACTCTCTTATGTTTATTCATTTCCCCGCTAAAGTTAGCGGGGAAATCGGCTGACGTCACGTGGACATCTCATCTGAAGTCACATAACGCACCTCACGGACGTGGCGTCGCAGTGTCACGTGACTAAACCGTCAAGGACGTTAGGTCACGTAACATCCATTTCCCCGCTGAATCTAGCGGAGAAATTGACGTCATTTGAGCGACAGGTATGACATGTCATTGCCTGACGTTCATGTGATGTCAAGTTCCCCGCTAGATTAAACGAGAAAATGAACAGACGGATGGTCAGATGTGTGAGATTAAGGGGGTGCGTACAAAAAAAAGAAAAAGAAAAAAATTTCATGTCTTAAAACACAAAACTAAAAAACACTTTTTGAGCAAAGAGCGACAAGGGTGGGCGTGTATACGCACCTTGGAGGGGGACTTTGTACGGGCGGGGACAGGGGCAAAGACTGCACCTCGGCCGGGGACCCTGGGACCGGACTTGAAGGTTCTTCGCTAGGTCACGGGCGAAGAGTTCGCATGAAGTGGGCATGGCCGCAACGACAGCGGCCGGACACTCGCACACGCCTCTCTCTCTCGAACCACTCACCTCTTCTCAGAGCTGGAGGCGCTGTCGAAGCAAGGGATGCTGTAAGAACGAGCTCCACACATACACACAAAGATACGCACACACACATACATGCATACACACGCACACGCGAGCGCGCGTACACAGACACGCACACCCATTGAAAGTATGGTGCCCGACTGGTGCCCCATGCAGGGTCGTGGCCAGGGGGGGGGGGGGGGGGGGGTGCTTATGGGGCTTCATTCCCCCCCCCCCCCCCCCCCCCCCCCCGCAATGCAGCCGACCCTATGATATACACATATGTTTTGACCTTTCCTCCCCGTCCCCCCCGAAAAAATTCCTGGCTACGCCACTGGCCCCATGCGTGCAAGCACGTGCAGAATGCGCGTGAACACAGCTTTGGAAAGCTTGAAATTGCACGTATACTTGCCCGCGCGAGCAAAGACATGGCGGCCGCCAGATGCCCTGCTTGCAGAGCTGGCAGTAATGCAATTACTGTAATGAAATTACAGTAATTTAATTACTTGTTCCAGTAATTAGTAATGTAATTCATTACTTTTTGTAGCAGTAATTTAGTAATGTAATGAATTACTCCAGCGACGGTAATTGTAATGAAATTACCTAATTACTTTTTCGCACCAGGCATATTTTTTGTGTCCACAATACACAAGAGCGCTTTTCTTTTTATTTTACTTTTTCTTTTTCCTCTACATTTTTCCAAAAAACGCTCTTTGGCCGCCGCTATGTTGCTGATGCTAATGCGGCTGGTGCGACTCTCGCGCCCGCTATCAGCTAGACACTTTATGCCACTCTTTTGAACTGTGAAAACCCGCTCAGCGCGATTCTCTACCTATGTTTTGCGGTTTTGCATTCGACGTTTTCTGGCCCCTCTTGAAAGTTTCCGCTTACTTTTTCTGATGCATACTGCGTACCCTCTCTGTGTTATCTTCCACTGTGAGAAATAGGGCTGGTAAGTGCCTTCCATTCGAGCTTTTCTGCTCGACATTCTCGGGAAACGAAGGAGGGGAAGTAGGTCGAACTAAGCCCCTGGCGAACGGCCCTCGACGCGATTTTGCGAACAATGACAATTGTTCTCCCCCCACCCAGAGATATCCGCGTAGGGTCCTCAGTCATCTCCAAAAATAGTTGTCCGGGTTGGGGTGGGAAACGGATCAGTCGCGTGCGTTCCTCTGTCCATCGGTAAACATGCAACAGAGAGTTCTAGCTGTGTGCCATGAAATGTGTAAATAACGTAAATAAAGTTATCTGTAAAAGGAAGTTATCAATAGCTCCTTTATATTTAAAAGTATACAAAAGTAATGCGAAAGTAATGTCATTACTTTTAAAAGTAATTTGTAATGGTAATTAATTACTTTCTGGCTGTGGTAATTTGTAATGTAATTTAATTACATTTAAGCAATTTTCAGCAAAGTAATTAGTAATGTAATTTAATTACAAAATATGAGTAATTTGGCCAGCTCTGCCTGCTTGCAATCGTATATATATTTTAAAAAAAAATATGTGGCGTGCGATTTTTGCGGAGAAATCACGGCTGCTCTTATGATTCACCCGCGTAGCAAAGCCTTCGAGCTTGTCGTCTGCTAAACCCAACTAAACCCAACTCAACGAAACCGCCACCGACTCCGCGGTAACTCTAGGTAACCCTCGCCTCGTTGAGCTGCACTACAGCGGAGTCACTCTCGACCACAATATATTTATTTATAAGAACTGCGAGGGCTGCCAGTTTTAATGTTTATACGCAAGCTTTTTGGCGGGCTTATCGAAAAGCAGCCAAAACGTTTCAGTGCCGACAACAACTTAGAAACGGGGGAAACGTCACTTTTTCTCGTTCTTCCCATAGAGCCCCTTGCATTTGGTAGAGTCAATCAATGGCCGCCGATGGCGACACTCGGCCCCAGCTGCCGACGCCGCTGTCCGCGATCCAGCCTACTACAATAGAGATCAGTGGTACCGCGGTACGAACTTTGCGCCACGCAATGGTCATTCAGCTGATCACTAAGGTTGCTATCATGCTTGAGGCAGTAGTTTAGATTTCGCCGTAAAAAAATAAAAAAAAAAATAAAAAACAACAGCTTTAAGACAAGATATCTACAAAACTACAAAGCCATTGAAAAAAAAAAAAATGACACCCCATAATTTAGGGACACTTTCCTTCACTAAAAGCAATCTTAACCCTAGAATCCAAAAAGTACTGGAGAGGATTTTATTTGAAAGTTAAAAATAATATACTAACGTTTTCTTCCCCTGAAAATTTTACTGCTGAACTTAAGGTCTCATTTTCTTAACTCGCTTTTTTGTGATTTTTTTGCATTGTATATTACTAGTCCTTGCTATGACTTTCAATGGAGATCGTTAAATAAAATAAAATTAACAGGAATGATGGAAGACTAACGTGTCACTGCTGTCGGAGCTTCCGGTGGAACTGAAAGAAAAGAGGGGTAAAGAGGCACAAAGGTTTCGTAGCTAATTTGGAAGATGAATTGCACCAGTCAAACGCCGTATTTCATGTATTTATCGTTCGCGGTATATAAGCTCGCACGATAATGCATTACCTCTCCGATGATGAATTTGAATCTTTTCCCTCGTCGCTGAAACAAGCAAGTCATTTGTTAGGCATTACTTAAATACGAGCAGGGCACATAAATGTAGCACGTCGCATTGCCATTGATATGAACGACACGAATTAACCCATACCGTGCAGAGATAGACAACGAACTGGGTACGAGGAACTTGCGACATCACTTTCTTACAAATCCCCGGATGGCACTTTGGAAAGAAGATTAAAAAAGTAATTTATGTCACGATGTCATTAAAGTTGATAAATGAAGCATGAGTGTCATCAGAGCAAAGAGCAGCTTATTTTCTTGTCTCTTTATTTTTTTTTCTTCTTTCAAGATACGTGTTTTGAGAAAAGTCATCTACTTTCGCGGACAGCTACAGTAGCCTTGAGCCTTTCGCGTACCTGAGAGCTTATTTTCTTTTTTTTTTTTTTTTTTTTAATTGTTACAGTTTTGATTGGGAAAACGAAGTTTCGGGCAGATTCCTCAAACAATGTGGAGCGCAAGTTCGTCTGCTTCTTTGCAGGGGTTGTGGTGACGTCAAGATGCTGAGCTCTGATTGGCTCTGATTGAAAGATAGTGAGTAAAGCTCAAGGCAGTTAATATTGAGGTGTACCCACTATCTTTTAATCAGAGCCAATCAGAGCTCGGCGTTCTGACGTCACCACAACCACCTGCAAAAGAAGCAGACGAACTTGCGCTCCGCATAGTGGACGGATCCATGCGCCGAGAAACTGAGAGAGAGGATGAGACGAGAGAGTGCGGGGGACATCAAAACGCCGAGCTATAGTTGGAATGATTAGTGAGTAGACGCAAAGCTAGTTGCCTCTGTTCTTTGTGCTCACTCTTCGAACCCGTTCAAATGCGAGCGCAGAACGCTGGACGCTGGCGTTTGGCAATCGAACGCCTTCGAAGTTGTGTGCAGAGAAAAGGGTAGCTAGTTTTGCCTCCCACCAGAGTGTCGAAGCGAAATTTTTATTGGTTCGGTTCGAGTTCGAGTTCACGGTTTCCGGTTCAGTTCCGGTTCAGTTCATGGAAGCAAAAATAGCGGTTAACCGGTTCGTCGAACCGCAGAAGTGAGAATATATTTTCCGAGTTGTTTAGGCAATGGGCACTATTTCAGCCATGAAAGTTTTTGTTTTATCCTGTATAGAACCCATATTTATTTTCAAGTATTAAAAATGAGAAATAGCGTTATTTATTTTAAACGCATCTGTAAAAAAAAAAAAAAAAAATGTTTTTATTACCATGCAAAACGTCGTATTTATACGCCTGAACAACCATTTGTTTACCTAGGTCACGTATGTTTTATCTGAATCGAAAGGTTCTCACGAAGTGCGGCATGTCGCCTGAAATACCCTTGATTGGTACAACTTTGCGTCGCAGTCTTAAAAGTTTAATTGTAGTTGTGCTCTTAAACAAAGGTATTAATGACAGCGCTTAAAATTATGGAATGCGCAGATCGTCGTCACATATATTCTGAAATATAATTTAAGAAATACGTTTCACAATATAAATGATGACGACGCAACCGAGCTAAAAGCATTCATATTTTCAAAATGTTTCAAAAGTTTTGGGACACTTCTCTTCAGTCTACCTCTGATAGAAACACTGAGCGGTAATAACAACGCTTGATTTCCTAACCCACAATGATGTAGGCCAAGAGTCATGCAGAAAACAGTGATCAAGATTGTACTCAGATCGAAGCTGGCCTAAAATAGCGCGTACTCAGGTGAACATACTTATACAAGGATAAACTGGCATAGCCTGTTCGTTTAGTTTTCTTTCTTGACAAGATGCTGATCAATTCAATTTGAAAATTAGCATCACGTTGCTAATTAATGATTTTTTTGTTAAATAGAACAAAGCAGCATTTGATGCTCCATTCTCGACATGGCAGCTACTTAATCGGTCGCTTTCTGGCGGTCTGCGTGCATAATCGTCATCGTTTCGCCACGTGCCCCTGTGCGTTTGGTTTTTTGTCCAGCCCACAGACATAAAATTGCTGTTCGTCATATAAAAGAGGTAATTACAGGCATATATGTTTGAAAAGTTAGTTATGTGTCACGAACACACAGTTATTTAAATCCGTTTCAAACTTAAAAAATTGTTTAAGGCTCTTCCAAATCACTTACACACGTGTCTATCGAGGATAAAGACTCAGGAAAAGATTTGCAGATCATCTTTCAAATAATTGGGGATGCATTTACTTATGACGTATATTTTAAGCTGATATTTTAAGCTTCATTTATGTCATCAAATTTTCAGTTACTAATTAGATATATATTTATTGTCATCAATAAATTTGAATATGACAATCACATATCCGCTTTAGACCGACACAGGAGGACGATAGTCGAAGAAACGCCAGCTGTTGAACCGATCTGCTAAAGCGTGCTTTTATGTTCGTCGTTTGGCAGTGTGAAACAGCGGGTCGCGGGGTATGCCAAAAAAAGCCTTTGTGTTCACATGATAGATCTGAAGGCAAATAAACGAAATGTGCAGAAAATGAAAGATGATAAATGGTATTATTATAAGTAATCACATACACAACGCCTCACTGTAAAGAGAAATACATGCACGCAGTGATATTCCTAATTACCCCCAAATAGCGCGAAGGACTGATTTACAATGTATATCACATTTGGGCATCCGCTTTCATGAGCTCGAAACTACACGAAGTACTGTCTCGTGAGGCCAATATTTTGTTCGGTTTTACGAGCACTTGTTACTCTGTGCTTTTTCAGTCATGCGCTCTAACATTGTATTAGGCCGCGGCATACATCATCGCTAGACTGCTATATATGTATACCCGTGAGCGATATGAAGGTGAACAGCCCTCTTCTTGTTTTTGACGCTTCTGCAAGTTTTGGGACAAGCTCTGTTCCAGAAGAGGGCTAGAACGCTAAGTTTAGACCCCCAAGCCACGTACCATTTGAGACGTTGAGAGTTAATATAGCTTTAGGGAGCCGTAAAACAGGCAAGAAACCAGCTAAGGTGTTCGCCTTCATATTGCCGGCGGGTGTACACTGCCCAAATTTGCAATTTGGATATCTACTTTTGCTAGTGTTGCGAACATCTCATTTCACTAGGAAACTGAATTGTTTAACATGGTTTGCACGTGAAGTCATCGCACTATATAAGCTGGTGGTCATTGAGATTTGCTTTTGCTGATAAAATCAAATCTGGTGGTGGAAAATGCACACTGCAGAAGCGACACGCTCAGCAGCAAGGTTACTCAATAGCAGAAATTGTAAGGTCAGTGAAACCCATGTATTTGAGATAAAGAAATTATTATTGTTTGGTATAGCGTCGGCGGGGCACGGAGCGTCTGGAACCACAAAAATGCGCATTCCGGCAAGAGTGTTTTCGAAAACAAAGTAGTTTCCGGGTTACTAAGGTTGAAGCCTGGGCGAGTTGGTGTGACATACTTAAAAGGTTAAAACAGCGCAAAAAACAACGGACAGGGTCAAGAAGGACACAGACAGAGCGCTGAAAAGGACACAGCGCTCTGTCTGTGTCCTTCGATCTTTACCCTGTCCGTTGTTTTTTGCGCTGTTTTAACTTTTAGAGCGTAGCTCTTAGGGGCCCGTTTCCAGCCTGAGCGGCGTCGGCGTCGCCGTTGGCGTCGCCGTTGGCGTCGCCGTCGGCGTCGCCGTCGCCGTCGGCGTCGGCGTAACCGCGCCCCTCCCTCTTCTCCTCCTCCCCCTCCTCCTCCCCTTCTCCTCCTCCCCCTCCTCCCCCTCCCCCTCCTTCTCCTCCTCCCCTCATTGTGTAGTATGGTCCGGGCAGGTCACGTGACCTCGGGGGATGGGGTCACATGACCCGTTTCCAGCCTGTGCGGCGTCGGCGTCGGCGTTGGCGTCGGCGTCGGCGTCGCCCCTCCCCCTCCTCCTCCTCCCCCCCCGCTCCTCCTCCTCCCCCTCCTCCCCCGCCCGGTAAAGGTGGTAAAGGAGAGGGAGGGGGAGCAGGAGGGGAGGAGGACTAGCAGGCATGATCACGAGGGAGGAGGAGGAATATACCCTCCACTCCTCCTCAAGAGCTGCGCTCCAATTCGGCGTTACAGGAAGTTGTAAACGGCTTTCACTTTTTTAAGTTAGTTTCCGGGCTCACGCACTCTGCTCTGTTGCAGGGCCGAGGAACCTTTAGAACACACAATAATTTTAAAACTACACCTCCTCCTTTTTTTTTTTTGTTGATTTTTTAGAGTATACGTTTTATTCCTGAGGGACTCTTGACCCTCCTCCGTTTGGGGGTGTTAATTCGACCCCTGTTAAAAATAATTTTCCACTGCTCTTCTTTTGCACACAAAAACTGTGAAGTTTAAAGGAATTACGGAGGTGGTGAAAGCTTGGGGAAGAACGTAAGAACGACACTGTGAGACATTAGAGCGGCTGCCAACGTTTAGCCGTCCATCTGAGGTTACCAGGATCTTCTCAGGTTTGCCTACCGTACACACCCGTAGCTTACGACCTATTTTACATGTACAGATCATGTACAGAGTGATCTGTAGATGTAAAATGGGTCGTGCAACAATTCTTGCACTTTCATTAAGTAACGTACAGGACTAATCCCTGACGATAACCTGCAAGAAATCTACCAGTTTTCCTCTCCGCGCAAAGGCAGACGCAGAAAAAAAAAAAAAAAGAAATAAAGGAAAGAGACAGCTTTTTCCTCCCCAACTCGGAACCAAAACAAGCGGCCACTTAATCTGACATCAGTTACAGTATATCATCAGTGTTCACCACTATCATGCGCTGGGGATGGCAAAGCCTAGAGCATGAGCTGAGCTTTAGTCATTAGAGTTCGGCTATTCTGATATCTAATTGAACACGAGCCATTACCCGAATGTTTGTAAAGGCTGATCGTCATGAGTTCCAGGACTCGAATCGGGCTCATGACAATCGAGAACGTCAGGCCGTCACGTGACTCGTGGTACAAAGCAGGGATTTCCCCAGGAATTAAAATTAGGGGGGGTGTCTAAACCTTTAGGGGAAGGGAGAGTTAGGGGGAAGGGCATTGAGAGTAGAGGAGTTGTTGCGAAAAAAACAAGGGGGTGTGTACACACCGCTAGGGGGGTAGGGGGTGTGTAGGGAAATCACTGGTGCGAAGTCGTGATGTCATGTGGCGTCACTGTGTTAACACGTTAATGAATCTAGTGACATCCCGATTTGAATCCACTTGACGCAGTGAGTCACATGACCACGTCACGTGATGTAGCGGGGTCACGTTACGTGACATTACTTGACGTCATATATTGACACCCTGACACCGAGCCCTCAACGTCGTTCACAGTATACGTTAACGTGAGCACTCAACTCGGACCGGGTGCAGGAGACAGTAACGAGAAACTGGTCGCTTACTCGGCGTCGTTTGGTTGCGCGCTGGATACAGGAGCCTGAGACACGACCCTGGAAGGATCGAATCCACACAAACGGAACGTGTTAAAAGCTTTTTTGACGGGATGTTTACACAGAGGCATTTCATTCGACAATGTCGACGGTTCAATTTATTTCTGTTAGCTTTCAACCTAAGAAAGAAAAGCGGGGCTGTTTAGCGGTGCTTCGCTGCAAGCGTCTCGACGTTTTCTTTCTTTTTTTTCTTCTATGAAGGCCATATTCCGCTATTTTAATTGAGACAAACCTCTTTCCCCTTTTTAACACTTCGTGGTAACAGAACAAGCTCAGCTGGCTTCTCTGTCCCTAGTCAAACACTGCTATCTTGCGAGGCGTTGTGATGACGACCCTTTTCATGCAAGGCGTTGTTTTTAATTTTGACGAAAAAAATATTTTGCTGGCTTCGTTCTCAAAAAAATAAAACCAATCCTTGCTTTAAAAAAATGTATTTGCAAAAAAAAAAAATTATAAGCATTTTTACCCATGCGCGCATTTTGCGTATCGCGCGATGTTGGCATCTCGGGCGGCTTCCCCCAAAAAACTGTTCTGGCTACGGGTCTAGACATATTCACTGACAAATTAGGCATAGGAAGGATTGACAAAAAGTATTAATCACTAAGTATTAGGATCGTTATTTTGAGGAACAAAATCGCAAATACGGCACATTGCGCAATAATGCTCTGAATTAAAGATTCGTTTTCTCCGTATCTATAAAGGCTTAGGTCTTCAACCTTTGTCAGTGTGTTGCCCTGTATATAGTTCATCTTTGTATGAAATTTAATATTTATTAAATTATGAAGAACGGGTATGTGCACGCCCCATTTATGGCAACAGCGTTAGCGTCAATTCGGCCACCATCTCTCGCTTTATAACATCAAAGCCACACAAATATTACACTATTTTTCTGGAGATTCTGTTAGTTCATAGTATAAACGTTAATTCTGGAGAGTTTAAAGAATATTAAAGATGGCCTTTTTTTAAAAAATAAATTTCAAGGTAATGCATATTTAGTCAAATGCCCCTGTTTGAGCTTTAATGGTAAATTTTTCCCGCTAACCAGGAAAACAATATTTTATGAAAAGGTTAACTAAATACAGGGTAACACACTGGAAAAGTTTGAAGGCTTTATCTTTTATAGGTACGAAGAAAACAAATCTTTAATCCAGAGCGTTATGGCGCAATGTGCCGCATTTGCGATTTTGTTTCTCAAAATAACCACCCTAATACTCGGTGATTAACATTTTCTGTCAATCTTTCCTATGCCTAGTTTGTCAGGAAGTATTTCTAGACCCACAGCCAGAACAGTTTTTTTGTGGGGACAGGCCGCCCGAAATCCAACATCGCGCGATACGCAAAACAACTGGGAGGGTGCGTACCAATTTTTTTTGGCAAAGAATATATATATATATATATATATATATATATATATATATATATATTACAAGTAAGGATTGGTTTTATTCTTCTGGGCGCGGAGCCAGCAAAATACTTTTTTTCTCGTCAAAATTAAAAATGGTTTTACAACAGATTCCACCTGCGCATTCCACATTATGTGTTTGTCAACAAAGGCGCCTAAATATTGAACTGAGTTATCGTATGCTAAAGGTTTACAACTAAAGGCTTATAATTATGATATTATATAAAGACATAGGTTGCTGTCATGCCGCAATTTTACCTAAATGTTTTTGTATGCCCTCTCGCGACATTACGGATGTCCAGATTCGGCGTTCAGCTGGAATGATTTTAACCTGGGATGACTAATGTTTTTTTTTTGTTTTTTTTTCTCGTTTCAGTACTTAAGTCCCAAAAATTTCAATGTCTCATCACCAAAAGTTTATCACGTTTGTCATTGAAATGGGCAGTTCTAAGAGCAAATAACAGAACGCAAAGAAAGAAGAGATCTTGCCTTCGACTTCGTTTTTTGAGAGGAGGGGTCGGAGGTTTCGGGGTCAGGAACAAAGCGATGCGCTTCTTCTCGCGTCTGTAACAGAGATGCGCAGATTCACTTATGGTTCAGTAAGACATGAGTATTTTTTTTTAACTTCTTATGTTAATTTGATTCCTTTCGTCTTCTACTTTCTATCATTGTAGACACCCCTGCGCAGCTCACGGAACTAATAGCCGCACGTTCATTACACAGCTACCATTCACAATTGCGATCCACGGAGAATTTATCATTTACGTATAGTTGCACAGAATTACGTAAATATATTTTCTTTCCTAACACACACAATATACTTTCCTGTGAAAAAAACTGAGCCCCGATCTTTGCGATTTACGTAAAGTGGCATTCACACGGGGGATGCTTTTCGGGGAGGGATGCGCGTGACGTCAGCGGTTGGCGGAGCCAGCTGGCAACGGGACTCCCTCCCCGACTGAAGCATTCACACCAACGGCGTGGACGGCGTGGAGACGAGAGGGATGTCAGCGTTATCAGACGCATTTAGCGATCACGCTCTCGACAGCAGGGCTCGGTGTCGGCTGACGAGAAAATGGAGGCGTACATGAGACGGTGATACGCGATTATGGCAGCATGCGCTGTTTGGTGCAGAAGATAACGAACTGCTTCCTGCTAAAAACAAATATGCTTCTTGAATGGGTGCATACAACGCACGGGACGTGAAATCCAAAACCAATTATATGAGGAGCGGCTTGAGGACGGCATTGGTGAAGATCGAAGACTCCTTCGGGTGCTTCGGACGACTACGCGCAACAGCGCAACAGCACAAGAGCCGATCCCGATGCCACTGCCGGTATCTCGCTGATCAAAATCTGTGAAGTTGCCAGACACGCGAACAAAATACCGCCGATTGCAAGAGATCCCACGCCAAGGCGAGGAGCGTTTGAGCAGCCCAAAGGTGCAGCCTGATCAAAAAGCTCCCCCATCTCCCTGGAATGTTTACGTCAGCGCGGCTCCGCGCAAAAGCGTGATGTTGCTCATGTGCTGTGCAACCCGGGGAGTAAAGGTAGGGATTTCCCCCTTGTGTGAATACCCTTAATGACCAATTCACACGACGAACTGATCCGCGGGCGGATCGCTCACGTGAAAACATGTCCGCGGTTCGTCCGTCTCCCAAGCGCATCCACACGAGGGAGACGACGAGCAGACGCCAGCGAGGACGGACCGATCCAGCTCGCCACCTCACTGTGCCGCGAAACTCCAACATCGCACCGTGGCGCCGTTGTCAGAAAGAGAAATCGACGTTTGTTTCACCGATAAAAGAACCGTACGCCGCTGTTACGTACAGATCAAGAGCGAGCACCGTGATCTGCTTCGCGCGAAGCGCCACTAGCTTACTAGCCCAAAACATCACAGTGACGCAGGAGGGTGCTTTCATGTGCGCTTTACCTGGGGTGATGGCATCAGGCCATTTTGTTCGAAACGCTTATTTTTATTTGCTCTTTTGAAGCGCATGAAAGAGCGTGTTCATACACGCGCTTTTGGCGCTGACTGTGCTGTGATGACATTTTGTTTTCGACGATTTATTTGTATTTCCCATTTGAGCGCGTGCTCTCGGCATCGGGTATTGACAACTACAAGCATGGCACCTTGACTTGGTGCCCCATGCGTGCAAGCACGAGCAACTTGCGCGAGAACACAGCCTTGGCAAGCTGCAAATGCACGGGCTTGCCCGTGCCAGCACAGACATGACGGCGGCTAGTCGCTTTGCTTGCCATCGTCTATTGGGGAGGAGATCGAACAGGTCACGCCTTTAGCGGTACACTTCAGCTGTGGGGACAACAAACCGAATTTTCTTGTTTGTTGTTGATCAGAGAAATCGAAGATCACGATTCGTAGGCCGCTCCTTGTGCGTCGCCTTTCCCAACATACCCAAAAATATGACGCGACACCTCCATGAAGGGCGACGTCAAGCACAAGCTGCTAAACACCGCAGAGACGAAACATGTATAACAATATACACGGACGCAACACGTTCCCACACTGGATCATTCGCCTGCGCAATCTATACACCAAGACAGACAACACCTATCACACACATGGAAGGACCCTTTGACAACCCCCCAAACATCACCACGCTGGAAACATACGCGATTATATATGCCATACACGAAGCTTCTCTGCTCACTGAACACAATAACGCCAACATTAATCTCTACACCGACTCAGCCCAAGCACTTCGCAACATGCAACACAGGTTATTGGAGCCACATTTACATGATATCCTAATGGACGCCTACACCCGCAACAACAACATCAGAGTCACCCTGCGCTGGATACCTGGCCACGCGGGTATTGAGGGAAATGAGCTGGCACATCAACTCGCCCGCGAGATCAACTTCCGGGCTCCCTCGATCCCCTGGCCAAACCCAACGTCAGCGGACGACGCCGCAACTTACAAAAAGCAAATAACTGAACACTACAAAAACATTAGGGAAAACCGTACCACCCTTCCCAAACCACGCCCCTCACTTAGCACCGAACAAGCACACATTCTCCGCGAGGTACAAACCAACACTCTCCTCACCCCGCTAATGCTCTAAAACCTCAGGTGGCAGAAGACAGCTCACTGTCCCAACTGCCCCGAGGTCAGGGCTGACACAGAGCACATACTCCACGCCTGTAACACTGCGCTCAACTCTCCCTACTTCCCGTACCCATCCCCTCCCTCCTGGAATGCTTGGCTCAGCTCGGACTCGGCGGACCTCCAATGGGCCCTGGCGGAGCAAGAGCTCCTTTTCACAAGGCCGTAGTTTTTGGATTTTAATAAAGTTGTTCTCCTCCAAAGCACTGGTCAAAGCGAGGCGCTAGTGCCCGGACCGTGCTTGGAGAGGTTTAATTTCTTTGTTATGCCGTGCTAGTAAACGCTGGGCTGTGGGGACAACTAAAGCCCCTCTATCCTGGGAAAAGTGGCGCCATTTATTGTTGCGGAAATGCTCGAGACACGTGCCGCGCGCCACTTCTGGTGAGAAAATGGTGTCGGAAATCTAGCTCCGTGCTGCGCTGTGCCGCCATGATCTTCCCAAGAGCTGTACGTGCCTCGTGCATCGACGCACCTGGAGCTACTTTTCAAACATGAAGGGGCGAAATATCGGCGCTCATTTTTTTGTCTATATGTGTTCAAAGGAGCAGCACCACATCGAACATACCAATATCTTGTTAAAAAAGTCACGAAAAGGAATTTTAAAACGAATTAAACGATTAGCAAAGAGCACCTGGTGGATGTCGCTAACGCCTCGCTTGTAATGCCCGTCTAGGAACCTTGACAGCTAGTGACGGTGAGTGTCTCGCCTCCGGCCACGACGAGAGAAAAGGGGAAGGAGAAACTCCCCTCTTCCCGAGAATGCCTTTTGTGTGTCGCAGAAGTCGCTATTGTCCCCCTACAAGATTATAGAAGATTAACCCGTCACTCAAAATTCGTACAAAAGCAGCCGCTTCGGTGGCTGGAACGACTAGGCCATCCTCTCGACGTCAGCCTCGCCGTAGCTTTGCTCGTCCCGAGACGACCTACGTCACGATTGCGTTGACTGTCACGTGGTCTCCGCTGGGCCTTCTCCGAGCGCTAGCCAGAGTGGGTCATGTACAACGAAAAATACAGCCTGCAGGCTCAGAATACAAACGTGCGATTGTCATTTACGGATATTGTGGATCATATTCAACCTATTTTTGAACACGACGGGAATATCTCAAATTTCGTTGAAGTACCCAACGAGCTCGATAAAGCGCCCCCTATAGTTCGATCCCCTGCCCAATAATACAAAAGATGGCATCCCCTAGGGTGCCTCAACGTCCTTCTCTTTAGGGTGATGACCTTTCTTGTAGTACTTGATGCCAACAGCACGCGCTTGCAGGGAAAATGCAAAATGTGGCAGAACCTACAGGTGCCACAAACACACGGGTTATAAAAAACACCCCCAGTGATTGTAGTTCCAAACTAAAAACTACCGAGGCTCCACTGTGCCCAGCACGGTGCCGGTGAGCGCGCTAGCTCACGCTGCCGCGTGGCTTTGCGAGCCGCGAGAAATAAGAGAATATATGCCTTTTGTCTAACCTTTGAGCCGGACGTCCCTTTTCTTCTCCGGTGCTTTTGAACACATTACCGACAAATTGGTGGCCTTGACGTCCGACAACAGTGAACCAGAGCGCAGGCAACTCCTCCGACGCCGCAAGGGTGTAATCGGGTGCATCAGGCGCACATGCACTCTTTTTTTTTAAAGATGCACCCTCCGTTACCCAGCCAGTGTACTTGTACATCGACAATAAGCATCATCCTCTCCCTTGAAAAGCCTCTAGGTGTATAAGTGCACTGCCACGCTAGCCACGCGCCCCGATCAGCTTGTGCTTGGATTCCCACTTGGGGTCACTTTTTGGGTTGGGCAGTTTCTTAGGAAGCATGGAGCTATCCTGTTCACTCGGTATTGACAGTAGAGTGGACGCTATGCTTGTTTTAGGCCAATCGGGTCTCCGGGTAGGATCCCGTGACTGCAGTCTCCAAGCTAGAGACAAGGCAGACCACGACAACTGCCTGAAGGCCAAGGCCACGGATAGCATCCACTGCACTATTAACTTTGGGTGTAACTTTCAAGAGGATATAAGCGACAAATTCTCTCGTTGTGTTCATTGTTGGGTTGCCCCTGAAGAAAAGACTAGAGTTCCTGTATAGGCTCCCTACGGGAGCCAGAGTTGCGCATTTGTTTTCCCCGCGCCGCCACGCCGCTATTCGCCGAGATCCATCACGTGAGGAGCAAAGCATCCGTTGGCGTGCAAGAAAGCCACCTTTACGGTCGCTCCGCCGACGTTTCTCTTGCCCCGGCGCATGTTTCCCTGCTTTCCGCCTCCTTTTCCTCCTCTCCTGCTTTCCATCCGCGGCGGCGCGCGCGGCGCCGCTATTCGCCAAATTTAGTCACGTGAGGAGCAAAGCATCCAGCTCGTGCGGGAAAGCCGGCGCTACGGCCACGCGCCGAGGCTGAATGCGCAACTCTGCTACCGTAGGTAGCTATACAGGAACTCTAGAAAAGACTTTGCAAGGGCGCCCCCTTTTGGCCTTGAAGGAGTTGCTGTTTTCCTACTCCACTCTTTTTCTTTTTTTCCTAAGCTGGAAAGCGTGGAAGAAGGTGCGCAGTCGCCAGACCAATGAACCGGAGGCTTTTTAATCCCTCGACTCCGCTGTCTGGGCGCGGGTAACGGCAGGGGCGTGATCATGTGGTAAAGGTTTCACGGATGACGTAGTAGCTTTTTTTCGACCTCGGAATGTCTGCTTCCCGGCATAGGTAGTTTCTTGTGTGCTGTGCTGCGACCAGCGGGGCTGCCGTAGATTTCGTCCGCGACAACGTATTCGAGTGCACCAAGATTTCCAGTGTTTGAAAAGTCGAACACGAATATCGGCAACAAGCGATTTCTTCTTAAAAAAAAAAAAAAGAAAACCTAGGAATTTATATGATGCGTTTAGTGTTCGGTTCGGCGAATTACTGCTTCTGCCACATCGTGTTGAATCCTCACGGACCGCTTTCTTTTTGTTTTTGTGTTTGTGTGGTTCTGAAGCGCTCGACATATATCTCGGATTACATATTTCAAGTCCGGTATTTTCATCGTAAGTGCGCTGCAACCTACTCCTTTGTAACAGTTGACCGTTCAGTCCCGGATTACCTCTAGAATTAGGCAGCGTCAATTTTCTAGCAGCGGGAGAATAATTTTCCCGAAATTCTATCGGCAGTTGCCTGCCATTTGCTGTCTACAATCTCGTGACAATTGCAGGTAGAATACTGACTTTCTTATTCTCCCGGCGTTTTGTGAAAACACATTTTCGTTGATACACGTTTTGTAGACACGTTTCATCGACACTAACGTTTTATCGTCACTCGTTACGCGAAATGCACACTATAAGGAGTATTCACTGGGCGCCATATTTGTGTGTGATGTCTAGAGCGCATGCTCTGAACGAGCCCACATTAATACGCTGCTAAGACCAGCAATCTTGAGGGTGCGAAATGCACGTTACAAAAGAACTGTGGAAGCTCACCATCAGCACGCGCTCAGCAGTCGTGCACACAGCTATGGCCGCCAGTGAATACTTCCTATAGGGACATATTGTCGCGCGTGTATCTCTGAGGCGCGTGCTCACCGACCCAGCCCACCCGTTCTCACCGCTTCGTGGCTCATTACAAGAATGTTAACCCACCTGTCCCACCCGTACACGTCACTTCTCGGATACATTCTGGGGCGGCTCATTACAAGAAAGGTAAGGAGGGAAGCTAATATAAAAAGGCTAATCTGAGCTGTCGATGAAGCGTCGTTTGATGAATGAATGGCGACTGCCGGTGGAATTTCGTGGAAATAATTCTGCCGGCTGCTGGGAGAATAGACACTACCTAAGACTCACCCTCGGTTCTTGTTTGCTTAGTATTCTTCTCAGTTGTGTAACAGCTTACTTGTACTTCACATGTCACAGATTGTTTGCAAGTTTGTACTTGTTTACGGAATAGGCTGTAGCAATCCCGTGTGTCCGTTTATCTGCCTTTTTGCAATCATCGGGGCGCATGCATTTTTTTGAGGGTTTCCTTGTTGTCTTAAATAGGTTTATGAAGTTAGTTATGAAGCGGGTGCATAAAGTGGTGTGACCATGCACCTTTGAATCGGTGCATCTGTGTTCTCTTCAAATTCACGGTGGGTGTAGAAAGAGGTGCAACTGTACACTATTGAACGGGGTGCTCCTGAGTTCCCCTTGAGAGCGGTAGATGTAGAAAGGTAATGGTACACTATTCAGCGGGGTGCATCTGTGATCCCTTTGAGTGAGGCGGGGTTATGAAGTGGTGCAAAGGTGCAACTTCGAATGGGGTGCATCTGTGTTCCCTTTCATTTCATTTGGTGTAGAAAGAGGTGTAGCCGCACACCACTGAATGGGGTGCACCTGTGTACCCTTCTACTGAGATTTTTGTAGAAAAATGTGTACATGGTGCACCACACACATGCTCCCATATTTGGGGTGTACAATTAGTCCCACCAGAGGGTGTAGTATATGTGACAAGCACTTACACCTCCTATGAGTGTACCCCATGACACCCTTTTTTTAGAGTGGACGCAGGCTTGATTACCACCGTCCAGCTCCGCCTTCCAGTCGTCTGGGCGAAAAATCCACGGGCATAGTTTTACCAAGTGGAAGCACAGTTCCACTTGCGGAACATCACCACCCAGTTATCACGCTACTATCATGTCGTGTCGGCCCTCCCCCCAGAACTGGCTGATAAATTGGACGACATACTGGCGTTGCCACCTCCTGATGGACGCTTTCGACCACCTCAAGCGCAAAATCCTCGCCAGGAAGACGGAGTCGGAAACATCGCGGCTTCAGCAGCTCTTGAACACCGAAGAGCTGGGCGACCGTATGACCCTCCCAGCTGCTTCACCGCATGCGGCAACTGCTGTGTGAGCAAGGATCTGACGCGAACAACCGCATTTTACGGGAATTATACTCCTCCATCGCTTGCCCCAAGGGAAGCGCATGGCCCTCGCCCCAGCTGCAGATTCCTCTTGACCGCCTCGCGGAGATGGCCGATCGCGTCGCAAGTGCGAACAACCATGCAACTGGCAGAAAAACGTTCCGGCCCGTCACTATAGAGGCGGCAAGTGACAAAGGTTCAACAGCAAGCTGTCTGTTTTTCATTACAGAACGTATTTCAGGCCGCTGCTTCTTGGTCGACACCGAAGCTGAAATGTCCGTCCTTCCTCAAACACTAGCGGAAAGACGACACCCAAAGCCGTGATCACACTTCGCTGCGGCAAACGGATCCAACATTCCAACATACGGAATCCGCTCGGTGACCCTTGACTTGGGATTGCGCCGAGTCTTCCGATGGATTTTTGTCATAGCCAATGTGACCTACCCACTCTTGGGTTCTGATTTCCTTTCCCACTTCGATTTAGATGTCAGCATGCGCCGCCGTCGCCTGATTGACAACAGAACTCGCCTTGAGGTCAAAGGAGCCTTTACCAACTTAACTTCAGTTTTGCCGATATCCTAAAAGAATTTCCAGAGATCACGAAGACGTCTAAGATATCAGAGCTACCGCCACACTGCGTGACCCATTATATCGTCACTTCTGGCCCACCCACTTTTGCTCGCCCTCGTCGTCTATCGGGCGAACGCCTCCGTGTAGCCAGACTAGAGTCCGCGCAAACCTTTCAGAGGTTCATCCACGAAGTCCTTCATAGACTGCCTTTCATCCTCGCCTACGTGGATGACCTCTTGATAGCGAGCGCATCACCCGAAGAGCACAACGAACATCTACGCCTTACCTTCGAACGACTCCGCCACTACGGACTCACCATCAATGTGGCGAAGTGTACCTTTGGGGCGACGGCTTTGGAATTTCTCGGACACCGCATCACACCTGCTGGCATCGAACCTTTTCACTCCAAGGTACAAATGATCCGAGATTTCCCTCAATCAAAATCTTTTCGGAAACTGCTAGAGTCTCTTGGACTCGTCAACTTTCATTTCTTGGACTCATCAACTTTCATCGACGATTTATTCCACACTGCGCACAGGCTATAAAATCTCTGACAGGCTTGCTACGTGGTAAACAGAAATCTTCCACGGAAATACCATGGACAGACAGCACACTAAAGGCTTTCACCGCTGTAAAACATGTCCTTGCCGACGCCAGATTTTTGGCGCACCCTCGAAATGACGCTCCCACGTGCATCATGGAATGCTTCGGAAGTTGCAGTAGGAGCAGTGTTGCAACAGCAAAACAAAAATAAGTGGCTCCCACTGGCATTTTTCTCTCAGAAACTCACCCCAACGGAGACACGCTATAGCACGTTCGGACGCGAATTCTTTGCAGTTTATGCAACAATTCGCCACTTCCACTACTCCTTTGAAGGCCGAGTGTTTCACGTGCTGACCGACTACAAGCCTCTCGCTTACTCATTCGACGGGAACCACAACTCCTATTCTGCAAGAGAAATTCGCCACCTTGCTTACATCGCAGAATATACTACAGATCTACGCCATGTCGCCGGTATTGCCAACACGCCAGCAGACGCACTATCTCGCATTGAAAATGTATCTCCGTCTCCAGTTGTCAATTTTTCGAAATTGGCCTTGGCCCAACAGGACGACGCCGAACTGGAAAAGCTACGCACGTCATCAACATCTCTCAAGCTGCAGTCCACTACATTACAACTCGCCACTTGCGAGATTGTTTGCGGTATGTCGAATGGGCACACCCAGACCTTAGATTCCTCCAAACTTTCGTCAGGCCATTTTCTACGCTCTGCATGATCTCAGTCATCCAGGAATTCGCGCCATGCAACGCCTAGTTACATCAAGATACATCTGGCCCCGGATCAACGCAGACATCTGTCTGTGGGCGAAGACTTGCTGCAAATTCCAGCACCCAAAGGTGTTTCGACACATAAAGAAACCGCTCCACCCATTTCGACCGCCAGATGCCAGATTCATTCGATCGTGTACGTATAGACATCGTGGGCCCGCTACCGTCATCTAACGGATTTCGCTACATTTTGACACGTACGTAAACAGATTCACGCGATGGCCTGAAGCTGTTCCGCTCGCGGACATCACTGCAGAGACCGTCGCCCACACCTTCACAACCACCTGGATCTCACGGTTCCGTTGCCCATCTATCATCACGACCAACTGTGGCCGACAATTTCAATGCGCGTTTTTCAAGGCCCTCACCAAAATCTTGGGTGCGCGCCACATACACACGATATCGTACCATCCTGCCGCAAATGGTGTGGTTGAGCGCCTACATCACCAGCTCAAGATGGCACTCCTGACTAGAAAAGATCGAAACCATTATGGTTTCATCTTCCTCTTGTTCACCTTGGAGGTCACGGTACCGTCAAGATGGACTTAACTTGCACCTCAGCCGAACTGGTTTACGGTACTACACTTCGGTTTGAAGAGATTTCTTTACGTGCACACCATCCGCACAGCCTGACATCCCTTCATACCTTGAAGAGATTAAAAAATTCTTCACTTCTCTACGGCCCAAGACAACAAACACAAAGACATATTTTTAGAAGTGAAGATCTTGATACGTGCGATCACGTATCCCTGGGAAGGGATACGGTACGCGCACCTCTCATTCCCTCGTATACGATGGACCATTCGAAGTCATCTCACGCACCGACAAAACTTGTACGGTCAACATCACTGGTCGTCATGACGTCGTCATACGTGATCGAGTGAAACCGGCTTACTTGGACTCTTCTCTGACGGACCCTGTGCTCCTGCACCATCCATCAGCCGTCACACCTACTCAAGTAAAAGTTTCCCTAAAATCACCGACTTCCCAAAGGACCGTGACGTGGGCCACGACCGCACGGGTTGCTCCACGGCATTAAAGGGGGGGGGGGGGGGGGGGGGGGGATTTTGTAGCAAAACCGACAGGTGCCGCAACGACGGGTTGTAGAAAATACCCGAGTAAATGTACTTCCAAACTAGAAAAAAAAAAAAAAAAAAAAAAACAATCGAGGGTTTACTGCGCCGAGTATGGTGCCGGTGAGCGCGCCAGCTCCCGCTGCCGCGTGGCCTCGGGAGCCGCGAGAAATAAGAGAATATATGCCTTTTGTCTAAGCTCTGAGCCGGACGTCCCTTTTTTTCCCCGGTGCTTTCGAACACACTGCCGACAAAAGAAATCGTCAAGAACGAACTGTCGCTGTAGAGCAGTCAGCGCCACGAGCGCGTGTATGGACACACTCTTTCACGCGTTTCAGAACAAAAAAATAAAATTAAGCGCTCGAAACAAAATCGTCAGATGTCATCACAAAGTGCACATGAAGGCACTTTAGCATCACCCTAAAGAGAAGGGCATTGAAGCACCCAAGTCCTGCTCGAGAAAGCTTCGGCGTAAAAGCAACGAAGTTATAGGCTCGCGGACGGGCGTTTGGAGATGTCTTCACGCACTCCGCACTTGCGCACAACACTAAAGGCCCGTTCACACTCTTGCGGCCTCTTATAACTGGGTGCCTTGAAACCTCTTACGACGAGAGGACACACTGGAGCCATATATTGAGTAGCAGCGTAAACTTGGCGGTCCGGCATATTTTCTGTTTTTCTCGCGCATTATCCCTTCTTGACTCGAAAAACCTTTTTTGTCAACGTTATAAATGAGCCCTTCTCATAGGTATTACGCACATTTGACCTCGGAAATCCCGCAAAAACCTTCGCTCTTGTGAAATGCAGTTCCAGGGTAACCGCATAGATGGCGCCAGCGTGCCAGTGTGGTCTCTCGTCCTAAGACATTTTAAGAGGTTTAACAGGTCTTGTCCCTCTCGGTTGTACTCGGTTGCAAGAGTGTGAACGGGCTTTTAAAGTATGGTTCCTAGAAAGACTGACTAGTCTTCCGTTCACTACCCGCGTAGGCGAGTGCTGCGAAATGAAAGCGCGTGGCGGCGCTGCGAGCAATCGGCGTGCCAGAATTTGGCAGTTACCAAGCCACAAAAGAAATCTGGATAAAACTCGACAAACACAAGCAAATGAGCACTTCGCACATGAATTATTTACACCTCATGGCCCTCTAAAGCCTTAGTTGTTCTCACCTTGCTGCCCTCTATAAACACCAGGCAATGGGTAGAGTACTTTTGAAAAGGGAAAAACATGACTGAAAATCTGGGTGTCTTTTTTTTACTCTTCAAATATACGGTTATTGACTCCTTACACCATTGTAATACCTTTTCGTGCGAAAACTTTTGTAAAGATGAACTTGGATAAAATTGCAAAAATTAACGCAACATTATACGGGATGTGAAAATAAAAAAATACTTATCTTAAAAAAATACACCATTGTAATGTTGTTTTCTCCTATGTACTACCCTCTGTCCTTGCACCAACCGCTCCATGCGAATCTTCGACTGCTGAAAGCAGTGCTGTAGCCCGAAGGTCATCAACTCCGTCGCTTTTGCCTTCACAGCATGGACAGAATAAAACATTTCTCGTTTCAATCCAGATTTGATCAAGGGGAACAGAAAAAAATCAGATGGTCAGGTGAGTAGGGCGGATGCCCCAACACGGTGATGCTGTGCTCAGCCAGGAACGACACGACTGTCAAGGCTTCGTGTGCTGGCGCGTTGTACTGGTGAATGATTCATGAATTGTTCTTCCACATTTCAGGCCACGTGCTTCCTGGCTTAGCATAGCATCACAGTGTTGGAGCGCCCGCCGTACTCAACTCTCCTGGATCTGACTTTCCTCTTCCCCAAGATCAAGTCTGGGTGTAAAGGAAAAAGTTCTGACTGTGTTCATGCTGCGAAGGCAAAAGCGACGGAGGTCATGAAGCAGAAGGGCTTATCACTCGATGAACAACAGCACTGCTTTCAGCCATGGAATATTCGCATGGAGCGGTGTAGGGACAGGGGAGGGGAGTACATAGAAGAAGACATTACAACTGTATAATTTTTTTAATACAGTAGTTTTCAAGATGAGTCATTAATAGCCACACGTATATTCCTATCCTGTAGGGGCGCGTTTATTTTGTGCCCATAGAGCTTCTATAGCTTGTTCCATATAGGCCTCCTGCGTTGCCCAGGGGACGCTACGAAAAGGGACTCGTTAAGACTTGTTTTGGGTAGTACAAACTTGAGCGTCTCAAACTGCAACACATGTAGAAGCGTGCCTGCTTTGGCGCGGAACGCGAGATCACAAGGAAAATACAAAGAAACAACAAAAATACGAATGCCGTCGAAGCGCAGGTCAAAGCTAAGACGCTAACAGCATGAGGCAAAAGACGCCGTTTCACGCGTTACAAAGTAAAAAAAAAAAAAGAAGAAGAAATAAAGTTTTGGGACGCCAGATGTTCTGACGTCACGACGCAGAGATAAGAAATGCATACCCTAGCGAGGGTGGCATGAATCTGGCACTTTCGATTGTCTTGGGGCGTCGAATCTAACCGGTTTCTGACGTCGAAAGGTGTTTTTCCGTTCTTCAGCAAGAAAGATCAAAGCCCAGCGAAGATGTCATAAGTAGTGCGAGGCCCAGTCAGGTGAGCTTGTACTACCCAAAATGAGGGCGCCACAATTTGCTCAGAGCTTCAGCGCAGGAGGCCTATGTAAGAAGGAACAAAGGCAAGGTATCGTTCCTATACGCGCAGAGAAACAGCTAGAGAGAGAGAGAGAGAGAAGAGGACACGAGAGGGGAAATCAGAACGCCAAGCTCTGGTTGGAACGGTTAAGGCCCGTTCACACTCTTGCGACCGAGTAAGACCGAGAGAGATCAGACCGGTTTTCAAGCCTTTTGCAATCTCTACTAGCTCCGCTGCATCGCATCCGGTCCTAAGAAGTCGCAGAAGGCTTAAAAACCGGTCTGGTTTCTCTCGGTCGTACTCGGTTGCAAGAGTGTGAACGGGCCTTTAATGGGTAGACCTGACGCTCGCTGCCTTTGTCTTCACTGCACTTGCCGAACGCGTTCGAATGCGAAAGCCAAACGCGTTAGAACGCGGAACGCCGGCGTTTGGCGCTTGACTCTCGCATACGAATTTCGAACACGTTCGACGAGTGCGGTGGAGACAAAAATGGCGAGCGTAAGGTCTACCCACTAAAAGTTATCCCGATTAATCGCCACCATTCAAACGATTAATTAATCCATTATTTGGTCTCGTTCATTTCCATGCATACTATATTTTTTAAAGTCAAAATGACATTGATTTTTGCTTTTGCTGAATATGTAATAAACGGCGCAATATACACTTTTGAGTATAAAATGATTTCGATGTGGTTGAGAACAGTTTAAAGACACACTCACAGGTGCCGCACACACTCACACTTCAGCTGCATGAGGCAAAGGGGTTCCTTGATATTCTCCTGCAAGAAGGACCTTCTACGATTGTTCATAATAGCCTCACGGACACTCGAACGACGTTGAAATGGCCGAAACAAGTGTAATCCTCTGCACTTGTCTGAAGTTACAAATCTTGCTCCTACAGTTTACTTCAGGATAAAATTTCACCTAAAGTTTGTCCTTCATAGCGGTGTTCTTGTCCTTGTCTGCGAGGTGAAAACATTTGATTTTTACTTTCTTTTGGTTTGTCAAAGTTTGACCGATTAACCGGTTAAAAATATTAATCGCGATTAAAAAAGTATTCATTGATCGGTAGGTTCATCGATCAATTGCCCAGCCCCACCACTAATCATTCGAACCATGCAGAGCTTGGCGTTCAAACGTCCTCGACCGCTCTCGTCTGCTCGTCTGCCTCAGTTTCTCGCAGCATTCGAAGGAACGTGTACAACATTTGCTATTGGCCAGGCCCATAGAAATATCACTCACGTTCATTTATTGAAGCTCGCGGTTTTTCTAGTTTTGATCGGCGCCAATGGCGAAACATTTCGGGAGCGCGCTCCACAGTCTAGTCGTGGGTCGCCGCGCCCGCTCGGGTTTCCCGCGCTGACGCTGAACTGACACAAATAGACCAATTGCTATATTACCCACGCATCAAGGAAAATGCAGGGATTGGTGTTCCATGCGCCTCACGCGCAAGCTTCCCCGTATAAAAAAAAGATTCGAAGTAAATAACCAAAATAAAGCGTTGACGAACGCGCGTGCAAGATCCCATTTGTTTTAGGTATTTGCTTTAGAAAAATTACTACTATTGAGGCCAGCACGTGCGGCGCGTGGAACAACAATCCCTGCCTTATCCTTGATGCTTGGGTAATATAGCAAAACGTATATTAATCCTCCTTTTTCTAAATCTTGGTTCCAGCGGTCTGGAATAAAAACACATGTTCGCGTTCCACGAACTCACCAGCGGCCATGACAGGCTTTCAATATTATAGATACAGTGTACTATACTCCGCGACAACTTTTCTTGGCAATGCAGTGGAAGGCACAGGCCCGCGTCCCCTCTCCCATTCTGAGTTTGCGCGGGCTCTCCTCCTCTCTGCCGAAATGGGGGAGGAGGAGAGCCTGCGTACACTCAAAATTGGAGAGGGGACGCGGGCCTGTACCTTCCACTGCATTGCCAAGAAAAATTGTCGCGGAGTAGAGAATACTTGGGTAGTAAAGAGGCTCGCGCCAGCGGTCGTGGTGCGTGCGAGCGTTCTCTGCCCAAACAAATCAAACAACTTAAAAAAAAATGGAATGCGTTAAGGATTTTTCGTTGGTGTGTATTTAGCTTCTTCATTCCGCACGAGAGAGGCTCAGACGCCGTTAGTGTGCGAGAACAGACGAAGGCAGAAGCTCGCGCACGACCGCGGCTTGTACACGACGGACGAGAAATATCGCGACTTGCTGATGCGTCCCCTAGCCCAGAAGAACACCGCTAAAATAACGGCTATCAGCTTATTTTAGTGTCATCAGTGAACGCATTTAGGCTCTGTTTACATTGCGGCGGTCTAAACGCAACGACTCGGTGCTTTCCCGCAGTGAGCTCCCCCTCGGTGGGGCTATCGGAAACGCCTAAATTCCGTTTTCTGAGCGATATCTGGATTGCGGGTGTACGATTTTAGTCTTATGAGATCGCTAGAGCTTGTGACCTATAACCAGTGGTGAAGACAACAAGCGCTTGTCTAAAGTGAGTATTCCTCTTTTTGTTCCCTCGTTGTTGTTTTTTTTCTTGTTTCTTTTTAAGGCTATGATTCATGAATCAGAGTAAACCAGCCCAGTCTGAGGCATTAGCCCAGATTTCAATCATTTTACGACTACATCACGAAGCAGTTGCGTGTTTAGACCTTTCCAGAAAAAAAGAAAGAGCTTCTGGCCGGTGTCATTTTCAGCGTTGGTGCGTACGGCACGCACGTGATTTGCTCGCTTTTTCGAAGCGACGAACAGACGCGTGCTGGGCTGTAGAGATCGCACGCTGCAGGCTGTCGATTTCTCAATATTGGAACGGTGAATACTCACGCATCCTTGGCCTTCTCAGCCTCAGTCTTGGTCTTTTTCCTTCGGAACATGGCAGTGGGAGTGCTCGCCGGGCTCGGCCCGATGTCGGATCGGGACGAAATTTTGCTCGGGGGTTCCGAATTTGAGGACCGTGACTCGGGCAGAGATCGCCGCCCTTGACTGGCTTCTGATCACGCTTGGCCCGCACAGCACGAGGGGCTCGAGAAGTTGCATTGCGCGTCGTCTTCTTCACTTATATACAACAGTATATTCAATTTTTCTGAATTTCTGTGTGTGTGTTTTTTTTTGTTTGTTTTTACATTTACCTATGTGCACACTAAGTGTGCGTGAAAGAAGCGGGAAAAGAGACATGGGGGACAAGCTGCCTCTTTTAGCTTTCGCTTTGTTAAATGTTACGAGGAAGTGAAAACGATCGCCACGTTCTTTTCGGGTAACAGTGGCTGCGTTCGATTTACGTGCATCTCCTGTACCGGTGCAGAAACGTGTAGGGCGGTGTACTTCCGGTCGTATCTCAATACGCACGCCGGAAGTACACTGCCCTGCACGTTTCTGGTGTAGGAGGTGCAAGTAAATCGAACGCAGCTAGTGTCTAAACGGCTTCCATATTACAAAGAAATAGTTCGTCCCGAAACTTGTCATTTGCACCTCTGTCGGCACTATATCGCCACTGTGCATGCAACTTTTTCGGTCATTCCGACGTACAATGTGCCTATGCACGCTTCAATAATATACGGGGTGTCCACATTGGATACCAGGGCTAACGAGCAGAAAAAATCGAAACCTGCACAAATAGGGCTCAAACTTTCACCGAATGTGCATTGAGGTGGTAGATTTTACCCGATGAAATACCGAGGCGTAGCTCCCTTCCTGAGAAAAATGAGACCAGCAAATCTGCCAGGTTCAACGGCGGGCGTGTTATTCGCAGACGACGAAGTTAGCGAATAGTGGCGCTTACTTCCGATAGGCGCGGTGAGCCGACGCAAGGGTGCGTCGTCTGCTCGCGGTGCACCTTTTGAGAAGTGAACAAAGTGCATGCTTTTGTTCACTTTCCAAATTGACGAACATGCCCGTGCTATAGCTTTAGAGTTAGCAGGCTGGGCTGTGGATTTGTGAACATTGGAAATGTGTATAGTAGACGGTGGGTTCATTATGTGGGACGCGTTTTCCTTACAAATTTAGAAACGCAATGCTGAATCCGCAGCAACCGGATGAGCTATACCATGTCACACCTTCTTTGAGGCCATGCATCTTGCAGCCTATAGTGTTAGCTAAACCATAATACCAGCAGAACTCCGGTCATGTTGACCTTCTGTTATCGGTGAGGTATACTTTAGTTAGGGGCAAGCCGGTGCATAACTCAGGAATGTAAGATAGCGAGTGTCCGAGTTCAGCGGTACCATATGAACTATTAACTTCCAGCAGAGCTTAGGGTTTGCATTTGAACTCTATCCTGATGCAAGAATTTGGGCCTACGGGCCCCAACGACTGTTCCTTCTGGCCATACAGATGAGCGCCTCCATGGTTTCGGTGCTTCCGAGGCAGGCGGTGTACGTGTTCCCACCTCTAGAGCTCTTCGACCCGATCTGCGTGCGCCTGGTCGTGGACAGCATGGACTCCTCAACGACCGTTGCCTGTCTCTTGGGCTTCTTCAAGCTCATCTGCGAGCACGCCTACCGTAAGGTACGAAAAAATCTGCCTTGACAGACATGCGAGCTCCGCCGTGTTTTCAAGTGCACTGCACGTCTTTTTTTTTTTTTTTTTTTTTTTTTTTCAAGAGGAAAGTGCGTTATTTTGTATGTTGTATTTTTCGGCCGCATTCGATCGCTTCCGAATGTTTATTAGTGTTCAAAGTTTTGGGGAAATTTGAGCTTACCTCTGGAATTTGCAAACACATGGAAGACATGTTATTTTAGCTTTGTGATTGCTGCCCTAAAGCGACTGGATGCGACACAGAAACGTAATTTTCGCCCACAAAAAAAAAAAAAAAAAAAGACGTGAAAGAAAAAAGCACAGGGAGACGGTGGCACGCGCGTGTCTGTGGGTCTTAGAAAAGTTAGTATTTACTAACTCGAAGTTATGTATCTGCTTGACACAACATTCATTACCTTAATTGTTAGTAACTGCAGTTAGTATACCGATCAATTCAGTAACGTTACTAACTCAAGAAGTTAGTAACGGATACTACCCATTACTAGAATGGAAAGTTGGGCAAGTTGGTATGAATCCATTTTTAAAAACAGCGTAAATAACACACGGACAAGAAGGAGAGAACACAGTACGAGGCGCTGAACCTGTACTGTGTGTTCTATCCTTCTTCTGTGTGTTCTCTCCTTCTTGTCCTCTCTGTTCTCTCCTTCTTGTCCGTGTGTTATTCGCGCTGTTTCTTTCAAAATGAATACTACCCAACCTAGTACCACTCACTACCTTTTGCTGGTAACTGGCACTAACTCTCACAAGACTTAGCGACTGTTACTATCTGTAAGTAGTACCTGCTTTAGCTTCAGAAAGGGAGGAACCTTCTTCCTGGCAAGAAGGTAAGACTTTTCCACCTTTGTCGATTCAAACCGCAATGACGAAGGGGTCATTCGAGAGTTTTAGTAGATCGTTCCGGTGACTCCGATAACGATATTCAGTCCTCCACCGCCGTCTTTGCGCATGTATCGTATCGTCATCGGGTATCATTATCGGCGGTTCCAAAAGTCGCTATTGAATGCCAGAACCCAAGTAGCGCTATAGTCAACATCCAATTCGAATTTGGCAAAGTATTATCACTGGAATATATTTTATTTACACGCTGCTTGTTGTGTCTCGACGAGGCGGCACACAGGAAGGACCAGAGGACAATAGAACGACGTTTATTCCATAGTGCCTGGAACCAGAACTGCTAGCTCACGCTAGGGAGCTGTCACATGACAAAGATATGAAGACGAAAAAGAATACGAACGCCGCCACTTTAACAACAGTAGCATACGCCTGGCTGTCCCGCTACAACACTCATTCCCTTTTAATTACATGGCCGCACCAACAATAGCCTTTTTCAAATGTTAGAAACGAGCTTGGTGTCTGGGGATGTGGTGCTCGCGACGGATAGCGTCCTTCAGAGACAGATGGGCATGAAGGAGGCACGGACACCTGCTGCCGGATGGTGGAAGGCTGGAGTAGTCTTGGCTGTTGTACCACGTTCTGGACATTTTGTTCGCTTGACGGGTAGATCAGGAACCTCTCACCGTCGTCCGTATTCGAAAATACTGATTCTACCGTCAGCTGGGCTTGGCTTATGTTCATCTAACGTCGAGGGGCCGACGTTAGATGAACTTGCCCCGAGGTGTGGTAACCCGGACTTGGTATGACACTAGACCCGTCTTCTTGAAGACGGTACCACGTAGCCACTTCGGTCGCACTAGGACATTGTCACCAGGGTAGAGATCTCCCCTGCTTGTCCTCCGCTGCGTCTTTTGCGTGAACTGCTTGTATATCACCTTGCCCCCCCCCCCCCCCCCCCTCCTCACATATACACACCGAAGGCTTGAATATGTCAAATTTTGTGCGCAATTTTCTCCCCATCATTGAGGTTGCTGAAGCCTCCTCTTGTGGAATGTGGAGTATTGCGGTACGACAACAAAAATCGTTGCAATGCTTCTTCGATAGACTAACCAGCAGATGTCTTGCGTAGTGCAGACTTCAGAGTTTGCACAAACCGCTCTGCCGGGCCTTTGGTGCTCGAGTGGTACAGTAAGCTCACGACGTGTCGGGCTCCATGTTTGCTCCTGAACACCTTGAATTCCTCGGACACCAATTGTGGCCCGTTGTCTGAAACGACAGTTAACTGAAATGCGCCCTGTATACAGCGGTGATCACAGGTGGTGCATTTTTGAGCGCAGCTCTTAGGCGCCCGTTTCCGGCCCTCCCCCGAGGTCACGTGACCCCCTGAGGTCACGTAACCCTCCCCCGAGGTCACGTGACCCCCAAGGTCACGTGACCCCCTGAGGTCGCGTGACTCCTCCCCAGGTCACGTGACCCCTCCCCCCCCCGAGAACATGTGACCTATACCCTTCCCTCCTCCCCCTCAAGAGCTGCGCTCTAATTCGGCGTTACAGGGACGTTGTAAACGATTTTCAAACATAACGGCTCAGGCCGTTATGTTTGGATATTCATAGTACTTTATTACACTCAGATTTGGTGTAAGTTGTCTCTTGATTGCTTACAACAGAAAGAAGGAAGCATTCTAACTCTTGGTTGATAGAAAAACTCCACCTGCTGACAGCTACCAATGATCTCGGCGCTGATTATGAGTATTCATTGCATGCCAACGGTCGCGTGCTTAGAACGAGTTTTTCCCACGTGATTTCATACAATCGCAATTGTTTTTGACAAACAACATTTTTTTACTCAGGCAAGCGGTCACGTGTGAAGTTTAGAATATCTTTTATTGATTGTGGCGCACGTGGCAAGTTGCATAGGTTTTTTTGTTTGTTTTTTTACAATTCGCGAAATAGAATGCTCTTGGGTTACCTTGGTCTCTAATGCATGTAGCACACAAAAGAGCACGAACTGAATCGCAGTGGGAAACGAAAATAAATAATGATAAACAAGCGTGTGATCACGCGAAAACTGAGGGCATTGCATATATGCAGAAGGTATGCTTTGTTTCTCTAAATGCATTACCAGTAATTTAGTATTTGGTGTTTTTGTGCAAGCGAAGCGGAACATACAAGTGCGAGCGTGGAACTACACTTTCAGTGAACAATCTCACCATATAAAGCATGGAGCTCGCTTCTATAGCTTTTGGTGCGCTCAAACCTTTTAAAACACAATTATAATCAATTCTATTATCTCAATTATTTTTATTAAGTGTGCCTATGTGTGTGCATGTGTGTGTTTTTCAATTTCAATTCAATTTCGGCAGGTCAGAAATTGCGTCAACGCTGTCATTCGTTCTGCAAAGCGACGATATTTTAAATCAAAGTTTGAAGAATACAAGCTTAACTCGGCCAAAACATGGTCACTGATTAACAAATCTCGAGGTACTGGGGCTAAACAATCTATCGACCAAACTCTTGAAAATAATTTTGGTTCACTCACCTCGTCATTAGCAGATGAATTTAATGCCTTCTTTGGTAAATATACTGGTGTGACTCGAGCCGCTGTTGACAAACGATGTACTCTGGCTGATACATCCTTAGCGTCAGCTTTTCTTCCTCCGTTAACTGATGCCGAGCTTTACTCTCTTTTGTTTAGTTTCAAAGGCAACAAGTCACCCGGTGCTGATGGTATTCGCACAAATGATCTTCAACGGAATTTCGCTAAGGTTAAGAAGGTTCTCCTAGTTATGTTGAATGACTTCATTACGAGCGGTCAAATACCTGATGGTTTTAAGGTTGCTATTGTACGACCTCTCTTCAAAGGGGTTGCGCGAACAAAAATTGAAAATTATCGTCCTATTTCGATTTTACCAATCTTAGGGCAAACCCTTGAAAAACACCTTCTTCAGTCGATGAACGGCTTTATAGATAAACATGACATTATTTCACCCACCCAATATGGTTTCGTGGCTGGAAGAGGCACCCAACCGGCTCTTGACGATTTCTCAGGTTACCTCTACTCAACGTTCGATAATAATATGTTCGCTTGTGCGCTCTTCCTGGATGTATCTAAGGCCTTTGACACTGTCAGTCATCAATTACTTCTAAAAAAATTACAACGCTTAGGTTTTCGAAGTCCGTTTTATTCTTTATTAGAGAATTTTCTAACTAATCGTTCTTCAGAAGCTCTCTCCTTTCTTTAAAAGCGGGGGTACCTCAAGGATCTGTTCTTTCACCTCTACTCTTTAATATCTTTGTCAGTGATATGTCTCGCGCTATCAATAGCTGCAAGATCTATCAGTACGCTGATGACACCCTCCTTACTTCGTGTCATATTAATTTCCCTTTTGCAGTCAACATTCTCCAGACGAATGCCACCCATCTAATGGACTGGTTTGCGGATAACCTTCTTGACATCAGCAGCTCCAAAACAAAGCTTGTTTGCTTCCGCAATCCCCTTAAAAGACACCAAGCTACTCTCAGGTTTATTCTCCACTCCTCATGCTGCCATCCGTGTAACTGTGACCCGATCAAATCTGTTAACAACGTGAAATATTTGGGTGTTCATTTTGATTTCGACATGTCCTGGAACACTCATATGTCCTACTTATGCGGTAAACTACGAACTATATCTTGTATGCTCTATAACACACGGATGTTTATGCCCATCAGTGTTCGTTTTTTTTTGTTAGTCCACGCGCTTGCCTACAGTGTGCTACGGTACGGAATCACAGTGTTTGGTATCTGTTCAGGCCGCTGGCAGGCAAAAGTTAACACTTTATTAAGAGGCATACTGAAGAACATCCTCTACAATGCGCCTCTTTCTGCCACTGCCGACATTTTTGAAAGCCTTCAACTACCGAATTTCCGCTCACTTTTTGTTGAGACCGTCCTCATCCGCAATTTTCGGAGCAGTGATTACAAGACACCGCTACATTCGTCCCGCACATTACGCAGCCCTCCTCGTTTTGTAGTGCCACGTTGTTGCACCCGGTATGGTAAATGCACGCGCGAATCTTATGTGCCCCGTGTCTTCAACGCCCCCCCCCCCCCCCCCCCCCCGGACTATATTTATGACTTTATGACCACATCACTGAAAACTCTAAAAAAAAAGAACTCAAGTGTCTTAACCTTGATAGTATTTAGTGCCTGCTCCGTGTGCGTTTATGACGATCCTGATGTGCTGGTTGCTATAGCTACCGCAGATTCGAAATGTTGCCTCTTCTTTTTCTATTTTATTTTTCGGTCTCCGTGCATTGTGTTACACTTTATTTGGGACTCGCGTCTGTAAGTGTTAATTCTATTTACGTTGTTACATTCATTTGTACATTGCTTTCGTATGCTGTATTTTTTTTTTAATTAGTACTCTGTGTTACAATCGGGAAAGGGGGAGGGGGAGGGGGGGGGGGGGGAGGGGGTTGGGGTGGGGGAGGGGGAGTGGGGAAAGTTTTATTATCTTTCAGTTCTCATTTTGAAGGCAATGCCTTTACCTTGTCACTTAAGTGGACTTCTCTAAATTTTTTTTAGGGTGTCATCCCACAAGCCCTTCGCTGGCTTTGATGTGCCCGCAAACATATCTGTCTTTAATAGTCCCACTGAGTCAATAAAATGTATGTATGTATGTATGTATGTATGTGTGTGCATGTGTGTGTTTTTGTCTTTTGTGTTCACGTGCCCTTTTCTCAGTTATTTATTTTTCCAGAAGTCCGACAACTATAGTATGTTTCATCGTAAGGAAGAGCCGCATGATCAAAGATATAGACAAAAAAAAAAGAAAGGAAAAGAACGCGAACACATTAAAAGTGCGATGTAACGGCGCATTCAAAATTAGTCGTTAGTTTCTTAGAGAGCAGGAGTTTCGCAGGGCGACATTGTTACCCGTTTTAGATTATAAAAAGTACAATACAACTGTTAGCTCAGGGTCTTCAACATGCATTACGCAGTAAATGTGATACACGATCGCACGACGGTAGGACGCAGATGGGCGATGGAACCCAGGGTCCATGCTAAAGACCCTTGAGAAAGGCTTTTTTTACAAGTACCACCAACCATTGTTGTGGAAACGCGCAAGACACGTGCCACAAACGTGTGCTCCACCGCCATTCGCTTTCAAGGGCGAGTCATTTTAGTGCTGCGCCGCCATGTGCCTCCAAGGGCTGCTGGAGACACGGGCCTCGTGCACGGGCACCTTTGAGGTTGCTTGAAAGACCAACGCAAACACGTCGAGGGGATTGAGTGCCTACAGGTTCTGTAGCGTGGGCTCGCACTCGCGCATTTCTCCGCGTGCTCTGGTATGCGGTGCCACAACACACTCGGCCAACGATCCCACCGTACGAGGTTTAACCTGTGAGCTAAACAAACCGAAGGAGATTGGCACTCTTTTTCCCGATATTGTTGTGGGCCACGTGGAGCAAAAGCTCGCGCTGCAGAACCCAGGGATCCTGGGTTCAATCCCCACCCCTGCCCGTTTTGATTTGGATGAGCATCGTACCGGCGTGCGGTCGTGTATCACTACTGCGTGGTGCACGTTAAAGACCTCTGGCTAGCGGTTGTACTGCACTGGCTAAATTGCTCATCTACAGCGAGTGGCTCGTCGCAACTTTAAAATGGCTGACCAACGACTCGCTGTATAAATATCCACACAACCCCAATTATCATTGTTGTGGGCGCCGCCATCTTGGTGGTTAGTAATAAATCAAACGCAACTTTCGATCGTCATGATTCAAAAGTGCGACTTCCTCAGCATTAGTTTCGGTGTCAGGAAGTTCACGTAATATTGCTTTGCTTTGTCGCGAACTGTTTAAACATTTGTGGAGGACGGAAAAGCGTTTCATGTGATTTCAGATAAAGCTTGAGATAACTGACAACCATCATTTTAAGCACCAAGATGTGTATTATGAAGCGTAGCTTATTTAGTGGCTCTGGTTTAGCCCGACCGCACAGCCACAGAAAAAGAACCAACTGCTTGATCTCGCGCTTTTGGCACTGCTTCAGTGGCATCATCAGCCCGTAGCGTCGGCTGCGCTCCGAACTAACCGAAGAAAAATGCATCGTGTGAACGGGCCTTTGTAAAGCAAAGCAACTGTTGAGATCTTAGGGTTTTACAAGCCAAACCAAAAAAAAAAAAAAAAAAAAATCACTTAACACGCCTCAATAAAAGAAATTGCGGGTTTATTTTGATCTTTTGACGTGCAACCGAAATCTCAGATTGGCCTCTGTCAGATTGCGGGCACCTCAACCGATATTTAAACCCGACAAATATGAATTCATGGTCCAGCGCGTTGGCTCCGAGACACTGAGTCGTTTTAATGATTTGTGTTTTGTTTTAAAATCATTGCAATTTAAGAGACACCGAAGTGGTTTTTTAAACGAAACATAGTTGAACCATTCCGACAAGCACGGTTTAATTGCGAAAATGATTCTTGCAAGTGATAAAAAGATTCAAATGTTTACGCATACGTGGCGGAATCCTAAATAACGGAATCCCTTTCATGGCACCTATGTTTCATACTTAGTGTGCAACACTGTCAAAGCTTTTGTCGCGAGCACGGGGCTTGATCTCGTTGATCATTTGCACGCGTTCTCGCGCAAACAAAACCATAGATGAAGCCACGCGCTCGCGCCAGGAGCTTTGACAGCGTTGCACGCTAAGTATGAAACGGAGTATAACTCATTTGGATCTCGTCAGGCATGTGTACCTACGCACAGTGAAATGCGCCCAAAAGCAGCTGCGGTGCACCCGCAGCCTCGCGCTTGTTGTTCTGACATCTCTGGCTCACTCACTGCGGGCATCCAGGCATCTGACTCCGTAACATCTGGCGCTTTTTCTGTCTTTCACGTGGCGTTCCAAGCGGCACACGACGGAAAATGCAAATCAAGCTATTCTTGAACACGTGTCACCATCTGTATTTTATATTAACAAATTACAATTTTCCGTAACTGAATGGGAAAAGTTTTAGGTCTAATAACATTCTTAACGTGTAATATATCAATATGGAAGTACTGGAAAATGTAATAATGAAGGATGCCTCATAATCTAATGTCTAGTAATTTTGATTAGTTGACGTGATTCCGTTTTTATAGCACCATAAAGTAATACCATTTTAAAATATGCATCTGTACAGTTGATTGCTTACTTTTTAATTCATTATATGCAACCGTACGCTCACGTGAAACATCGTGGACGATGCGACGTCATAACTTGAAAAAATATTTTTCAGTATTAGACTGTGGTCGATTAAAAGTTGAGTAAACTAACAACTAAAATAATCGTAATATCGAGACATTAAAGTAATGTTGAAAAACAGCTCTTTATTTTTACATTAGCTTTATAATTGTAGTATACATAAACAAAAAGTTATAAACATTCAAAAAAGCGCCAAAACGTCATGCACGGTGGGGTTGCATCTGAAGAAGCTGATCAACCTACTCGCCGTATAGCAAAGCGACATGCCGCTGTGCTAACCAGTGCTAATCATAGCGCCTTGTGTGTCTTGAAATCGCGCGTCACAATAAGACATCGGGAGTTCCCGCGCATCCCAAGAGATTCCGGATGCGCTTCAAAGGCTGGGATGCCTGGACATGCGCAGGTGTTGCAGGCCAGCGACCGCGACGGCCTGTGGCTGGACGAAGTTCCCGTGACCGACGCGTTCCTGGAACGGGAGCTCGGTTCGCTCTGCACCCCCGGCCCAGACGCTCCGAGGCCAACCATGGACGACTTCTACCTGCTGCTCAGTGTCATGCTGTGCAACCTCCCACGCGTCCAGGGCTCCAACCTTAGCAGGCAAGCATTCGCTTTTCCAGCGCGCAAGTTCCAAGGCGGTGAAAAAAATCGATCAAAATGTCTTTTGATCTTATATGTAAACATTTTTTTTCCTCAGAATATGTTTTTTTTTTCTCCAAACTATTTTGGAAGCACGATTAGAGTTCACAAAAATAGGTGGAGCGTTGCAACGCCGATTGTTTAATGAAGCCTTAGTGTGGACGCGTTGTATGCATACAAAAGAACAGTGACACCACCTTCCGCGTCTGGTGGCAGACATGCCCCTGCTCGATAAAATTACAAGAAATAACGCAAATCAGTACTCAAGGAGAGTTTTACCGCTTCTATCCCCACAACGAGGGTGCGCGAGGTTATGGCACGAAATAGTGTTTCTGGTCTATCTTCTTGTCGGGAAGCTTGAATCTCAAAACCGTGTAATCGCAAAGAGTGCATAACCTATGCTCCCTTTCCCGGTGCAATGCTCCATTTTGAGGGGGCCCTTTAACACCCCACGCCACTAACTGGGACCTAATTAAAGTTCACATTGGGATCGGAGATTCTTCAAAAATTAGCAGGTTTTTGAACAAAATCGACATGTTGTTCACGCTTATGTTGTATGCGATGGTACAATTTAATTAGGAACTCTTTATGGTAGATACAAATCCCACCGGAAGTCTTCCGACTCTTCCCTTGTCGGCTGTATTTCCCCGTTGGTGCCTTCGACGCAGGACCTGGTTCCAGAACCGCACCAACGACCTGGTGGCGTTGTTCCCGGCCGTGTCGGCGCCTCCGCGGGTGCCGCTGTACCAGGCCGACCAGGCGGAAGCCATCGCCCAGTTCGGCGAGCAGTGGCCGTACACGCGGGCCGCCGTGTGCCGGGCGTTGCTCCACGCTCGCTTCGCGGGGCCCGCGGCGCGGCTGCAGGAGTACGTGAGCGTGGGCTGGCGCTTTGCCGGCATGAAGCACGTCCACCTGGTTCTGGAGTTCCTCACGGAGCGCAACTCCTGGGTCCTGGACGCCGTCCCCGAGTTGCGTGCAAACAACAACCGCCTGCAGGCCTTCCTCAGGGTGCGCGTGTGTGGTGACGTCGTATCCGTTAATGGTACAGACTCGCAATAGGCGCAAATCGCACAGTCTCACAGTTCGTTCATCCCTAACCTAACAGTGCGGTGGGAGCTACGCGTTCACCCGACCGATCAACTGCCTCCTTTTCATCATGTCCCTGCTCTCTGCACGTGGGCATTGGCGGGAGTGTGACCACGTGGCGAAATAGACACATGACAGGTCCAACGACTAGCTTCCACCGCATCCTACTTCCCTCTCTCTTTATTTATCAACAGAGAGTGACCACCAAGGTCGGAAACAATAATTAACTTGTCTTCCTCTCTTTCGGTTCCCCCGCGCCTGGGTGCTGGAACCGCAGGCGTACCAATCTCTGGGTGCCGACGGACCCTACATGAAGCTGCTGCATCTTCCGGAGGCGGTCACGTCGTTGCGCAAGTACCTGGGCTTGCACGTGGCTGCCGCGTACGCGCTGGCGGTTGTCGAGGACGACAACTGGCTCAACTACAAGGGCGTGCCAAGGGACAGGGACGAGCAGGCCATCATCGAGAAGATCAGGGCCATGAAGGAGGTGGCCCGAGGCACGTCGGACCGCGACACGCTAGTTCCCAAAGAATCGGCGGACGTCTGATCACAGCGTGGACGCCAATCCACGAGTCTCTGCCACGGTTCATAGTACACGAAGCACTTATTGGCCTATGACGAAGGCAAAATGAATGACGCGAACGAGAAGGAACTCGCGAGCATGTATGTTGTTTTTCTTGCACCTGACCTGCCCTTAAAGGACGCAGGCATTTCCAGATAGGGGTGTCAGCGTATCACATGTTTAACCCCCCCCCCATGTTTCCTCGCCCCAAATTTTTACACATGCAGAATTCAAGAAGGGGGTCAGGACATCCGGACCTCCCTCTTGAATCCGCCACTGCCTGAAAGCCTCTGAAGACCTGATACCACTCTCGGTGTCCTAACGTAGCCCACATCTCTAGACACCTGACGTCAAGTGTACATCGCCGTTCGCGTCATATAGCCCGCTATAACTGGCACTTCGCGTGCTCTACGTAGTGCGCATCGATTACTTTATGCACTGGGAACGTGCACGTTGCTGCCCTGAAAAATGTTTAAAAAAATTAAATAAAGGTCGCTTCGTGCCGCTTGCCGCATAGTAACATCAAGTCTCTTAGCGCAAAGGTGCATCTGCCCCTCTGAGGTTTCAGTAGAGCTATATGTGCGAGAATGCGAGGGAGAGGAGGAGACACGAGAGCGTGGGGACGTCAGAAAGCCGAGCTCTGATTGGAATGATTAGCGGGTAGACCAAAATCTAGCAGCCTTTGTCTGCATTGCACTCTTCGAATCCGTTCGAACGCGGAACGCCGGCGACCGACGTTTGGCTTTCGCCCTCGAATGCGTTGGACGAGTGCATTGGAAACAAAGGCAGATAGCTTGAGGTCTACCCACTAATCAATCCAATCAGAGCTCGGCGTTCTGGCGTCCCCGCGCGTTCTTGACTCCTCCACTTCATCAGTTCTCGGAGCATATATATGATCTCTATGGTTACAAGGGATTGTAAATGTATTTCTTTTTTTTCTAGACCGAGGCTTTTGTTCGTGAAATGTTAAAAGTGGGTGCTTACGAAGAAGGCGCTTCCGCGGTATTTCACGGTATATCTGAAATCGCAGGAAACGCTTTTCTCTCCTTCAAAACGCTTAAACACTCGGGAAGAGAGAAAAACAATGCGGAGGGCAAGTTCGTCTGCTTCCTTTGCAGGGGTTGGTGACGTCAGAACGCCGAAGTCTGAGCTGCCTTGAGTTCTACCCACTATCCTTCAATCAGAGCCAATCAAAGCACGGCGTTCTGACATCAGCACAACCCCTGCGAAAGAGGGAGACAAACTTGCGCTCCGCAGACAGCCCGAGTCCGACTGCCTCGTGCAGAGCGCCCGCTCTGCACGACAAGCACCAAATCGGCGGACCCCACAAGACAAGCGAGGAATGGTATAACGATAATCTATATAATCTAGATATATCTAGATTATATAGATTATCGTTATACCATTCCTCGCTTGTCTTGTGGGGTCCGCCGATTTGGTGCTTGTCGTGCAGAGCGGGCGCTCTGCACGAGGCAGTCGGACTCGGGCTGTCTGCGGAGCGCAAGTTTGTCTCCCTCTTTCGCAGGGGTTGTGCTGATGTCAGAACGCCGTGCTTTGATTGGCTCTGATTGAAGGATAGTGGGTAGAACTCAAGGCAGCTCAGACTTCGGCGTTCTGACGTCACCAACCCCTGCAAAGGAAGCAGACGAACTTGCCCTCCGCATTGTTTTTCTCTCTTCCCGAGTGTTTAAGCGTTTTGAAGGAGAGAAAAGCGTTTCCTGCGATTTCAGATATACCGTGAAATACCGCGGAAGCGCCTTCTTCGTAAGCACCCACTTTTAACATTTCACGAACAAAAGCCTCGGTCTAGAAAAAAAAGAAATACATTTACAATCCCTTGTAACCATAGAGATCATACATACTAACTCTAGAGGAAAAGGTCCGCCATTTTCCCATGCATTCTGGCTGCCGCAAGCGGCGGAGCATGCAGGCAGACCCTCTGGGTCCCACATGGTTACCAACTGCCTTCGATTTCACATATATATCATCAGAGCAGTGTCATGAACTTCAACAATCCACGAACTTACGGTGGAAAGATATTCGCGCTCCTTTGGAAGCTTTCTTTTTGCATAGTACGCAGATTTACGGCCTCCCGTCAACACTAAACTAAACCAGAGAACCGGCTCCGGTTATCTGGTTTAGTTTCGTATTTCCGGGCGTGGTTGGCCGCGCCCGGAAATACGAAACCGGGCAACTACCACATTATCGAGATTTCGACAGAAGGGAAGTTAATGCAGCGTAATGAGTATGCTGCTTTTTATAAACCTTAGAATAGCTCAGAATTTAGTTTGAAACGTTAAATCATCACTGTTTATATTGCTGAGAGTTTTCAGTCTTCGCGATTACCATTGCGACTGTCGTCCTTCAGCTGGCAACATTGGTTTCTTTCTCTCGTGTTCTGTCGCTCTCTTTCGCGATCTTTCATTCGGGACCCAGGATGTCGGCGCGCGGGATTAGCCACTCCTCCTCACCCACCTTTACCCCCCTGCTTGTAACACCGAATTCGAGCGCAGCTCTTGAGGAGGAGGAGGAGAAGGTACGGAGAGGAGGGTATGCCCCTCCTTCTTATCCGTACCCTCCCCTCCTCCTTTCCTGCTCGCCTTCCACTAAGGAAAAAAATTACCCTCTAAATTTAGCGGGGAACTGTTCCCGCTAAATTTAACGGAGAGATTTTCCCGCTAAATTTAGCGGGGAAAAATTTAAACTAAATTTAGCGGAAAATGCATACCAATCGAAAATCCCCCCCAAAAAAGCTCACCGAGAAAAAAAAAAAGTCTAAGCGAAGTTAAGCTTAGTGGTGATAAGTTCACTGGAGAAACGTTCACTGGAGAGAGTGCTCACCCACTTTTGTGCTGGTCCGGCAAAAGCTCAACAACCCGGAGGAAAACTCACACTTGGTACAATTTTAATGCAATGTGGTCTTTATGAATTCTATGTTTATGAATTGAACAATATGTTCCTGCATGACCGGGTTGAACATTTAGATCAGTACTGCAACAAAATCTACGGCGTGTCCCATGCAGGTGGTACACATTTCAAAGCGGGGCGCTCTGCTGCAGCCCTTGCTAATGAAGGCACTCGAGCCCTCGTTCCGCTTCTATGTCGCCCGCGTTGTCGCGCGAATGTCAATTTTTTTTTGTTTACCAATTAAAGGGGCTTAAAAATGAAAACGTGCCTTCTTAAAAAAAAAAAAAAAAAACTTTAGTTTGAACGGCGTTTTTTCGTTCCGATTGGTCATGGCAAGTATAAATAAAAAGAGGGGGCAACCTAGGGTGCCTTCATGTGCGCTTTGCTTAGGGTGGAGACATCTGGCCATTTTGTTCCCACTTTTACATTTATTTTTTGTTCAGAAGCGCGTGAAAGAGCGTGTCCCTGCACGCGTCTGTGGCGCTGACCGTGCTATGGCGACATTTTGTTTTCGTTGATTTCTTTGTATTTTCCCCGTGAGCGCGTGCTGTCGGCATCGAGTACTACAAAGGGTGGCATCACCCTAAACAGAAGGACATTGAGGCACCCTAGGGCAACCCACCTGAGTCAGCCTTCCTTGGCATTATTAGAGAGTGAGGTCCTGACCCCTTGTTATCATCTCAGCTAAGAGTGCGCTGTGACGAGGCTGAGGGCAGAACGCGCCGATCTAACCTTCTTTTCTTTCGCTTCCGCGATGCTGATAATGAGACTTCGGCTCATACGAAAAAAAAAAAAAAAAAAAACCGTCTTCGAGGTGTGCCTCGAAAAATTGGGTTTAGAACAGACGTCGCGTATTAAAAGATCTAATCGGCTTTATGTATGTATGAATTTATTCAGTGAATATAGCAATTCGCTGTAAAGTCGCTGTAAAACCTAAAATAGCCACCAACCAATGGCCGTGCTCCTTTGTCTCTTGACGTAACCTAGCGACGTTATCTGTTGCCCTTTGGACTCGCTACGAGTAGGCCGCGTGCTGTTCGCTCTGAAGAGGAAGAGCGCGTCGGCGCGCACAACAGAGGGAATGTGTGCGAAAGCGTCGAGAAGCCGAACGCGCAGCTGCACCGCCCAACGTGGTGCGGCCGACGGTGTGGGTCCATCAACTTCGATTGGCTCTCCACTCACCGACGAAGAACGTGCCCGTCTAGAGCGTCAGCGGCAACAGAAACGGGAGTGTGAACGTCGTCACCGGGCGAAAATGACCGACGAAAATCGGGCCGCCGTAGCCAAGCGGAAACTAGTAGCTTTTGTCGTAAAGCTAACAGCTTCGCTGGTCCTCCATCTCCACGTGAAGCGGATGGGCTGTACAATTTTTTTTTTTTTGTGAAACCCACGCATAAAATGGGAGTATGATAAATGCACCACCTAATGAGACCTTTGCGAAAAGTTTCAACGCACTCCGTCCATTAATTTATTTATTAATGCGGAAGCATTAAAGGGGCACTAAAGCCCCAAAGGTCGTATTACTTTTTATTGTCTAAAACGATGCAAGTTATACACTCCGTGCGGGAACTATAGGGGGCGCTTTGAAAAACGCGCGCAGCGCCGCTAGCGGAGGAGCTGGCGTTCGACTGTGAGGCGCGTTCAGCAGCCTGCGGCGCCTTTTCGCATGCCAAGCTGTGGCGGCGGAAGCGCGCACGGACGAAACTTTTGCTTTTTGAGCCGATAAGTTGAGGGTGACGGTTGCATGAGTGCTGGGGCAGAAGGGCATTTAGCTGTTCTCCACTTCTTATATATTGAGTTCGAGTCGTAATTAGGGGTAATTTCTCTAGTTGCGGCCGAAAAAGGAATTGGAGCAATTTTCCGAAAAACAAGACGGCAGCCACCATAATTGCTCTGAGTGGGAAATTTATTTCGCTCGTCGCTGTAAACCTATGACTGCTGGAACGATGATATTTGGAGGCGAGTGAGATGTTCACTAAGTTTGCGCACGAAGAGTGCCAAGTTGCTTTAAGACAGCAGGTGTGAAAGTTATGTTTCTAACGAATAAAGAAATAAAGCTGTACGGGATATCCAATATTGGACCCAAAATGTTGTGTTATAGCGGGCTGTGCAAAGTGCAGATTTAGGTAGACAGGTGCTTTGACTGGACAGTAACATGACACATCACTTATTATACAAAAAGAAAAAGGTGGCATAGGGAAACCAGGTGAAAATTAGGTTTGGGCGGCGTAACTCAATGGGAACCGGTTTTGACCATGAAAAGGCTATCAAGAAAATACCACTGATTGTGGGAGGTGGAGACTTTACAGGTAGAAAGGGACTGGTGGACTGTACTTCCAATTGAAACAACTTTACAAAAGGTGGTTCCAAAGCCGAGAAAACAAAGCTGTCGGCCAACACACGGTTTGGCCGCCAAGGGCTTTTGCGGTCAGCTGTTGTGTAATAACCTGTTGTGCGAGGTGCTGATTTTCGGCGCACAGGTACTTTGACATGGCCGTCACTTGGCACAACACTTATTATAACAAAAAGAGTTGGCATAGCGAAACCAGGTGGAAATTTAGTAACTAAATGGGAACCAGTTTTGACCGTCAAAGGCTGTCAAGATAATATCGCTCATCGTGGGAGGTGCACACTTTACAGGTAAAAAGGGACCAGTGGACGATACTTCCAGTTCGAACAACTTTGCGATAGGTGGCTCTAAAGCCGAGAAAAAAATTGTTGTCTACAGAACTCAGGGTGTCAGCGTTTTCACATCCAAAAGGAGGCTGATCCAGAAAGGAAGCACACCACATAAACTTCCATACTCAAACGTCGATTCTCAAGTGATTCCGAGTTTCATTGTTGTTTTCTTTAGGTTTATATTTGTCACTTTTTTTACCGTTCGAATCTTTCTTCATGAAGTACAGATTGCGCGCCATACTTGTCCGGAAATATCAATGACACGTACGATGGGGACGAAACTTCTTTGGAGGGCATTCCTCCAACGAAATTGGCACTTCATACCCGCGAGTGTGGGATGGCATTTCAGTTCGTCCCATCGGCGCTTACACATGTAGGCGTTACTGGTACGAAAACAAACGCAGAGCGCAAAGCGGCAGTGTAGAATATGTCAGCCGTGATGACACAGTGGCAGACATGATCGGGATACCAAATTTCTCGCGTCGTACGGCACGGCTCCATCGTTGTCGCTGTCCCAGAAAACATCGGCGAGGTGAAAAACTGTGAAACTTTGTCCCCACGAGATACGACGCATAAGTATTGAAGCACTTCATGACGCAGCACAGGCAGCACTTCATGCTGCGAACCCAGCGCAACCGCACCACTCCGACTTCAATGCGTACCAACGTACGCGGCGTGGTTTCGGTTTCGTTTTCTCCGGGGTTCTCACTGCCTACCTTCGCTACCGGCCGCGCGGCGGCGCGCCAGTCGCGTTGCACGGAGCTCCTTGCACATGACGTCATTTCCGATACCCTCCAGCGAAGAGGGGGAGAAAGAGCTCCCCTCTTATCAGGACCCTCCTTTGTGCCTTCCGGATTTGCACAGGCGTCGCTATTCTCCTCCCAGAAGATTATAGAAGATTAACCCGTCACTCAAAATTCTTACAAAAGCAGCTTCCCTCTCCTCCTTTTACTTGGTGTGCAAATGTGTGCGATGTGACGTCAATGCAAGGAGCCTATAGTCATAGACACGCAAAAAAAACAAAAACGCATCGCGAAAAAAAAGTTTCCCGCGCTTATATTTCCCGCGCTCACCTCCTTGCTTCTTTTGATCGGTGACGTCAAAAATCAGGAAATTTAGAAGCTTTCTAGGCGACATTTCTATAACATTTAATAACGGCAATCGTAAAACATGTTTTTGAACGCAATTGCAAACGCACTACGGCCCCTGTTTATGAAATACCAAAATAAGATTTCGGTGTGATGTCGCTTCCTGGATTTGTATCCTCCCTCGGAAAACTTGGCGGCGCTCGAGCAGAGGCTTATCGGCGAGTCGGGGAAGAAACCGGTTTTTTCCTTGCCGGCGCCCTTCTATCCCGCCCGCTCCTCCTCGCTTCGGGTCGCGGAGGCAACGGAGGTCCCAAAGAAAGTCGAGTCGCAGGAGACCGCAAAATTTGACCCACTGCACTGGCGCGGACCACGCGGAAACTTCAAACTCGGCATTTGGAAATTTTTTTTTTTTTTTTAAATTCAGAAATACTGAATTCCCAAGTTTCGAATTTTGAGGGTAATGTCCCGGTCTTCGTTTTCAATCGTTTTGGATAATAAAAAAAATATATGGTTTTGATGTGTCAGTGCCCCTTTAAAGGGATGGTGAACCGAAATTTAGATTTCAGAAAAACAATGCAGGAGATGTAGGCGGGACACTACAATCCCTACAACACTACTAGTAAGGGGATATCTCAAACGGACGGCCGTATTTTTGGAAAAAGAAGTGGAGATTGAACCAGGCCGACGAGGCGCGTGACCGTCAAGACACCTAGTTTCCTCCTCTCTTCGCTTCGCTCCCTCAAGGCCGCGAAGCGGAGAAGACGCGAGGCCGTTCCCTCTCCTTCTCGGAGAAACATGACGTCAACATTCCTGCCAAATGCGCCTCTTTTTTTTTTTTTTTGAAAAATACGGTCATCCGTTTGAGATATCGTTGTCTGAATGATGTTTTGGTGTTTGTAGCATCCTGTTGCACGATTTTGGCCGCGTGTTTTGGGGAATCCAGATTTCTGTTCAGCATCCCTTTAGCTGTCCCATGGAGCGAGCCGTCGTCATCAAGGGGGATCGGCGGCCGAGTGGGCTAGCGCACACGGCCCTAATCTGAACACTTGGCGAAAAGGTCGTCGAGAAATCTGGCGGCCGTGATTGGCCGACGCAGCACTTGACCTTGGCACCGGCCAATCTTGCCGCCTGATTTCTCGCCGTCTTTCTCGCCAAATGTCCAGATTAGGGCCCCAGCTCGGAGCATGTGGAGCGAAAGCTCACGCTGCAGAACCCAGGGATCCTGGGTTCAATCCCCGTCCCGGCCCGTTTCCATCTGGATGAGCATCGTACCGGCGTGCGGTCGTGTATCACTACTGCGTGGTGCACGTTAAAGACCCCAGGCTAGCGGTTGTACCGCACTGGCTAAATATCTCATCTACAGCGAGTGACTCGTCGCAACTTTCAATGGCTGACCAACTACACGCTGTATAAATATCTCTCCCCCCCCCCTCCCCCCGACGTCATCAGTTTGAAGCGCGAAAACGGCTCCTAGTTTCCCTGATCCCAAAGGTGCCATTGGCTGGCGCGCGGCGACGAGGCTGCCATTGGCCGCTGCACGTGCCGGTTTCGACCATCGCCGCCAGTTGGCTAGGTGGCGTAAGCTACCGCCCGATCCATAGGGCTCAGCCGGATTCAACCATCCAGCCTAGTGTTCCTGTAAAGACCATTCCATTTAGCGCTCTCTGGGCGGCACCATTTTGTTCGACAGCAGCGCCCTCTCCATACATCCGGGAAATTCAGCGGGTTCGGCGGGGTAAAACGAGAGAGAGGGCGCGCGCGCCCGACTCCGCTAGCAGAAGACAAACCGGGAGGTTGCCATTCTCCATCTTTGGGCTGTACCGGCGGGCTGTACGGAACATCGAACTCTCGCTCGTGGCTGCTGTTGTGAAGTGGTTTGCGTTCTTAGAATAGTTATGGCTACTCCAGAATCAGCCTATAGCTCTCTGTTGTTCTATTTCGGTAAATGATCAAGTAACATATCTTTATTTCATTACTTAAATAGCAGTTGAGTCAGCCGGCAGTACTACCCTCAACTACTCCGTTTATTGCGGCACGAGAGCACGTTTCTATTTATTATTTCAGACTTCCACTCATGGTCGCTAAAGGCCTACACTAGTACAAACTTTGCATAGTAAAAAAAGGTACAGCAATTGGATTTACTTTTCGCCGGAGAGACCGGCAAATCTGACACAGTTTCCCCTATTTTTTTTTTTTATTTGCACGCAGGTAACAGCACAATTGGACCCTGTTAGTCTTTTTATCAAGCACTGTATTACACGAGATCTGGCATACCAAAATCTGCGCATCTGCGCTTGAAATTTCCAAAATGACGCGATTTTAAACAGAGTTCGTACGCCAGTTACGCGAGGAACAGACTCCAAACGCCCCGCAGGAAGGCCGGCGCTCCAGGGGTGAACGCGCAACTCTGGCTCCGGCAAGCATGGCGCCTCACTGGTGCCCCACGCGTGCAAGCATGTGCAGCATGCGCGTGAACGTAGCTTTCGCAAGCTTGCAATTGCACGTACTTGTTCGCACGAGCAGGAGTCATGGCGGCTCTCTGTCGCCCTGCTTGCGTTGGTCTATACACAGAGCCGGTCTATACGAGAACTCTAGTGCTGCCTAGGGTGCCTACATGTTTGACTGTCTCAGGGTGAAGACATCCATTGTTGCGCTGAAAGTGCCAGCGCGTGACGCTCTCGCGCACTCGGTACGTGACTTGGGTGGTAAAAATGGCGTCTATGGATTAGCCAAAGCTACGCGCTCGAGCTGAGTGACACCGGATTGCGCGCACTTCAAAATGCACAAAGAAACGATTAGGCGGAAAAATGAGTATGTCACCACTCAAAATAAAGCGCGCGTGTGTATGAAAACACTCCAGTGCCGCCTAAAGCCCCTCGATGTGTTTGCGTTGTCTTGCAAGTAGCGTGAAATGCGCGAGTGCACGAGGCCTGTGTCTCGAGCGGCCGTAGGAAGCAAATGGCGGCGCAGCACTGAAATGAGCGACCCTTTGAATCGAATGGCGGCGGAGCACCCGCTCGTGGCGCGTGTCTCGCGCGTTTCCACAACAATAGTTGGCGGTACTTGTAAAAAACGCCTTTATCAAGGGGCTTTAGTGCCGCCAGCGCGCCGATAAAACTAACCGCCACATCACCATGTCACTACGGGCCCCGCGCCAGTTAGAACGGACACGTTGGCGAGCGCTCGGAGACTTTTGCTCGTATCGCCGCCGACCAACATGGCGCCGCCTCTAGCATTCACATCGTCGGCGGTGCTTCTGCCACAACTTGAAAACATCAAGGCCCGTTCACACTTCTTCAACCGAGTGCGACCGAGAGAGACCACGACTTGTTAAAACCTCTTAAAGGGTAAATGCAAAAAAAAAAGATGTTTTTATAAACTGCCTAATTGGGACAAGCATGTCACAAAACAAATCTTGCGCGAAAAAATAATTTTTTTCAACAATATTTACGCCACAAAACGTAATTTAGTCGGAGTCTAAACCTCTCCACAATTGAAACTCCCGCTCTTTCGACGCGCGCGGAGTGGCTAGAATACGTCACTCCATGACGTGTAGCAGCCACTCCGTGACGTATATTACCAACTTTGTGGCGCGCGATTTAAAACTGACGAAATAGCCTCAAACTAAAATCAATCCCGCGCAATAAATATTGCTGTAAAAAAATGTTTTTGTTGGAAAAATTGTTTTGCGACATGCTTGTCCTAATTAGGCTGCTTAAATATATACTTTTTTGTATTACCCTTCAAAATTTCTTAGGACGAGAGAACACACTGGCACGCTGACGCCATCTATGCGGTGACCCTGGAACTGCATTTCACAAGAGCCAACGTTACTAGAACCACTCAGTTGGGAAACTGCTCTGAAAAAGTGGCCTCGATCTGTCCTCCAGGACCGAGCTAATGGCGAACACAACGCCGCCATTTCTCCCGCAGCGGCCACTCGAGGAACTGCACGTTACTTCTTTTTTGCCTTTAATCGGCATTTTGGCGCCGAAACAGATACAGCGGAAGAAGTTACAGGGGTGCCACTCTCGTCTCTCCGGCGGACGCGCCGCGACTTACCACCCAAGTTAAAATGCACCTAAGTCGGGACGCGCTACCTGAAAGCACCGCTGAGGCATGGCTTTATAAAAACAATATTAATTGTGCCGCTAAACCTTGCAAACTAAAGATTTTAAAAACATAACGCGCCCACCATTTTGTACTAAACTCCAATAAATTTTATACAAAGAGTCTTTTCTGTTTGTTTTTACGCAAAAACATGCTTTCTAAAAACTCAAGGTAACCACAGTACAGACAAATGATAAAGAGTGGCGCTGTTGTCGTACTTAGCTCGGTCTCGATGGACGCCAGCGACCCAAGTTTCGACGGTGAGTTTCCCAACTGAGTGTTTTAGTAACGTTGACAAGAGCGAAGGTTTTGCGGGATTTCCGAGGAGAAAGGCTTGTTTATAACGTTGACAAAAGTTTTTCGAGCCAAGAAAGAAAGGATATTGCGCGAGAGAAATAGAAAATGTGCCGGACCGCCAAGTTTAAACTGCTACCCAATAGATGGCGCCAGTGGCGACGAAGGCGCCGGAGAGGAGAAAAGTAAATGAAAGGGAGGAGAGCGCCGAAGGAGTGAGAGAGGAAGAAGGGAGCACAGAGGAGACGACCGCCATTTTTTAGCAACGCTGTCGGAGACTGGTCGGAGAAGAGCACTGCTGAGGCTACGCGTCTGCTACGGGCCGACTTCTTTTTCGCCTGAATAAAAGTCCGTGGCCATACACCGAAAAATCTTCATTTATTAGCTTTTTAACCCACCGAAGAATAACAGAATGTCTTTTTTTTTTTTTTTTTTTGCCAGAGCCAGCGATTTAAAAGACAATAATCGAGATTTAGATGCCGATCCCACGCATTCCGCCGGGAGAATGATCGAAGATGGCGGCCTCTCCCCCCCCCCCCCCCCCCCCCCCCCCCATTTAGGTGGGAGCAGCCGGGAGTTCAGGCGCATGCGCTCATGCCTCTCGCTCTACGCCGCGTGCTGATTGGCTCACTTGGGAGGAGAGCGTTACGGCGGCGAGATCATTAGACTGACCAAACTCTCCCCATATACGGCTCTGCTCTCGTCGTAAGAGGTTTTAAGGAACTCACTCAGTTTTAAGAGGTCGCAAGAGAGTGAACGGGCCTTCACTCGCGCCGCAAAACTCGGCGGATTCCTCCGCGGTGTTCCATTGGACATTGATGCTTTCGCATTCACAACTCATAAAAAGTGCTTACGTGTCTTCCGAGTTTTCTTTACTCTTGAGCGCTTGAGAACATCCTGTGCTTCAGTTGAGTTAACATCCGTCACAAGGCCAGTAAGCTTTTCTCCGATGAGCTCTTCTCCGGTGAGTTTTTCTCCAAAGAGCTTTCCTCCGCTGCTTCGATTGAACGAGTAGTAGTAGAAAGTTTCGAACATTCGACTATTTTCAAAGTATGTTGCTACGACGTAAATCGAAACGAGCGTGCTGGCAGCTAACGTCGTCACAGCCTCCACAAGGCGAGCAGGGCGAGACGGGGAGAAATTCTGTCCTCGGCGTGACGTCACCCCGGTTCGCCGTAAAAAAAGCGCCACGCTACCCCCCCCCCCCCCCCCCTTCCCCTCCCCCCCCCCCCCCCCCCCCCTCCCCGATACTGGTGAACGGCTTCTTCCACCCCGAGGCAACCGTAACCCCGATAAGTAGAGCCCTGCATATCCGCAGTCAACTGGCGGATTCGGTAAAAATGATTCAGAGTCGGCGGATTGCGGATCGGGTGCCAGGGGCTGCGGATGCAGATCGGGTGCGGATATCCGCGGGTTCTTTTTGCCGAGGCGGCCCATAAACGAGTGCGACCGCAGATTGAATAAGTGAATGATACTATGAAGTGCATCATTGAATGTATTGCGGGAGCAAACTACTCCTTTAGATAAAAGATGCCAATCGGGGAGAAAATTGTTCTTTACGTCATGAAAGATTTGGTTCGGGCCGAAGTTCGCTTTAGAACGTTTTATCTCGACAGAAATGTTGACCCTAGAAAGGGTAGAGAGTAGAGGAGCATCAGTCATCCCGGGAAAACGTTTTCTTTTTTGGCAGGGAAAGAGCGGAAAACGTTCTTTGGGCAAAGAAATCCCAAAACGCACAAGCTACACGAAACCTGCAAGTGACTTCTTCGCCTACAAGTAGATCGAGGAGACCGAATTTGATCCTCTAGAGTGGTGGAACTTGCACCAGCACGGAGTTTCCGCAACTCATTCTTGTAGCGCACTTCGTGCATGCCTTCCCAGCATCAATAGACCGATCTCACCAGGAGTTGCGCGACGCCACCATTGCCGCAGTGCATTCTGGTACCTGGAGTTCTCCCCAGTTTTCCGGCCGCGTCAATGCGAGGTTGTATGCCCGGCGTTTTGGAAATTTTCGGGTTCGCACGAGACTTCTATTCGGGTGTTTAATCACTGTTTTCAATGGGTACCTTCACCTTTTGTGTGCCAGGGTGCTACAACAACAGTACCAGGCAAAAAAGTCTTTGAATTTTATGTCTTCCTGAAAGAAAGCGACCCCAAAAAGACTGTCCAAGGTGAACAGAGCCGGACAGATGGGCAGGAAAAAGAGAGTTCTTCAATTTTTTTCGCGATTTGCTTCGTAATTTATATCCAGCCCATTGCACGTTAGCTAAGAAGTGTTCGATACGTTGGAATCTCCTTGAGCACTCGTTCCGTAGCGGTCTATTCGTTGGTCTATATAAATCGAGACCCCCGCACTGCATTGCCGGGGGCTGTTTTTTAATACACCTTTTGCTCGTTGTATTTGAATGGTTATAAATGTAATTGCGACAACATGTCTCAAGCACAACTGTGCTTCAAAAGATCAGGGTACCCGTACGAAAATGTCAGATACAGGCCGGAATGAAAAATGCCGGTTCCGCCTGGACCCAGAATTGGGGCACCAGTTTTTATCCAGCCTAGGAATGCGCAGTTCCAGACGGGATACAAACTGGTGCCCCAATTTTAGACGGAACCGGCTGGTTCCAGTGGCGGTGCCCCAATTTCAGACCCCGGGCGGTGCGCCTCGCCCGAATTCTCGCTGCGCTCACCACTGGACTGTATACATACGTATTTCGCGCAATGCCCTTAGCCGTTACAACCGTGTGATCGTCGCGATTTCAGACCCAGGCGGACTGGGTTTGAAATCGCGACGATCTCGCTTGTAACGGCTAAGGGCAGCGCGCAAAATACTTTTGTAGTCCAGTGGTGAGCGCGGGTCCATATCACAAGAGCGAATGACATTTTAGCGAACGACGACCTTTGAGCGAATGGTCGTTTTAGCGAATAACGGGGGCGCGCGTTAACCCATCCGTCGCGCTGCGCTTTACGCCGCTTCGCGGCGACAGTCTGCGGCAACTCGTAACAAAAATATGAACTCACTTGGCCCACCCGAAAACGCCGCTTCGCGGCGTCCGACTATTCGCTAAAGTGTCGTTCGATGAAACGTGGGCGTTCGCTAAAACGTCATTCGATCAAGTGAGTGCCTCCCGGTGAGCGCAGCGGTAATTTCGGCGGCGCACACGGTCGTCCAGGCGTCGTCACCAAACACTGTGCACGGAACACACACACAGCACGCACAAGCACAGTATCCCGTGTAGAGTGCACCGGAAAGTTTTGGCGGGCAAACGGTATCCGAATTACCCAAGTATTGCACCGAGCACACCAGCGTCAAGCGCATCCAGATGCCGAGCCAAAGTGCAATAGGTCGGCAGCTTCACACTATATGAAGATTCAAAGCCGGGTGTTGTGACTGTCTTGCATTGAGAGATGACACGCGTCGCGTGTTGTACAGAACCACGGGCCACGTGGAGGCAAGACATGATCGGTCACCAAAAATATGATAAATAAATCGGCTTGAGGCGCTCGCCTCAGATCTAGCCCTTGTCACCGTCGGGATGCGTTGTTTGTCCTGTCATTCTCATCGGCAGGTTCTGGCCCGGAGTCGGCCGGCACCTTCCATGTAAGCACTCATCGATGCCACAAGCGCGAGACACATGCGCGAAAAATCTATCCCATCCGACGTCCGATCCGGCAGTACGACTGCCTGATCCGAAAAATTTGGTCGCTTCAAGCGCGAGACACATGGACGGCAGATTGGTCCGATCCGACAGTCCGAACGCCGCTCCGAATCGCCGTACGCGACAGTTTGAGACACACGCTTCCGACCTTGCATGCGACACGACGATCCGTTCGGCTCCGCCCAGGAGATCCAAGCACTTCAGCGGAGGTCTGCGTTCATAGATCTCTGGTCCCAGATTGACGGTTCAGCTCGCACGAGCGAAGTTAGGAGCTTGTTCTCGCTGGCGCGTGCATTCTTTGCTGGGGCCATCTCTCGAATGGGTCAGCTGGATTCACCAGTGCTGTTAAGTTTTTTTGGGCGAAGTCGCCAGGACGCGACCTAAAAGTCGCCAGTTTTAGCGAAAAGTCGCTGAGTGGTGATGATGATGATGACCTTTTCCGGATTTTTTTTTTTTTTTGTAAAACGTAAAGGTTTTTTTTTTTTTTTTTTTTTTTTTTTTTGTGACGAGACAAGTGAATAGTTGGAGTCGGGCGTCCCATTCCCAAGGACTCGCCAACACCTTGAGTGACTCAAGGCGTTGGCGAGAAGATCCTGGTCCATGAACAAAACAGCGGAAGCCTGTTCTGCTTCATCCTTATCGAACAAAACCCTCGCTTTAACCCGCGTTAAAGCGAGGGAATTGCTTCGGGGTCGGAGAACGTCACCTCACCCACAACCGGATGAATAAAAATTAACAAAAATGAGTGACATCCAGAGCTGTCCCCTGGAAGCCACCGGAGAGCTATCCAACTAACATATTTTCCCCCGTTCACGTAGCTTTAGTAACAATTTACATAACTAGAAAAAAAAAAAGTCCCCAAAAAAGTCGCTAAGACTCCAAAAACACAAAATTGTCGTTAGGACGACTGAAAACGCTCTAAATTTAGCGACTTTCTCGCTAAGTTCACACCACTGGGATTCACGCGTCCGGCTTCCCCTCGCCCGTCCCGTTATCGCGTTCGCTTCGTCCCGCCAGACCCAGTACGTCATCATGACGTTCGAGCTAGCTGCGCTGTCATTGGCTACACGAAACCCGCTGACCCATTCGAGAAAGATGGCCCCAGCAAAGAATGCACGCGCTATTGAGAACGAGCTCGTAATTTCGCTCGTGCGAGTTGAACCGTCAATCTGGAACCAGAGATGACCTCCAGGCTCCGGAGTCCGCTGGAACGCTTGGATCTCCTGGGTCTTGGCCGGAGCCGAACGGATCGTCGTGTCGCATGTAAGGTTGGAAGCGTGTGTCTCAAACTGTCGCGTGCGGCAATTCGGAACGGCGTTCGGACTGTCGGTTCGGACGTCGGATCGGACGATTCTGCCGTCCATGTGTCTCGCGCTATAGTCCCTGTTCACAGTGAGGTCCAAGGTGAGCGTTAGGCAAGGCTTACAAAATACAAAACCGAGGTCATTGGGTATCCATCCAGGGAAAACGATGGGCGCGTCAGTATCCGTGCGCCCGCAGCGCGAACGTCGCCGCCGGGCGAGCGCCGACCGACAGTCCGATGACAGCGAAGAACCTAAACTCTCGGACAGCTGCCGCCGACTGCAACAGACAAAGCGAGGCGCGCGTGCAGAGAACGCCCGCTCGCAGCGCCTGCGTAGCGGATGCGCCTGTCCTTAACACGTGACCTGCGAGACCGCGAAAGTTCCGCGCCGAACCCCCCTCCCCACTCTAGTCACTCATGTGCGCACCTGCTGGCTGGGAGTAGACACTACTGGAACCAAGGGGAACGGATAGGATCCATCAATCACCGTGCGGTTCCAGTGCATTGCGTCTCACTGGATCCGACTGGTTACACCCAGAACTGCGCAGTACCAGATCGGATTCGCGCGGATCTGAACTGTCCACAAGTTTAGAACCACGCGGCTCCGAACTGGAACCGCTCCAGTCTGACATTTTCGTACGGGTAATCACTAAAAAAAGAGCAGTTATGCCCTATATGCATCACTTGAACTAAAACAACTTTTCCGAAAGCAGTCTTCATTTTTCTTCAAGCAAAACATAAAAGCACCGTATAATGCAATCTAGAAGTGCAACACCTACCGCCAAAAAAAGTAGAAAACAAACCTCACCCACCTTATGGTGGTCTAGAGTCTAGGGCACCAATCGCCACGTAATCACGCTGCTGCCCATACTCGCTCGAAGAGCGGGCTCAGGTGATTAAAGGGAGACAGCTGATTGGTCCAGGTGCATGTAGCTTCCACTGCACTTTCGACATAGGGGAGAATTTTTGGGTTACGGCCCTGTGTACAAATTTGGTATACGTGTGCGCGTGTTTTTTTTTTTTTATCACATCCTGGGTGGCGGGCTGGCAGGCGCACTCGCGTACGGGTTTTAACCTTTCTGCACAGCCGTGCACGCCACTCAGGATCAGATTTTTTGTATGCCAATAAATATTATTATTATTATTATTATTATGGACCATAAAATATGTAGGAAATAGGTATCTCGGTGAGTTGATATACATCAATAAGACAAATGCTCGCTAAGTAATACTTTCAGAGACATGTTTATTTACACCACACATACGTGAACAGTGTTTCAAAAGTAACAACACCGCAAAAATTGTGGCGAGGAATTCTACATAACCTCGGTAAGAAAAAGAAAATCTTGAACAAAGGCGCTGTACTGTGACATAAAGCTCAATTTGCACGGAATGTATATTCGAAAGCTAAACACGCAATAAATCTTCGAAAATACTAATAAAAAGCAGTAGACAACATCAAGGCGATTTTGCCAGAAAAGCGAGGAAAAAAAGACGGCTGGTTAGGCAGTACGAAGATGTTCCCAGAGTTTTCATACAATCTGTAGTTGCACTATACAAGTATTAGAAACATGCAGAAACAGCTTCGCATGGCTTCATGCTTACAAGAGAACAGCTAACAATATAGTATTTTGTTAAGGTCTGCACCAGTCACGAGTCCCAATGATTCTCCCCAAAACAGCTCATTCCATCCAACAACCAGAAGCCATGCAGCCAACATATTTACACCACCCAAGTACACGGAGCCAGGCACACAAACAGACGCTCGTAGTGAAAAAAACCTCCGCCCCAAAAGCTGATGAAAGTCCTCGATCCTTCAACATCATATAAATATATATCTGAGACACGTGCATGTCGCATATATTACGCACCAACATAATACACGTTACTGATCCGCTAGATAACCCGTCAAGAGAGACACCAAACGTAACTGGCAACCAAACAGATCCCCTTTTGAACCTCCGAGTTGGCCGTGAACTCGAATCGACGCCCGCTAAGAATGTGGCTGGAAGTTCCTTGGGAAGCGTTTCTAGGAGCACGCCTTGGCTACGTGAAAAGGATGGCACCACCTAATCGCACTTGGCGGCAGGTGCACGGGCCTGCCCGTCTGGTGCTCCCTTCCGCCGGGGCACGGCGCCCCGTTGCACCCCAGTGCTTGAGCAGAAGTGTGCAAAGACCAAAAGGCGCAAGGGCCCACAGCTTGCACCATTCGTTGCTCGGTTCTGTGGAGACTCGGTTCCTTCCCGGAATAAACAAGGTGCTTGTGTAACGTACGTGCAGTGTGGCGTTGGAGCTCTGCGTCGGGCAGAGCGGAAAAGATGCAGTGGCCCCGCGAGCCTTGGGGAGCGGAACTGAGTCCTCGCGGCGACTGTTCGCGCCTGCGAGATCTCGAGCGACCTACATGAGCGAGGCTGTTGCGGGACGTGTCTTCTTGATCCTATGGGAGCCTTTTGGGTCAGCTGACGATAATGCTACACTCTCCAAAAATAAGACGCGAATGAAGTCTCGTGGCGGCCTTTGCTCAGGATGCACCTACTGGAGAAACGGGCACGCTCTCCCGAGTGAGAACTTGCCGAAGATTGCCTCGGAACACCGCATCACAGATGGCACTTTCACGCAGAGATACCGGCAAAAGGAAAGTACAACTGTGAACTGAAATGACAATTAGTCTGACGCTGTAATCGACAAGAAAAAGCCCTCGAATGCAACGAGATATCAAAGCATGCACAACACGCAGTGCCACTGTTACTCGGTGCAAGCATCCGACGAGATTCAAAAATGCCTCGGAGATTCGCTCCTCATGTAAAAACATTTACACAACAGAGACTCACCTTATGGAAGAACACCTACAGGGATACAAGCTATAGAACGTTGCAAGAGTAGAGCGTCTGACAACCACCAATGACATTTGTGTGTACACAGGCATGTTTATGTAGTATATGAAAAGCCTCCACTTAACAGTACTGACATCGGTTATCCAAGCATACTCACTCGTATATTAATACATGATTTAGCACGCAGTGTGTAACATAACACTGCTTCGGTGTGACTGACACAAAATAACAGACATCGGCTAATACTGAAAATGAAAAATAGTACACACTGACAGAATCATTCCATCACATATATCCTAAAATTTGAAATTTTAAAAATAAAAACTCTGCAATGTAAAGAAATGTCGCTCAAACTTAGATGTGGCTAAATCTACCTAATTGAGAAATGTCAGCTGAAGGTAGCTATTTGAGAAGAGAGACAGTGTTGTCCAAAGTAAAATCCATAAGAGATGAAAAACATGGAGCATGAGGAATAGTACCTACCACGTAACAGCTTTCCATTGGAGCCATTAAAAGTGGGCACCAAGAGAACACATTTCATTTGAGATAGAAAATAACTGTCTTTTTACAAAATACACCCCATCAGATCTTTGTGCATTGAACTAAATCCACTGTAATACTATTTCCATCATCAAAAGTTGAAATTTTAAGAAAGAAACAAAGAAAAACTGGCATCCTACAATGCACACAACTGTTTAGGGCATCTTCTTCTCTTCACCTCTGTATCTTCCCATAAAAATTTCTCTGACAGCAAACTACTACGGTATGCTATAGCAACTTTGGCAAGCAAATTGTAGTCATCTTGTTCAATGTGTATCACAGCATATTTCCGGATTGACAATGTTATATCTCGTGGCAGATGAGCCGAGTTTCTCAAAGCTGCAAACAGATAAGATTCTGCTGCAGTAAAATTTGGGTTAACAACTCGGCTTGCTGTAATGCACTTGATCAGAAGCACGGCAATTTGCGTTGCCACAGCTTGCTGTAGTATTTCCTCTGCAGAGCACCTCGTCTTGTAGCAGTGTGCTGGCAAGCTCCTTAAAGAGGAGGCCTGCCTTAGAGCCTGAGCAGCAGTATGCAGCTTAGCGAGAGGAGGGCAGGGATGGACTGGCTGCCCCAGAACCCGTAGCCGCCATTGGCTTGCGTGTAGTGCTGGGGGTCCTTCGTCCGATGGTAGATCTCATCCGAGAAGTCTCCGTATCCGGCTGCATTGCGTGCGGCGACACGGATGGCATAGCTCGTGTCGTGGTTCAGGTTCTTTAGCGTGTACTGAAGTCCATTTCCTAAAAGAAGGAAGAGAAGGGAGGGCTTGATGGAATTTCTATACATTACTTAAACACATCGTCAGGTGCTGCGATACCTTCGTGAAAACTCGTCACTTATTGAACCCCGTGATCACTATTATTCCGAATTTTGACAACTATCTACAACTTGTGGAAAGCAGAGGGAATACTGTCACGGGTGGTGACCAAAAGAGCAAATAAACAGAAAGAAATAAACGTTTAATGTGGCGAACCTGTGCCAAAAATAAATGTGTAAAAAAGATAATAACAGAGCTTCGCGGGCGTCAAAGTCGGCGTAACAGCAGGGTCGAACGCTGGGGCGAAACTGACCAACTGACTGTGGCTCGCCATGCGGAGCCCCTTATGTACATGCGTGGGCTTCTGGAATAATCGGCGCAGAAAGTTCGACGCGTACAACATTCGGACCTCGAACAAGCAACAGGATTCTCGAATGTACCAGAATACTAGTCGGCAGGAATAAACAAAAAGATGCGCCACTCCCAGGAATCGAACCCTGGCTTTTCGCGTGGGAGGCAGGCGCGATAACCGATAGGCCACGCGCGCGCTGCCTACTTGGCCAGTTGCGCGCGCGGCAATATGGTTGTCGTCCGACGAGTAAAACATACTTTGCCTCAGGAACAGTGGCGTCATGAAGGGGGGGGGGGGGGGGGGGTGCCACTGACCCTATAGTGACGCCACTGCTCAGGAATGGCAAGGCCCTTTGTGAGAATGTCAATGTGAGCATAGTATTCAGGACCTTCCAAAACCTGTAACACAGCACTGGTAACTCGGATGCTGGAGCCCGCTGACAGGGCAAAGAAAAAAGCCGGGCACCCAGGGGGCTCCGTCATTTACAGAGATAAATGTGTAACTTGTGTTGAGCACTAGAAAGGGTGATGCGAATGGCAGCAGTCAAAGGTTGGCTTAAACTGCACTGAGATTTGTATAATGTGCTTTAACATACAATGCAATTTAGAACAAGCGATGGGGCAAAATGCCCAAGGCCCTGTTTCAAACTGCTTTGGAAATTTTCTAATTTTTTACAAGAAAATTTTGGCAGTTACAACACTTCGGGAGGCTTAGATGTAAAAAAAAAATTGAAGGCTCCAATCCAAGCTGTGAAGATGGTTGGCCAGCGAAGCTATGGTGCCACCTGTAACGACTGCCCACTGCACTATAGACCCTTTTTATGGCAAATGCCACCAGGTGGTGGTTCAGTCTTTGATGTGCGAGAGAACTTTCGGTTTATAAAAAGAATGAGCAAAGGCCACTTTAACACCGCTGCTTGAAATGTAGATGAAACATTGAAATGTTCAACCACTAATCCTCCAGGTGAACTCCAAAAGAATGAAGGAGTGTGAGATCTGTTAAAATGTTTCGAGTATTCTTGTAAACCAACTTGCCTCCTCCAAGACGTAATATTGTACAGCCGAAAGCCCCTCGTTAAGTCTTTAACTTTGTTGTTCATGTAGCGTTCATGCTTTCTAGCACTGGTGACGTAAGCAAGCTCAACAGGCTTGCAAAGACGGTGCGACCTGAAGTCGCGCAGGTACAAACATGAACTGTTTACAAACAGTTCATGTTTGTAAACAGCAAAAGAGTCTACACCAAATGATTAACGAAAGAAAAGTAAACGCACTGTACTAAAAAGTTTTTATATATGAAAGACTTCGTACGCTGTTGCTGCAGCTTATGCAACCCCAATCTTTATCGAGAAACGCATGCAGGGAGCACTACGTGCTTCGCATTGGTAGCGGGGCTAGTGACGCCACTACACACTTCGTACTCTGCCACTGCCGCGACAGTTTATGGAACCGCAATTTTTACCGAGAAACACATGTGGGAAGCGCTACGTGCTTATCATCATTCGCGTGTACCTTATAATCTGTCACGTGGTTTTCTTATTGAAACAAGCGTCAAAACCATATGATAAATGATAAGGCATGTCCGAACAATGATAAGGCATGCACATAAGTTTTCCGTCAATGAACAAAAAAAAAACCGACCTACGAGTCATATACAGCTTTGCTGTAATAACAATGGAGTATGTGTGTCTAGCTTGAGTGGCAATGGATCTGCAATGTAAGGGTGCACACATTATGTTTTGGGGGAATGGGGAGTCAATCTTATCAACTGTAGCACTTCAAAAGGAATTGGCATGAGCTTTTGAAATGACCAGTTGCCAGCAGCACTCAAAGTCATAGTCCTTGTGCTGAATGGGATTGATTATGACATCTATTATAAGATTTCACAATCTATGTATTGGACCCAAATGTATTTCAAGTCCAAAACCTGTAAAATTATGGAAAGAAAAATGTTGTCTACATGTTTGTTCCTTTCTTATAAACTCGAACCTAGGGAAACCTCATGCGATTTATACTTTTATCCACCGTCGAACAGCTACGCTTAGATGATTTCGAGGCAGAAGAGATTGAGTACTTGCATGCCTTGTTTATTGAAGTGCCTAGTACTATATGATATGCTGCAGAAAGAACATCCTGGCGCACTGTGTTTATTTACAAAATGCATCGATCACAGAACTGCTTCTGTGAATGGCACATAATTTTCCCATTACCGCTGATGACTTTTTGTGATCTGTTACACCAATGCTGCCCAACCAGGCTTACTCATTACAGAGAGGGCAATGTTGTGGCTTTGTAGCAAGAATGCAGTGAATCACCACGACAAAAATATGGTCTTCAATTTTTCTTCAGAAGCATGGCAGTTCAGTTATAACAGTAAATGTAACGAGCAACCTAAGCCTGGTACAGTTATCACGATACAAAAGGTACATCACAAGGACTTTTCACTACTACTGCAATGCAGATGCTGCTTTCTAAACAATATACATTAGAAACATGGTTCACAACTGGGATATGATGTTTTCAAATGTACAGTTGCCGACCAACTTTTTCGGACTCTGCAGGAACTGCGAAGTCCGAAAGTAGTATATCTTGATATTATCGATATATAGTCAGAAGTATATCTTGATATTATCGCAATGCTTCCCAGTCCTGATGCTTGAAGATTGCACATTCCATGACAGCTAGTGCTGGGAAGTACGCACCGGTCTCATACTCCTGGGAGGCGGCGGTGTCCCAGCTGGGGTCCTTGTCAGTCTTGTACTCCACTCTGAAGCTAACCACCTTCAGGGGCTCCTTGGCAGGGTGCTCAATCTTGAGGACCAGGGCGCTGGGGTTTGACTCCACCACAGCCACCCGGGGTGCCTTGGGGGCCTCTGCAGGTGGGACGGACGACACTTGGAACCCAAAGAAGGCAGCGGCAGGCCACTGTCCCATTAACTAGCGCGGAGGATAAAACCACTTAGGCTCTGACTTTCTTCTCAAAGTCATGCCGAATAGACTGATCTCGCCAGCCAATTTGACTATACCTCTGCCGTTGTACAGCAATGCATTTGGGCTACGAAAGGTCAGTTCACGCAGAACCCGTTCCTGAAGTTGCGTTACGCTCGGGGAGTTAACATTTACTTAAACCAGAAGTTACCAGGATACTTGTGCCACATATGGAGCATGGCAACCCATTCAAGAGTTAGCTTTGCATGTGACAAACTTAGCGTGGATCTTCCGTTGATTTAAAGCTTAACATGAAAAAAAGCAGCCGTTCCTGCATGAATGGGCCTTTAGTCTTCCTGTGCGAGTGACAATTGCACCGAAGCTTCACACGTGCAGAGGCACAAGCAGCCTTCTGCACTGCCGCCTGCCTCCCGTGGACTGAAGTTAAGGCAGTGCCACGCATGCGCCAAATGCTCAACGAGATCGGTTTATTGGATCGACTTTTTCAACAGCATCCTGACTTCCAACCACCGCCAAGTTTTACTCCGTGGATTTTCGTATTTAGTTTTGCCTCACATTCAGTGTTTCTATTCATGTTTTCGAGTGCCTTATCGTTAGTCCTTTGTGGTCATTTTTCTTTTGTAAATTTTTAAATACATAAAACTTTGAACCAAGCTTGTTTTCTTCTTAGACCTGCATCTCATACAACGTCCTGAAAGAACCCATGTGGTGCACGGCGCAAAACAGTTGGCACGAAGAAGCGATTGCCGGTTTTTCCTCTTTTTCTATTACAACTGCTACTACTGTAGCGTAAAATGGTAATTTGGAACCCTACTTTAGCTGTAAAATTAAATGGCCATCAATACCATGTCTGAGTAAATTTCAAAGAAGTGCTCATGGCATGCTCACTTTAAACCTGTCACATAGTGTACATCTACAAATATATAAAACAGCACTCTAGACAACTTGCATATACTGTAAACGACTCAATTCTCGCGGGCTCAAATTTTTCCGAATCGGGCCAAAGCTGAAATTTTGAAATTATTCGCAGGTTCTAATTTTCGCGAATCGAGTGTACCTTTCGTAGCGTTCACAAATTGCCGGTATTGTTCGCGGTACGGATTGTTTGCGAATTGTAGGCGATTCGCGAAATTTGCGAAAATTAAGTCCCCGCGAAAATTGAGTCGTTTACACTAACTTTATAGGGCACATCAAAGCAAATGCATCGTAGCATTCTTCTGTATGAATTTTGGAATTAATGAAATGTGTGATGATTTGATTTCTGAAATACAAATGCCTGCATGATAAGAAATATGTTGGTAATTTTTATCCCCTCCATGTCACATACAAGTACTGGAGCTACTTACTTCAAGAAGAAAGTTTAGTGATGCTATGTATAATGTTGTTCATTTCACTTGGGGTACCATATTCAGAGAGGCTTTAGAGACCTCCTGAAATGTCTGTTCGAACACATGGGTGAACAAGAACCAGAGTACAGGATGTTTTCAATACCCAAGTTCGTTCTAAAGCTGGCCAGATAAACCAAACCCTGGACGTAACAATCTAGAATTTTTATCGGGGTTATACTTCAATGGTGCATTTTACCTTGTGAATTTTCAAGGTATAGCTCCCTCCGTGTGGAAAAAGAGACCACCATCCTCAATAATGTCAATGGCCAGCGAAGACGCAGGTAACTAAGTGAGCAAGGGTTGTACTTGTGGCGCTATCTCCCAACAGGCACAGCGAGCAGACGACAGCATCGCATGCTCGCCTAAGCTGATTTTACAAGCAAGCCTGGGTATTCGAAACACCCTATATTATGAATAACCTAACTTCACCTCAATCTTAGCTTTTGCTAATTCAGGTAACAAAACTTAAGACAAATTCACGAGGGACCTTAGTGAACACTAAGGTGACATGCCCGCTAATCATCCTTCTATGTAGAGCGCAAGTTCGTCTCAATCTTGCGCAGGAATTGCATGGACGTCAGAGCATTGAACTTAGATTGGCTCTAATGGAGAGATACTGAGTAAACCTCAATGCTAGCTGCCCTGAGGTCTACCCACTATTCTTCCGATTCGAGCCAATCAGAGCTTGGTGTTCTGACATCACCATATCCCCTGCTCAAGAAGCAGACAAACTTGTGCTCTGCATTGTAATATCTTTTAATTTTGCGCATTATAAGATTTTAATAGACACTTTAATTCTGAAATTAAAAGATTTTATTTATAATAAAAAGTGCTAGATTGCAAAGTTTATACAGGCATTGTAGTATTTTTTTCTCATCTGCACGTTCCTTTATATACTATATTTTTGTTAATGTGAGAATCACATTTGTTTGTGAATGTCTGAATTAACATTCAGGCATTTGAGCCACGCAAAAAATGATGGGGAAAGCAAAGTATACTGTAAACAACTTTGTTTTGTAGCGTGAGCTACACTGGCCGAGGTTGAGCAGTTTCGCGTGGCTTGCATAATGAGCCGTGCTCCGAGGTGCGCATGCGCGAGGAGCAGTGACGTCACATGGCGCACAGCCGCCGCGCTGGAGCCGCCGCGCGCTCTGCCACTGCCGCGGCAGATGCACTGGCGCTGCCGCGTGCCCAGCTGTGCGCCTCCGTTGCGCAGTAGCCAAGTCCAATGCTGCACCGGAGCCGCTTGATAGCGCCTCTCATTTTGTGCGCATAATAAGCTCACGCCACACATATCATGGCATAGCCAAGCTAAGCCACCGCAATTTTTGTTTTACGGGTCAAAAATTTTGTAAATTTCGCGAAGCGTGGGTTTTGGAAAAGTCTGGCTGACACACGATTCCACAACTTGAAGTGATCTGTAACGCATGCGCTAACCATGGGGCTGATATACCCGCATGATAAATTTTTTGTGATCTATTTAACATAGAAAATTTCTTGAAAATTACATCGCTGACTGTAGTCTATGGCAATAGACAAGAATAGGATGCTTACCTCCTTCTTTCAGCAGAATGACATGCTCCTGAACGCCCAGTTCATTATGAACTCTGCACGTGTATTCCCCAAATTCGGATATGTCTGTAACATTGATCTGTGAAAAAAAAAAGAGCATTTCACTTTTGAGGTCTTTGTATCCCATCTGCAAAAAAAGAACTGAAATCTTTTTGATTTTAATACTTAAACTAATGTACATATACTAATAATAGAAGCATGCTTTAATGTCGAAGTTCACTAGAAATCCACAATCTGAATGTAGAAATTGAGACGACCTTCAGGTAGATTTTGATGCCAAATTGAGAATGAATGAGAAACTATAAATGACAGCCATGTTTATCTTGAGCAACAGTAAATGAGTATCAATGAGAAAAACAAAAAGTCAGCAAAAACACTTAAGACAGCTTATGTGTAGGAATGCTGTTGCATTCCTACATGCAGCACATTCCTACAAGCAGTGCGCCACGTCTTCCTTTTTCACACGGAACGCTACCTCACTGCGCAGGCGCGGCAAACCCCGCCGGCTCCATGGCTTTTGTGATTATATATGCATCTGCATTGCTGTGCTTTTCTTTGCGTCTTATTTCTGAGGCACGTCCGCTTTGACCTTCAGTGCCCCGCCGGCTTCCGGGACGAAGAATCTGCGTTGCTGTGCTTTTGGCCATTAGCTGCCGTTTCACTGCTACAGACGGTTACAGACAATGCCGCCTTCGCTCCATGGGAGAGTTAATGCTTTCACATTAAAAATAACAACAGTAGCCCATTGAGCATAAAAAAACTTTTCTAGACACCTTCTACCAAGCTACAGTGAGGAGGTTTCTTCCTCTATATTTGAAGGGCAATATGGATACATGTACAATTCAAGGAGGGCTATTACCTTTATCGTTCAAGGTTGCTCTCCACTCAGCCTATTATAAGATATACACATCCAAACATAGCCCAGGAAGTATAGCCAGCACAAGCTCAAAACGAGTACATTTCACTTTCAATTTGAACTGGGAGATTCTTTTTTGAGCATTGATAAGATAAAACAAGTTCTACCCAAATTTAAAACCGCCCCTCCACATATGCGGCAAGCACCCAGTTTGTTACCAACTTTTGCAAACCTGCGCTTTTCTCCAACGATTTAAATCAGATAACTCGGTAATTTTGTGTCAGATTAAACTGATCTCCTATACTGAAGCTCTGGGAGGTCCAATCAATCTACACATTTTTGGTACACGGTGCCATAACTTCGAAGTGCGAGATTGCTTGAGATTTCCCTAAAGTTGGCTTCCCCCGCATTGAAAACTACGCCTTTCCAAGGATTTCAGCTTCTCTGGTGCCACCCATCGGGTGGCCATAGAACACTTAAAGGTCTTACACATTTTTTTTTTTTTTTGCGTGTATATGTGTGTGTGTGTGTGTGTGTGTGTGTGTGTGTGTGTGTGTGTGTGTGTGTGTGTGTGTGTGTGTGTGTGTGTGTGTGTGTGTGTGTGTGTGTGTGTGTGTGTGTGTGTGTGTGTGTGTGTGTGTGTGTGTGTGTGTGTGTGTGTGTGTGTGTGTGTGTGTGTGTGTGTGTGTGTGTGTGTGTGTGTGTGTGTGTGTGTGTGTGTATATATATATATATATATATTATATTCTTTTTATGGCTTGAAAAACTTTTGTCAATGTTATAAACAACAATTTCTTACAGATAGTGCGTATACATTTGACCTTGCAAAAACCGCAAAACCTTCACTCTAGTGAAGGTTTTGTTCCTGTTCCTGCATGGATGGCATTGAGTTTTGAGTTCACAGAGGCATGATCTCTCGTCGTAAAAAATTTTAAGAGGTTTTAAGGCACCCGGTTTTAAGGAGTTGCAAGTGTGTGAACGGACAATAACAAAAATATTTTTCTAGAAAAACACATATATTTAAAAACAAAAAATTACCACAAAAAATAAATTTGTTTTAGCAATATTTACGCCGCTAGACGCAATTTAGGTGCAGAATGTGGAGGTCGCAGCCTGCTAAGCCCTGCCCCATGCCATTGGCTGGAGAGATGATTGACATGTGAAAGGTTGGTTGTAAATTTGTATCTCCGTGCCAGTAGCATTTTAATCGACTATTTTTTTATGTTTGAGAAGCAACTAATTAATATAGAGTCATTGATGTTTTCAAATGTATAATGAAATTGCTTCTCCCACTTCAGCTTAAAACATTAACAAACATGGCTGCCGGCGTCTTCAGAGTGCTGAATGTGTGTAGCTTGTTGACCTCGTCGATTTTTTATGAGTAAGGGTTGTTTTGAGTTTACAGAGATGTTTAGAGGAATATCTCATCAGCCAACATAGTTTGGAGCAAACAACTGTCGCAAGTATGCGCCTTCGGAAGCGCTGTGCGGACGCTTGTTTTTGTTGAGGGACTGGCCTAGGCCTAGTGTCTCTATTTCGATTGATCTGGCTTGATTTCTTTCTTTGCGCGTGTTGGTGATGAATAAAGATGTTGGTTCCCGTAAAAGCAGCCCCACCACTCTGTAAATTGTGCAACCGTCATAATTGCAGCCATGGTTTTAATGCCGAGGAGATACCTACACAGGTTGGAATTTGTGACCCATTTGGCTGGAGGTAATCGGGCGTTCGGCTCGCATCAAGTTAGTTTAGGTATGTTCCCATCATTTCATTACAAAAGGCAAGTAGCTCTGAAGTTTTGCAGTGCACGTGGCCTGCCAAAGCGAATAATTTTACATCCTGTTTTAATTGTGCGTCATGACGCTCTTTCGCCTTGCTCATGGATGCCATGCGAAAAAATAACAAGAACATAAAAGCTGAAATGCCTGCATATTTATTTTGTTACTTTTTTTTAGTCCTCTCGGTCGCTTTTTACCACACATCGACAGGCACTGACAGACACTTACTTACACTGGACCATCGGCCACGCATGATGGAATGCTAAAACGCCACTCTTATGGTCGCGTCTTGCAAGCGTAAAAGTTTTTAGATGGGAGCGGAATAGCAGACGGACGAACACAAAAACGGACGCCGATGGGCAGCGTTCATGTCCACGCCCTTCGGGCATGGCAGATGATGATAGACGGTGGTGAAATAGCAGATGATGCCGGAGGCTGCCACGAGTCTGCTCACAGAATTAGCAGGCGTTGTTAGACACCAGACTAGACGTGCCGGGTGTCGGGAGAGGGAGAGACCTGGCTTGTTAGCATGTTCGGCCAAGCAGCCAAGACAATCCAGTAGTAATGGGCGAAGCAACTGACTTGTTGGCGGGGCTTAGAATGGGCCATGACATCCACCTAAATTGCGTCTAGCAGCGTAAATATTTCGCAAAATTGTTTTTCTTCTCATGAAAAAATTGCAAAAAGTTATGTGTCCCATCTACCGTAGAATACCGTACATCTGCCGATTCCACACTAAGCGCCCATATCCAAATTTCTAAGATCTGAGAAAATATGCACAGTACATTGATATGTAAAATTGATGACCGGACAAACACCCATCCCCCATTTTGTTTGTGATTATCGCTATATATTGAGTGGGCGTTTGCCCGGTATTTTACAATATGCACTTTAAAAAAAAAACTTAATTTTTTTTCATTGCAGAGTTAGTCTGCACTTTTTCCCGGATTACAGCTTCTCACTTGCAGTGTTCATAAGAGCATCAATGTGCAAGTGCTAAGCTGTGCACATTGGTGCTATTAGGTACTACACTTCCCATTAATTCTTATTGAGCCCGGCCTTGCTGTCAGTGTGAATGGGCTTACCATCTCCAGATTATGAGTTGAAGATTAACTATAGTTCTGACAATCCAGATTCTGTTTCAGCAGTATCCAATTTCTCATAGTCCTAAAAATTCTTTCATCCTAGTACAGTTTGTACTCATGCAAATTAAAGTAGTTGAAAGTTAATTGTTGAATTAATACTGCATGTGTTAACAGAATACCCATTTTGGAACAAATAATATTGAGGGGCAACATATAGTTTCAAAAAAGGCAATATCAGTAACAATGCAGACCTTTAAAATTCTGAGCTTCTTAGCACATGGTCTATGAAAAAATGGTGCTAAATGTTTAGGAATACTCTCTTCATGGGCCATAAAGCCATTGTTTGTTATTCATCAAATGGTAAGAGAAGAAATAACTGAAAGGAAAAGAAGTAGTTCTATCTAAAATGCTTTGAACAACTGACATATATTGTGATGTTTTAAAAAAAATTATTTTTTCCATGTCCTTAATATTATGATGAAATGTTTCAGTGCCCAAAACCTTGTCAGGGCATAACGCCTTATTGCTCACATAAAAAAAAGAAAAGGCAGGTAATACACAACAACCAGCTTCGCACACAGGTGTGCTTTTTTTATACATATTCATTTTATCAAGTCAGATTGACCCTCGAATCGAGCCTTCAGATGGTGACGACACCATAATATTTGTGCCTGTATTACACCAACATGTTCACAATCAATTCATTAAAATATTGGCAGAGACCAAAATACTGCTTGAAGTCAAGTATGGAGGAAGGTCTCACCCTGAGTGTGCTAGAGCCCACGTCCCCGTTGATGTCATGTTCATCGTCTGATTCAATCATCTGGCCGTCGCGGAACCAAAGGATGGTTGGCTCAGGCATCCCACTGGCGTCGCAATTAAAAATGGCAGTCGATCCAAGTCGGGCATAGGCGGCCTCCTGGATCGGAGGCTTCCACTCGGGGCCATCTGCAGTGTGTCATCAACATTTCTTGTTACATTTTGTTCACAGCTGAAGTGCAAACTCTAGAGGCTACATCAAACCATGTAGATACACTTGTAACTTCTGATTCAAAACTACTAGAACTGCAGCTGGTATTTTGCATGTGCTCAAAGGAATTCTACTTTAAATCTACTATAGAAAGGCATTTTGGCTCTCATATCAAGAGGAGTGAAGGGTTATTTTAAACGATAGTACCTCACTTAAATACCCAATATCAGAGGCAGTCACCATTCTTGTGGTGCTGGCAAAGGATATGTTATTTTATTTTCATTATTGGGCCTCCTAGAATTTGTATGCCAGTCCAGCTGAAGAAAAGGCTTCATACCTGAGAATATATGTGCTCTCATCAAATCTTTTTGGTTTATAAAACTCATAATCAATTGCTTATTTGTAAGAACTGTCTAACATCTTATGCAAGCTGTGTAACAGGCAAGTAAAAGCTTTAACTTTCTGTTCCCATTTTGGGTGCCAAAGATATGAAAAATTCAAATGCAACAAAGGCACTTTCTTAACTTTTTCCTGACCGTGCCCATAAGCCATCAATCACCGGTGATCTATGGTTTTTAAGCGCGGTCAAGAAATTAAGTTTAGGGCGGAGGATTATGTTCCAAAATCTCAGGGGTAGCCGAAGAACTGTAGTTTCAATTTCAACTTGAGTTTGAGTTTTATCACAAGCTGGCGGCCTGCCAAAAATAGTATTGGGAACGGTGGTTGCACAAGTCTAACAGTGCTAACTGCAGTGTTGGGTAAAGTACATCTAAAAGGTACTTCAAATAAAGTACAAAGTAAATGAGACAAGATGTACTTGAAGTAAAGTAGTAAGTACACTAGGTGCAATGTACTTGAAGTAAAGTGCTATAAATACAGTGTACTTTCAAAGTAAAGTACAAGTTTTTTAACACAATCTTTCATGATGCCCTTTCATTCCCCCGTGCAGTGATTTTTTAACTGGTATGCATTGCCCAGGGGTAATCAGGGGTGTGTGACCTATTTTCAGAAACAGCGGCGAATATTTGATAAAGTCAAGTGGCACAAAGTAGGTATTTCCAGGAATAGAGCCAAATTCAGAAGAGGCCTCTTCTGAATTTGGCGCCCCTTGCACTGGATTGTGAGGTTAGGTGACAACCCAACCAATGTTCGTCGGCTGGGTTGAATGCTTTACTTTATTTGAGAAAACTGACTGTCTTTGCTGGCAGGATGCCTCCATGTCACAGCCAGCACTGGATTGTTGCACCCAAGGGGGTTAAATGTACTAGAAGAGAGCATGACGTCAGCCCCGTATCTCCCGCAAGCAATCCTCTCATAGAGGAGTGTCCTCTCCTTAATAAAAAAAACAGTGAGTGTGCAAGCAAGCTGGTGATTATTAATCATAATGTGACACCTGAGATTGGGGTCCAAAACTATTCAGGAACTTTCAAATAGAAGGAAAAGACAAAAGAGAATGTCTCAGAACATTGTGACGTTCTCCTCTGTTGTCATTTACTTCGATTTCAAAATTTAATTTTCCAAATTTAATTTTGCTCTCCTTATATTTTAAACCTCCTCGCTTGCGCCAAACGAGCAAGGAGTAGCGAGAGTTCAAAAAGCTAAGGGAAAGCCGCCCCCCAAACAAACGGAGCGATGCGCCGTCTGCTCATGTTTCTGGTGCGAGTAGAATATCCCTCCCAGTATTTCTTTGGAGTTGACAAAGTGGCATTTCGTGATACAAATTTACCAAAACCAAATTTGGGGAATGTACTTTGAAGTCGGAAATTGTACTCTCCTCGAGGAGTAACAGAAAAAGATACTTCAAATAAAGTACAAGTACATACTCAGAGAATGTACTTCAAGTAAAGTACAAGTTTCTCAAACCTACTTGAAGTAGTACTTTAAGTACAATGCACTTAAAGTACTTCCCAACACTGGCTAACTGCTTGCATCAGTCTTTGTAGCAAAAGATGGCATTATTATATAATTAACTGTATTGTTTCATATTTTTTAGAGCTCAAGAGCTCTGAGGACTCTTTAGATGATGTCATAGATGTAGCTTAACAGAAGGTTGTCGGTAAGCATCACTATAATTTCCACTGCTGCTCTAAGCTGGCATGCACGTTTTATGTTCCCAACAAGCTGGACAAAAATGCTAAATATGAAGGAACTGTAATCAATAAAGCTATGACAAAATGAAGGAAGAACACAAAGAAAGCATTCTGCTGGGGATGTGAGGTATACTATCTGTGCTTCACCAATAAAAGCATTCCTTCGTTGAAAAGCACATGTGCTACGAAGGATAACTCTTTGATGAACCAAAAATAGACAATGTTAGTTAGAGTATACTAAGTTTTAGAAGTAATAGCCGTGGGTGCAGGGCACATTTTGTATTTTTGTTCTATTTTTCATTTAATTTAAATAGCTGTAGAAGTTTTGGCGTTTATACGTGTTCTGCACATACACTGTATTTTCAAACAAGAAAATTTTAAAATTTTTTTCCCACATCATACTGACCTGTTTTATTTTATTTTTTTAAAGAAAAACTAGCTGGTCACATGTAGATGTGTCACATTGCTCCATATGCTAATTAGTTAGGAAAATAAAAGCGTTTGCACGGATCCTTTGAAATTGGTACTTTTCCCGCAGTCAGGAAAGAGTTAAGGCATGCATACTGTCAATGACTGCTAATGTGGCTATATTACAATAAAACATCACTAAAACATCCAAGACCATAAAGCCCTCATGTTACTTTCATAGTGCAAGAATTTTTAATGCTTATCTTTCCACCTTGATGGGCAAGCATAAAAAGTTTGCACCATGGAAAAGGACATGCCAGCATCACATACCACAAAGACATAGCTACGACATGTGCACTCTCTCAGCTTGGCTTTCTAAACGAAGCCTGCAGAAAACTGACACTGGGCACTTGGAGGCTCAAGACATATTATTACATCAACACAGAGAGACAAAAAATAATTTAGGGTCATCGTATGTGCAACTAGAAAGTAACTTGGTGTTTAGAATTATGTAAACTTTTGAGAAATATGCCACACATTTTATTAAGAAACAGATTATGATGCTGACATTATTTTGACACAGCTGCCTCCTGGAAAATTATTGCGAAGAACATCCTATATCTAATAGCTTGGGCAAAAGGCTTGCCTACAGCAATTAAAATGACTCTGCAAAAAAATAATAAAAAGTTTCTTGTCACCATAAACATTATTTTTCACTTGTTTTGTTTCCACATCCTCAGTGTCCTCCCAAACAGAGTATTTTATGTTGTACGCCCACTTCTATGAAACCTGCACATCTAGGAATAAATATATGAACCATTTCCAAAATGTTTCTTTCATTTCCAGAGATAAAGAGTATCTCTTCATTCCTGTTATTAATTTTTTGTGCACTTGCGACAAGATGACCACCAGGAGCGTCAATGTAGACTAATTGGAGTCTCGGACACATTACTTACAGTGAACACTGAGGGTGATGACCTTGTACTTGACAGCCGAAAGGAGCGCAGTTGCCAGGTAAGCATTGCAGGTGTAGTTCCCAGCGTCGTGCCGCGACAGATTCCTGATAAGAAGAGCTTGGTCTTCAATCTTGTACTTTTTGCCTGAAAACAGAAATGAAAAAAAAAAATTCTTAGAAAGTTTGCATTGCTGGAACCATGAAACAAAACATATGTGCAATAAAGTCAAAATGCTCCCAGAACTTAATCCTTTTATGGCCTTGCAACTGTTACAAATTCAAGGACTTTCACTATTTGCGGTATAGCCCTTGCAAGCCACCTTATGGCCTTACGAAAATTATGCGCGGGTTTTCCATGTCAACTTGCACATCATGGTTACTTTTCACTAATACAGTTCAAGCCGGGGTTTTTCTCTCTCCTCTCAAACTGTATTGAGTTATCCGTCAAGCAATGATAGAAGGTGTTCAGAAGCATTTTTTTTCTCCTTTTTTTTAAGGTTGTTATTTGGGTCATACTGTTTGTTAGGAATATATGAGACTTGAAACAATATAGTTGCCCTACTAGGAGCTCTAGACATTGTGAGCAAGCACTAATTTCTTCTTATAAATACCTTCATGAATTATATTATTACCCTGATCTCACATCCACTATTTATATTCAGGTTCAGAGACAGTATATGTGAGTGTTTGCAAGATTATCTCTATGCAATAGTTGCAAAAGGCCCCAAGTGTAGTGAATACATTATTGACATGTTTAACTCAACTTTAGTAGTGTTTATAACATTCTTGGATAATCTCTAATATACCTTTTGTGAATTAAGGTATTAGCTTCTCATGAGTGTTAAAATAAACAAACTAATTATTTAATTGATAAAGTCACATTTGTTTTACCACTTTCCTCGTGCACTCCGAACATGGGAAGCAGCTAGTATAGTGCACCATCCACATGCACTTAGACATTCGAAAGCAACATTATTCCAGAGGCTCTCTTAACCTATATCAGTTTGGCAAACATGAGCCCAACCTAGCAAGGCTCAAAGGTGAGCACAAGCAATTGCATGCATTCTGGAATTTAATTGTATCTGGAAGTGGCATCTGGGCAGAAGAGGTGACCATTGCAGAAAGTTGAGCAGCTCCCCTCTGCTGTGAACTAATTGCCTAGATAATTCTCTAACTAGTCCGTTGTCTTCTTTGTTTGACTCCGCTTTCGATAACATCAATACAAAGGTACATGCTAAGTTCTCCTAGCTGTCTTTGCGCTATTAATTTTCTGTGTCATGAATACCCATGACAATAGCAATTTTAAGACTCTACCATATATAAAAAAGATAGTTGTGAAAGCATACAATTCAACAGTCTGCAGATTTCTCAAGACTTACTTTTTTCAGAAGAAAATTTTGGCCATTCCAATGAATGGGTGCGCTACTTTTTAAAGAAATCACAATCAATGAAGGTCAGCTTTGCTGTGGGTGCAGGTTTGAAAGTCTTTTGCCATTAAAGTACCTTAAAGGAAGGTAACCCAGGCAGTTGCATAAGACAAGGTAGCAAAAAGGGCATCAACAACAAGCTTATTTATATATATTGAGCACAATAATGTTGTTGAAATACTTAAATTTCTTCCCTGCAACATAATGAAGATGGATGAGCTGTTGAATAAAACAACATCAATGTCAAGTGCCTAGGATACCACTCGGAACGAATTTGACCCCGGTTCAATTTGAATGCACAATAAACTTGGGAGGCATACTGTTCTTAATGGTCTTGGAGTCCCTGTTCCAGGAAACAAATGGCTTAGATTCTGCCTGGGCATTGCACTTGAGGAGGAAGTCTTCTCCCTCTGAACCAGACTGCTTGTCAGGGGTCCCTTCAAAAGTGATGGCTCCTGAAAGAAAAGTGAGTAAAAATGAGATTGTGTGCCTTGCTCAACCTCTGCCTTCAAACCAGTCATGTACATGTCACTCGAAAAAAAAAGTAGTTGACTAAAATTACATTCACTCCAGGTTCAAAAGTACTGAATTAAATTACTTGAGCAGAAAAGTAGTTGACCATTATTTAAAAAAGTAACCACTACTTTTAAACTTACTCCAAACTTTAAAAATGACAGATTTTCCTGTCGGTTTGAAAGTAACATTAATACACTAATTTTGGGAAACCATCCTCCAGTCAGAGACTTTGTTTGAGGAATCCTTCGCAGGAAACTTGCACAAACGAAGGGCACCATCAGAAAGGAGAGGAAAAAACAGTAAATTAACATAGAAGTTTAGGCTAGTTGGTATGCAGACATAATAAAAAACAAAACAGTGCTGTGTCCTGTCGGTTACCTTTTACTTTGTCTTCGTCTTTGCGCTGTTTTGTTTTTAGAAAATAATAACAGTTACAAGTAATTTTAGTGCTTCCAAAATTGATCGGATTACTCTTGTGATTACTTGCTAATAAATGTAATCAAATAATTAAAAAATTACTAAAAAAGGTAATTTATTATACTGTACAAGTCTGCACCAAACACACAAGCTCATGATGTTGGTGTGTAACATAATGACAACTGACTGAATTTCACCTTTAACAAATACCTTGGTCCTGGTAATTTTAGAACCAAAGTATTATTTTTGACGGACTGGGTGGTGATGTAAAGGCACATGGCAGAATATTTTCTTTTCTTTCTTTTCAGAGGGATGGTGCGAGACAATTTACTGTTGTGCACCAGCCACCAGCCCCAATGTAAATTAGATGTTGCAATAACCAGTAGTTTTTGCCCTCAGTTCAGGTCCTCTTAGCATGTTTGATATGAGTGAAGATAGTCTGGACCTATTAGAGGAAGCCCGAAGGGCATGTTTCATGCTAGAATAGAATATCCCCTAAAACTTCAAAACAAAATAGATTTTTTTTAGTTCAATATTGTGTTTTTAATTTCAGCGAGAGGAGGCATATTTTGTCTACAGATTGGGTGCATGAGCTTTTCCTGTTTCCTGAAAAAATTAACCTTTTCATTGAAAAAAACCTGGTTTATAATTTATAAAACAGGTTAGAATTAAGTTGGGAAATGAATGAGATTACCGTAAAATACTGGGGGAGCGCCCACCCCGTTTTTATTGAAAACTGGGTTAGTCTACTAGGCATGGGCGCTTGTCAGGTCAAATCGGGCACTTCATGTAGAATAGGCAGAATTCCCAAGTTTGGGAAATGTTAAGAGTGGGCGCTTGAACAAAGCGGGAGCTTCCACACTTTTTTACGGTAGTTGCAATTATGGCTGGACTTGCCACTGGGTTTTATATTTAGCACATTTAAACAAGCCTGTATTTTCGCCACACTCAGAATTTATATTTTACACAAGGATCTTGATTTTCTGTGGCTTCCAGGTAAATGCCTACATTATGTCTGCATGTTTACTTTCTAGATGTACAGGGTGTCACAAAAGAAAATTTATGCGGTCTTTTTTACCGCAAAAATAAACTAGGCATCGCCTAACGCTCATTCTCCGCCCAAAGGTAGCGCTAGAGGTGACAACCAGGTGCCAAAGTTTCAGCCCGATCCGATAACTTAATCAAAAGTTAGGACTGATTTTCTGAAAATTTCAATGGGAAAATGGCGGCCGACAGAGTTTTCGAATACATGGGGCTCTATGGCACCAGAAACCGAAAACAAGCAAAAATGGGCTCCATTTTCCCATTGAAATTTTCAGAAAATCACTTATAACTAGGGCTCCGTGTTTTCAAAGTTTATTTTTCGTGAAATTCGGAGGATGTTTTTGGAGTTTATTTTTTAGCAACATGTCGGTGTTTATCCGAGTTTATTTTTTGTAAATCCCCAATTCTTCGAATTTCAGAGATCAATTTCGCAGTGTTTCCTATTAAAAATAATAAATAATAACTAGATGCAAACGTATGCCAGATAAAATATAAAAAGTGCTTGTATCAATTAAGATTTCTTCTGTTGAATTTGGCGTTGGTGTCATTGGCAATACTAATTTGTCCCACGACAAAAGTCGCACACGAGTGAGGCTTTGATAAACGTCGATACCTTAAAATCAATAAACTGCTGAAAGTAGCCGCAAGGAAGCTCATAGTCATCCCATCAATCTATCCCGCAGCCGCGCGAGGTGGAGTGATTCAGAATGTAATAGAGAAGTTCCAACTGCCCCTCTTCCCTATTTTAGACAATCTCTATGGTCCATAGCTTTCACTGTTACCCCCAGAAACATACCCTCTCCTTTCTTTAAAACCCAAATCCCATGGCCCAAACTGGAAACCAAAAGAGTGGCTTTTGTCGTGACACGAATGATACGATGACCTGTTTCCCTGAACCAACCTTGACGAGACAAGCCGTAAGACCACCTTTTTCACAACGGTCCGAGGCTTGAAAGATAATATTGGTGTCATTTTCCCAGGACCATTAATCCTGCACTGCTCAAATTTAAAAAAAAAAAAAAAAAAAAAAAAAAAAAAAAAATTACTTTTGGGGGGGGGGGGGGGGTGGCACGGGCACATAACAATTCGGAGTTTATCGGATAAATATGAATTGATAAAAATTTTACCGGAGGGTGTTTTTCAGAGTTTTTCGGATTTATCCGAAAACACGGAGCTTTACTTATAACTTTTGATTAAGTTATCGGATCGGGCTGAAATTTTCGCATATGGTTATGAGCTCTAGTTCTACCTTTGGGCGGAGAATGAGCGTTCGGCGATGCCTAGTTTATTTTTGCGGTAAAAAAGACCGTGTAAATTTTCTTTTGTGAAACTCTGTTCATTGGACTAAGCCTAGCAATACAATTTTATAGATAAGTGTTCAGCCTCCCCTGTGTTCACTAGCTGTGTTCTGCAACCGCTGTCAATACTGGTATTGCTGCCAAAGTCTGTAGGATGATGTTTTTGATGTTACCAATCAGAAATCAACACCAACAATGTGCAAGCATTGATTAGGTAGCTGAGCAAGCATTATCATTGGTTGAGAACTTGAGATGGACAGTTATGCCTAGCGGGCTATGTGACTGATGCCCAACCACAAGGGGTATGCTTATGTGACTACCTCAAAATCCTAAGGGGCGACCACCCGAAATGAAGAGATAAATGGTGACAAACATCAGGTGGGCTATCTTTGGGGATGAGACAGCAAAACTTTATCAAACATTAAAGATAAACACAAGCGGCACCGGCTACAGAACACATGACACAGGGACTGATACTGCAGATAGCGGACACGGGGAATTCGCGTTTCACAATAATAAACACGCGGTAATTTCTTGCGAACTCCTGAGGAGTCACTGAACAGGATACTGCAAACTGGGGATGCAGCCAATTCGTGTTTTACGGTGCAATAAACCCGCGGAAACCGGCTAAATCTGTGTGCCACGGGAACCGATATTGCGCGCACAGATCGCGGACAAAAACCCGGGAACCCGCTGCAAACCCGATTGTCACATGTACCGGTACCGCAGATCGCGCGGTTAATGTGATTCCCGTCGGACATCGCGTGATATCCGACGGAAATGGGGGGGGGGGGGGGGGGGGGGGGATGTTTTGAAATTTTCATGTTACGAATATTTGGCCAGAAAAACGGGATGGGCAACCTCGGGGGCGAGGGCGCCTTTAAGGGGATTTTACATATACATTTTCATCTCTTCGCACTAAGCAATGAATATATCTACTGATGCGTCAGCCTTATTAATGGGATCACAGTGTTCTGGGTGCCATGCTTATGACATTCATTTATGGAATATCTTAAGTAAAATAATGAATATGTCAACTGGTTTGTTCCTTGCTTGTGCTCCATTCCCCTCATTGCTGACAGGGTGAAAGAAGGTAAGCGCTCGCTTGATCCTGCTCTCAGCATGTGAGTATGGGCGGAGAAGCGATCATTTTGCGCAAGATTGACCTATTACTGCTTCAATCAGGAGGTGGCTTCCGCTGCACTGCAAACTTAGTGGTTAATTTGGTTTAGGTAGAACCCCGTGGAACTTCACAAAGGAAGCTATATCGATCCTTTGGTAACATCTGAATGAAAAGTAGTAAACTAATCCTTTATTGCAGGTGTCTCAAACACGCGGCCTGCGGGCCGCATGCGGCCCGCGACTCGCGGGGTCGCGGCCCGCAGGGAACCGGCTAAGAGTCCCGGTTCCCATGTCTTGAGCGCACGCGCAATCGTGATCTCATCTCGCCGATTCATTTTTGCTCAAAAAGTTGCTCCGCTTTTTTAACGTATTCATAATATTATTTACTTATCTTTGTTTATTTGCACTTTGTTTCGTTTTATCGTTTGCTTCCCAGCTTTTTGTAATTACAACAATTGCGGTACTAGGCTGCAAGGGCGAGCTCCTCGTTAAAGGATGCATCTCGGATGAGCAAAGTCTAGATCAGTAGGAGCAACTGCCGAAGATGAAACTACGAGCCCAGAATTCCCGGCTTAAAAAGGTATCCCCATTAAGAGACAAGTATGGGTGATGTAATAGAAATCGTCAGGAAAGCAAAAACTGTCAAACTACTGATTGTTTTTACAGACATGTTGAGCTTGGTTAATTCTTGAGTGAATTGAGCAATGAGAGTGACAGTGTACTTGCTCTCTTGTTCTATTAAAAATGCGAGCACGTTGGCGGGACGGTATCATTTTAATTATCGTTATCACATCAGGTCAGGTCCCAAAGTAGTCTTATAAACAAATCAAACGTAAAAAGGGCACTGGCAAAAACTGAGTTTACAAAAAACATAGAGCACGATGAAAACAAAATTAGGGCAATGATGTGCCCGAATTGAAATATACAAATTTTGCGTTTATTTTGCACATCCTGCACAAAAGGTTTTTAAAGTAAATCTGGCTTTCTACTACTTTCAGAAGGCTATAATAATCTTGCCCCCAAAAATATGCAATATTATATATATTAAAAAAAGATTGTATTAGCATGCATAATTTTCCAGTTGAATAAGAGCTCATTAGAATACTAACAACGTTTTGAGAATCATATCAAAACATGCAAAAACACCAAACTCGATATCTTTTCTTTGACAGTTACAATTCGAAAGGACAGAACGGTTTATGTGTATTAATACTTAGAATTATAAAATCAGTTCAAGAAAGATATATTTATATAAAAATTACCCTGATGACAATATTTTGGAGTGTAATAAAAATGCTAATGAGGTAGCACAGGCTCCGAAAGAGCAGGCATCCCATATTATACGTAATTATCCTCAAAGGCTCTCTCCTGTAAAACCAAACTACGTGCTAGTGAAATAGGCAATAGAAATAAAAAAGAGACCAGTTGAAGAAATTAAAAACCTGAAAACACTTTTATTTTAATTTATTTCTAATATGCAATTGATGCTTGAAATTTTATCATGAAAACAATCCACTTCTTTAATTAATTAATTTATTTATTTATTTATTTATTTGATACCCACAGCGCCTTTCGGCATTACAGTGGGGGGGGGGGGGGGGGTTATACACAAAAAATCAAGTATGACGTAACAGGTACTACATTGGAAACATTCATAAAAAGACAACCAATCGAACAAAAAAGATTTCGCGAACATGAAACAACAAAGTCACAACTATCGCGACGCACGGAGAAGATTGCAACAAATTTTACAAAAACATTATTATAATCATGCTATGAAGCTTTTCAATCGAATGACCTGATTGTTTCTAGGGCAGCATAAAAAGCATCATTGTCTATAACAGACGCTATGGTTGAAGGCAACCGATCCCATTGGGAAATCGTTTTAGGGAAAAAAGAGCTACTGTATGCTACAGTCTTGCATCTAAGCTCACGCACTTTGTGGGCATGATCCACACGAGCAGATACATAATGTGGTGAAGAAATATAGGTTTCGCATGGAATACCAGATTGTGAATATGATATATGCTATGGAAAAGCTTTAAACGAAGCTTTGCTCGACGGTGCTCGAGTGTGTCCCATTTTAATGTTTGTCTTGCACGCGTCGCGCTAAAATCACCACCCCGTTTTGGTTTTCCTAACACATACCGAGCGGCTAGGTTTTGCACTTTCTCTATTTTCGCTTTGTCAGTGTTTGTCGGAGGGTCCCATACCGTGCAGGCATATTCTAGTATAGAGCGCACATTAGTTTTATACAAGAGTTCTCGGATGTCATGCGGAAACTGTCAAGTGTTGCGCTTTATGAACCCTAAAGATCTGCTAGCTTTTGCAATAGTGAAATCCACATGTCGATGCCAACTCAGCGAGGTTGTGAAGTAGACGCCTAAATACTTATATTCAGACACTGTTTGTAAAATAATATAGTTGACTACATAACAAAAATTAGTTTTCACTTGCTTTCTCGAAAACGTCATGGACACAGTTTTATCTAGATTAAGTTTCATCCCCCAAAGTTTCCCACATGGAAGCAATGCAAGTATTTTTCCTGGTAGAAAGTCACGTGTGCCTACCATTACTGGTAAGCATTTTAAATGTTTGGAGTTTATCTGTCAAACCAACGAAGGGCACCTGGCACACCCTAACAAATGACTGAGCGTTAATCCAGACGACCTAATTTTTTGATTTTCAGCAAAAAGAAGAGAAAGAAACCCAAAAAGCTGGAGGTTTCTGGGCTTTTCCTTTGAGCGGCTGTGGCAGCTCTGCAATTACTGTTGAAGCCCTTCCTATAATTCCTACTAATAACAATCTTTATATAAACTAGAAAGATCAAACGAATGAATCGCATATAAAGATCTTCTTCCGCTGCCCTTTTTGACAGCATCTTGTACCTTCTCACTGTCAACACACAATCATGCAATTCCTTCACAAATGACAATAAAAATTGAATTGTTGGACATTTTGGAAAATATATTCCAGGTCTTGAAACCTAGGGTGTTCCCATTAACTATGTAAAAACCCGTTTGAAAACACGAAATGTATATGGTTATGAATCCTAAGCATTTTATTGAATAAAGTGATACTCTTGCATAGTTTTTTGTAGCATGTGAAAGTTACACATTTACCAAAGTTTTATAGTGGCTTTAGTAGAAGTTTTGCTGTAATCAAGATTTAAGACGTCCGGCCATATCAGCCTGGTAAACTATCTGCTGTCTGATCATCAGAGGCAATATTTTGGAGCCAATAATCTACTGATTACACTTTGGAGGAAAATGCTAGTGGAAATGACTACTGTGGTCCTACTCACGGTAGACAACCAGGTTGAAGGTAGCCTCTTCTCCCTGGTTGGGGGACGAACAGGTGTAGCTTCCCTTGTCGGATGCCCAGACTTCTTCCACAACCAAGTTCAGTCCCGACTGGTCCCCCGTGGGAGGAACTATGTGGATTCTGCATGAGGCCGAAAGTGGTTTCTGCGGTTACTGCTTTTACTTTATTAATGTCAAGAGTATGTGTACAGATAATAAAGACTGATTTTGTACAGTGAGCGAACTGTACAGAAATTGAACATATATTCACACGTTATAGTAACATGACAAGTCTTTGCTCTACTGAATTTCATAAAACTTATTTGAAATTTATATTTCCCAATTGACACGAGAGCATCATGCATTTTATATCATCAAAACTGTTTGCAAAGCGAGTCTATTGTTTATTTGAGCCGAGAAATTCCCATATGCCTGCACCAGTATTTCAAAGGTGACACACCTAAGCTCTATATATAAAAGCAATGAAAATACAAAACATTCCTACCTGTGACTCTAGTTTCATTGGCTTACCTTATTTATTCTTACTGTAAGACAGAAATGTGCTGCGAGTTAACTGTAATCTTTATGCTCTTCGCAGAAAGCGACAGCCAAAGGTATGCTGCCCTTCGGTAGTTCAGCAAATACAATGAAGTGATAGATGCAACAAATATGTCTACAACTGCAGTTATCGTTTTATAGAAAAGCTGCAATTAGAACTTCGCAAGCTCTGCTGCATTATTTCAACCCATCAACTGCCTCGAAAGATGCCTCGCCACGGGAGTGATTGCGCGGAGGGGATATCTTTCAAGACTATCCAGCGACACTCATTTTTCAGCGACCAGAACGCAGGGAAGCGTGCACCTAGATAGCAGAATATTCGAATAGGAGAGAAGAGATTTCAGCATCTGTAGATACAAAGGGGTAAGATGAACCTACCGTCCGTAAGTTGTCTTGATTTCCTTTCCGTCGGGCCCCGTCCACGTGATGGACTGTTGCTCCGTGCCTGGTCCCGCAAAGCACGTGACGAAGAAGTTCTCTCCCGTGAAGAGGCTGAGTTCGGGCTTCGCTGGCTGCAGGAACAGCTCACCCCGGCATTCTGCGAGAACAAAGGAAAGAAAGTAAGCAAATTACACTAGCCTGTGAGCACTGCCGCCACAAATGAGCGCTCTTTTCAAGCTGTTTCAGAAAAAGGTGCACCCTCGCAGTGCCACGTGAAGGGTGCCGTCTAAAATAACTACCGCTCAAATATTTTCTCTCCACTGGTAGATTTTCTTCGCCCTCTACGATGGCGTCGTGACGACGCATAGTCACTCTTTTAACGCTTATGTTGGGGTACAATTTATTCGGTCAAAGTAAACTGCTCGACCACTAGGAGCATACGTGAAAATAATACGATTACAATATTTGCGATCCTGCAGATGATATGGACAACAATCATGCGTTTTTTTGTTAGGCAAATAAAAGATCATTTCAGTTTAAAACTCCAGCGGACGCTCTACTTTGATACCAGTTTCTCCCTAAACGTTCCTACACTGCCCTGCAACACATATTGCACCGCACAGCGAACGACTCCACAACGTTCAACGCTGGAGCGACTCCAGAAAAAACAGTCTACAGACCAACGAAGGTGACACAAAAAATCACCGTATTTACATCATTTTTATATCACCGTGGTGCGGGGGAATGTGTTCGGTGCTAGCCGGTCGTGGCTTCGTTGGTGGCGGACTCTCCTCTCGTCACTCGCTCGTCGATCGGGTCTACTGTTTGTTTGACATTCAGCTGCAATAAACGCCGTATGGATTACCTCTGTATTGTCTGGTACGTACACTTTATTTCTTGAGTAGGTTCCCTTTATTTATTTTATTAGTGGTAAACGTTACAGGTCGAGCTAGCGCAGGTACCCTGCCCCCTCCGCGGTAGTGCGTTGGCTTCGCAATCAAGTTCACGACGTCTCTAGCGGCCTTCGTGGTGGTCATGCACGGTGTCGAAAGCTTTCAATAGTTCACGCGACTGCTTAGTGGGCAGAAAAGCTGACATTTCGGTCGATCAGGGGTGGGTTCCGACGTTCTACAGGCAGAGATTAAGAAGGCAGCAAGCTTGAGCTGTGGTACCCGGAATAATTAACAAACTCTTTCCCGAACCAGATCACCGGTGCGAAGCCCGTTAAAATTACGAGTCAATTCTTTTCGCGGCGGATTCAAGTGACGGACGTGAACATCAAGTTTCTTTGTTGATTTGTCGAAAGCTAAGACTACAGCGCTAGGACTACAGCGCCTTGGACGCCTCACCAGCGACAGGTGCCATCTTGTTTCGAAAGTCACTGACGTCACGTCAGCGTCGCGTTGTGATTGGTTGCCGCTTTGTGGTTCGTGAAAGCGGTTGGGAGAAATCGGTCCCGAAGCGGTTGGCAAAAACGCGCTCCAACCGCTCGATCCTAACCGCTTTGCGGTTGAGAACGCGCGGATCCGCTTCGCGAACGCGGATCCGCTTCCAGTGTGAACGCGCCATAACCGCTCGAACCTAGCCGCTTTGCGGTTGAAAACGCGCGGATCCGCTTCGCGAACGCGGATCCGCTTCCAGTGTGAACGCGGGCTGCACAAAGCGCGCGCTCTCAAATCTCCCATCGTCGTCGTCCCACACGTGTCGAGTGCGAGCCGATGAGTCAGAGGACCGGTGAACCTGCCTCACGGCGGCCCCGGATGCTTGGGCGGCGTGACGCCCGCACACAAAGGGGAGTCAGCGAGATGGGACGCAGTTGAGCGTCAAGGGCCAATCTTGGCTGCATTCACAGGGGGGCGTCGGCCGACAGATTGATCCGCTGGAATTCGCCCCGCTCCCGAATCAATAGGACTGCCGGGCATCGGAGATCCGCGGCTGGAACGCGTCAGACGCGGCCCCGAGCTCCGCACCGATCCGTCACGTCAGCCAGTGGCGGATTCAGAGGGGGTCCGGATGTCCTGAACCCCACTGATTTCCGCAGGAGTAAAATTTAGGACGGGGAAGAGGAGGATGTTCTCAAACATTTGATACGCTGATTCGAAATCAAGACACCTGCATCCACTCGTGACGTCAGCTGGAAACGGCTGTCTTCCCTTCCCCACACCCCTCCCGCACTAGAGTGTGCAACACATCGAAGCGTCGGCAGCGGCTTCCGTGCTATATATATATAAAAAAAAAGTCATTATTTTTTCTTTCTTTTTTTATGCAGAATTGCAGTTTATAGACGTGCGTGTAGCGCACGATTTGCTCGCTCGCCAAAGCGAGCAGAAGGAGATAAAAAAAAAAAAAAAAAAATGTCCCAGTGGTAGAAAAAAAAACAAAAAAAAAACGGACAGACAACGACCAGGACAAGTTCCTCTAGCAAAGCCCTCTTTCCACTTTAGCAGAGCGGACGCTGGAGACGAGGCGAGCGCATTGGCCAGCGTGGAAGGTGCAGGAAGGTGCAGTGTCGGCCAGCTGCCAAAAGCGTTAGAAAACAACAACCACAAAAATCGGAGCGACGTTTCGAAAAGACGCGGAGGCGGCTTTCGGAAGCGTCTTTCGCGTTCCTAATTAAATGAAATTCCGCATATGACGGTTTGCTTGATAGATAAAATAACGCCGCAATTTTTCTGGTCTTTCTTGGCCTGTGTTTACAAAACACGCGGTGGGGGAAAATGAAGTCCGACCTTCTTCGGGAAAAAGCGAAAAGCACAACGGCGCCGGTCCACACGCGAACGAAGAGCGCAGCAGTGCTCGCACATACACAGAACTTGCTTTTTTGGCGACCGGAGCAGCCTTCGAGAAAGCCGTCTAATCACAAAAAAGTATTTCGTGACCGGTTTGAAAGCAGTATAACTCGAGCAATATAACAAGGTACAATAATATATGCAATATCGATAAACGCGCAAGATAAGAGTTCACAACACTGCTGAAATGTCCACGATGTCTTTTTTCTCGGAGCTCGAACAAACTGATTGGAAGAACGAGGACAGCAGAAGGGTACAGGTGAAGGAAAATAGTGAAACAATGAGAGCGACCATATATTCATGAGGCTAATAAAGATGCAAAAATAGCAAATCAAAGTTAAAACAGGTGATATACCAAATAATTGTGCTTGCCTGTGTGTGTGTGTGTGTGTGGGGGGGGGGGGGGGGGGGGGGAGACATACCGGATGACTGGAAACTAAGGAAGATGAGGCTGTGTGTGTACGTGTGTGTGTGGGGGGGGGGGGGGGGACATACCGGATGACTGCAAACTAAGCAAGATGAGGCTAATATATAAGGGAAAGGGAAACAAGGATGATATCAAATCGGACCGCCCAATAACGGTAACCTCGGTACTATACAATACAAGCTAACTATGCAGATAATCAAAACAAGAATGGAAGAATGGTCGGGGAGAACACAGATCTTAGGAGAGCTTCAAAACGGTTTCCGAAGGGACAGAAGACTTGAAGACAACCTATTTACCACTGCTCGGTGTATAGGAATTGCAATGATAGATTTTAGGCCATTATGAATAGCATTTTTAGAAATAAAGGGGGCATATGACAATGTGAGCCAGGAAAGACGTTGGGAACAGCTCAGAGGGTATGACCTAGATTCAAAGTTGGTTTGGTTTTTACAACAGGTATACACAGACAATAAGGTGATTTTTCATTGCGAAGCAGAAACTACACAACCAGCAGCAATTAAAAGAGGGCTTAAGCAGGGTTGCCCACTGCCCCCCTGCTCTTCATGACAAACATGAGTGGAATGGAAAAGGGACTAGAAGAGAGTAATCTGGGCTTTGATATGGAGGGAGGGAGAAAAGTAAATCAAGTTATACCTGGGCTTATGTGTGCAGATGACATTGCTGCACTCTTAGCAGATAGCCATGATACATTGCAAGAACTAATGGGGAAATGCGGAGGGGAGGGTGACATGCTGAACCTAAATTTCAGTAGCGACAAATCTGGGGTAATGGTTTTTAACGACGACAAAAGAGATCCCCTGAAAATACAACACATAGTAATAGGCTTTGTAGACAGATATAAATATTTAGGGGTATGCAAAAACCAGGGAAGCAAATACCTAAAAGAACACGAGGAAAATGTACTAAAGAAGGGGAAAAGAAACTCGGCAATTATGAAACACAAAGCACTGTGGAATTTTAATAGACATGAAGTAGAAAGCGGGGATCTGGAAAGGAGTTGTGATGCCGAGACTGTCGTTCGGTAATGCGGTACTGTGCGTGAGAGCTGAGGTTCAATCAAGTTCCGAAATCCGGCAAAGAAGTGTGGGCAGGTTGGCACTGGGAGCGCATGGGGGCAGACCGAATGAGGTGGCACAGGGGGATATGGGCTGGTCGTCATTTGAGGCTTGAGAAGCTATCAGTAAACTGAAATTCGAGCAAAGGCTAGGTACAAGTATTTATATATGACGAAGCTATCAGTAAACTATTTATATAGAGAAGCTATCAGTAAACTGAAATTCGAGCGAAGGCTAGGTACAAGCATTTATATATGATGAGCTTGAACACAAAGTGGACAAATCGAACGCGAAAGCTAAATTTTAAATGCCTACAAACTAAAGATGGCGGCGAGCAAAACACCCGAGTACAGAAGGGCGTAAAGGAGACCGAGGGGAAAATGTGGAAGGAGGGAATGTTGACAAAATCCGCTCTTACGCTATAATGATCGTATAATCAGGAAACAAGAAAAGAAAATATATTCGATAACTCGCGAGGGAGCGCTTTGTTGTCTGAGGCAACGAGGGGGGTTCTGAGAACTAACCGCCGAATTCATAGATGTCACTCCGAGTCATGCCAAGTGAAGGGCGACCCTTCACTTACAGAAGGGCGGTTGAAGGGGCACTTCCACTTGAAGTGAGGTTTACCATTCTGAAATGGCACTTCGCTTTCACTCGAGCAAGTGAAGGGAGCCCTTCTACGGGATGCGTCCGGGAGCGAGAGTAGAAAAGAAATTTATATTTATACTTTGCGTAAGACCACAAAAGTAAGTTAATTCTTAGTGTGTTTACATAATTTGTGTTTATAAAGAAATATTAGCACATAACAAACATGTTGCGATTTCAGAAACGAACGTAGCTCGTGCATCTTCTTTCAAACTAAATTGGCCAGCAATATAGCCATCAATATCCATGCTGAATACATTCCAAGTCCTTCCGATATCCTTGTTCCAACGCCACCACCGCCGTTGCCTTTTCGTGTTTACTTGCCCTGCTGGTTTGTTCTTTTAAAGTTTTCATTTCCGTAGCGTGTAATGGATAAGGCCAAGGCACCCGCTGCGCGGTTCACAGAGATCGAAAAGGCAATACTGATGGAACTTGTAATGACGTACAAAAAAATCATCGAATGTAAAAAGACCGACGAATCGTCGTTAAACAAAAAAAAGGCAACTTGGATTCGACTCTGCAACGAGTATAACTGCAACCACGGTGTATATCGACGGGACGTGAAACAGCTAAAAAAATGGTGGGAAAATGTGAAGGCCAAAGCGAAGAAGGACCATTCCAAAGAAAAAAACAAGGTCCACAAAACAGGCAAGTCTCTCGTTCAGGTTTCTCATCGCGCTGAAAGTGCCTCGGAATGAGCGATGGGTCACATTTGTAGCCCGAACTGTCGGTCACAAATTCGCCCTTGTTTCGAACTGTTGTTTCTGGAATACCTGTCATGGGGGATGGAGCGTGAACGTGCGCAGACAAGTCGGTTATGCAACCTAATGCTGTCAGTTGAATACCGTAGTAACCTGACAATGGAGCAGCATGAACGGAACCGCAGCACGATATAATACTACCGTTAAATCAGTAATTCTACTTGCAGTTTTTGCGGCGGACATGTACAGTAGATCACAACTGACAACACCCAGATGCTCAATATTTCATTTCATTACGCATGGGGCAGAGGGGATGAACATTCCCTATCAGCAAATGCATGCCTATAAATCGGGGTATATTTAAAAAGGAAAACAGATCTTAGATAACATTAGAACTTGGAGTGCCTAGATTGACTACTGTTTGCTCCTTTAGGAGGGGGGCCACCTGGCAAGCCAATGAGCGCCACCTCCGTGCTGGTTGGGGCGGTGGCCTCACACGTGTTCAACAGACAGGAAAATATGGAGGACAGCGATGGGGCACCCTATCTGCCCCCGGTCTGCAGCCTCCCAGTTCTCCGACTACTGCAGCCGATGCTGGACGGCGAGGAGGATCCTCTTGATGCCGACTTGGGTAGAATGCTTGAACCGTTTCCATGTCTTGACCTGTACTTTCTAAACTGGTACCTTTTCGTCTTTACCCACTGATCTTCTCATGGATATGCATGGATACGGTTATAGATCATAATGAGTCTGCCTTCAGAAATGTTTCACCTGGTGTTCCTCAGTAGTACATACTGGCACCCCTACGTTTTTTAATAATCATGAATGACCTTGCAGCAACCATCTCATCTAATATTAATCTTGTTGCAGATGACTGTGTCGTCAATAACAAAGTAAAAAGTGTGCATGACAACATTCAATTTCAAGATAATTTAGTAAAAATGAACAAATGGTGCGAACAGCATGTACATTACTTATGTACAAGGTAACATATATCATTGCAGGGCTGGGTTCCATACAGCTTCAAAACAGTACATGGCAACTACTGCAGACTAACAATGACCATACTCCCCTGACAAAGAAACAAACAGCACAGGGTATTAAAATAATCATAGCATGATTTCTGCCAAGAAATATCTATACCAAGCACTCCAAAAGGTGGAAACGGTTAAGTGATCTAGTGGCCTAGTTTATGGCACAGGTTCAAAATGGATGAAAACATTGTTACACATTAGATCAGCAGCAGAAAAAAAAAATCAAATACTTCAAATTGCAACTGCATGAAAAACAAAAATACAATCTCAAACTTATAAAAACCCTTTCTACTCTTCATGTATGTCCCATTGTTCACTTCATAACTTCTACGTGTTCTTTCAATTGCAGAGGAGCCCGGTTCACCAGCTGGGCCTGCCTCAGACGTCGGTGCACCACTGTCACCAGCGGCTGCCTGCATCGCTGATAGACCTGCAGCAGCCCCAGCAGCTTGCCTGATTAGCCAGACATCTACTGCAGGGTCACCAGCTCCTACACCTGCGGCTGCTGCAGCGTGCAACAGTGGTAGTGCGGCAGCAGCTGTGGGCAGTGGTGCCCGCCAGGTCGGAGGACGTATGGCGCTGCTGGAAAGGAGCCTCGCAGAGGAAAACGATATGAGGATGGCCTTTGTCCAGCAGGAGCATGCCCTGCGCTGCATGAAATGGAAATTAAATTGCGCGAGGACGAGCTGAAAAAAAGAAATGCCATTCACGAAATGGAGATGAAGCTCCTGTGTATCAAGGAAAACATACTGCTGCAGGAGCTGAGCCAGAAGGCTGCACAATAAATCATGTTCAAACTGCTATGCCTGCTTTACTGATGGTTCACTTTTAAAGTCAAACTGAAGTATCACACACTTGGAAGTACGACTCCTCACCTTCATGGCCTGTGTGATGGGCCTCTTGAGCCTACGTGCAGCTCACGTAAAGCTCAGCAGAATGATGTTCTGCCGGATACGCAGACCCGAAGGAGAGTCCTCCGGGAGAATCGGTGGCAGGTGTGGCTGCCGCCGCCTTCTGGCATTCCGTGCCCTGGGACTTGGTGGCGGGGGTGGAGGAGGAGGTAGGGGCTCATTTCTTGCACGTCCCAGATTATGCAAAGCCGCACACGCGGTGATGATGCTGCATGAGTGGCGAGTCTTGTGCTGGAGCCGCATATCCAAACAGGGAAATCGTCTCTTCCAGACCCCAAAGGCCCTCTCGACGGAGTTCCTCGTTCGGATCTGGGCCTTGTTGTACCTAAATCAAATTATAAGGCATGTGATCGATTTTTAGGCATCTGGGAACATACTTGCAATCACTGTATTTTCTTTTTCAGTATGGAAATAACAGGTTGACATTCTTTTGTCGAGGTTAGATATGTTTTATTGACAACTTTTCGTGCACGCACGGCTTCATGATACTGTTGACATCTCATGGAAACTTTTTCGTTCTTGCGACATTTCGTCGACAAACGTTTTCTTCTGCTAGGTGGATTGAATTTAGTGGTCGCGGTCGTCAAATCTTATGATTTTTTTTTCATTTGCCTAATGCTGAAAAAGAAAAATTAGACTGAATTTACTTTTTAGTGAATGAACCACCGACGGCGGGGCAAGCTATGTCTTAAACAGACCACACGATCACACCTCGCTTTGCTCCGCTCTGCTAGGGGAAATGGTTCATTAGCGATGTGCGCGACCAAAAGCGCCGCTGCGGTCAGCTTTCGACGATTGGCCAAACCGTGTGCATATGAGCATTGTCAGATTGTCAGCTTTGACGGTGTTACTTTCGGATTGCAATGACTCCTAGCTTCCACTGTGCTTTTTAAACACACCACCGAAGTCGTCGTCGCACCTGATGGTAAGTAGACAGGATAACAACTGGTGACGTCACGTCGAGGCAAATCCCACTCGTGACGTCACGGATGGAAACCATAACAGGGCGCCATTGAAACATCTCGGTGCTAAAATAATCTCAAGTTCGAGCTTGCACCAAGCCTTGTCGAAACCGCCAAGGGTTCGGCAAGGTAGGAAAGAACATTGGATATCGGCGAAGTGATCTGTCCATGAAACGCTTGAAGAACTGTTTGTCACCGGCAATGACTGCCTGCTATTACAGACATTAGTGATGTTGTCAGTGCAGTACCAAAACAAATCTTATACTTCTGCCGATGATTTGGCTTACCTCCCTCCGGGACTATTTGCCGCTCCAGGGTTTGCGAGCGGCGTCATCAGGAAAGGGAGACAGGCATAGCCCATATCCCCCAGCAGGACGCCGGGCACTCTGCTCTCCTCGTAAAGGGCACGCGCACGACTGCCATCAAAGATGCGGCTGTCGTGCACAGATCCTGGCCAACTTGCCACAACATCAAAGAACTGTAGCTGTGGGCCGGTGATGGCCTGCAGGTATATAACATTGCATTAATACGGCAATTTGGGCCAGTTGGCTCATGCTCGAAAACAAGTGAAACAACTGCCCCCCCCCCCCCCCCCCCCCCCCGGGGCTGGCTACGTGCCTGTTGCCCGTAAATAACGTCGCATATGCAAGCTAGGTATAGGCTGTGCAATGGCTATTTCGAGCGGGCCCAGAGGTGTACAATAAGCAGCAACAACACAGCTGATGAAAGGGTTTCCCTATGTTTTACAATGATCGGGTTGAACAGCTGAAATCGTTTTGCGTGAGCATTACCCATGCTTCCCAGCCTGGCAGTTTAGTAGGCAAGCTACGTCATTAAAGGGGGTATAAGAAATATGAGCTCACCTGGACGTTCAGGGAGAAGACTCCTTTCCTATTGCGATAAACTTCCGCATCATCTCCGCCGGGGCTTCTGATGCGCACGTGGGTGCAGTCGATGCAACCCGTGACGCCAGGAAACTGCCCCATTGCGTAGAAGTCGCGCATAACGCCGTGGTACTCCGACGCAGCCGGGAAGTGCACCAGCCTTCGGAAGAGCACCCTCGCGATGAGCGTCGTCACTGTCCTCACTGTGCGGCAGACAGTCGGCTGGGAGACATGCACCAGGTCTCCCGCTACCATCTGGAAGGTCCCGGCGCCGTAAAAGCGAAGGGTGACCAGCAACTGGAGCAGGGGGGTGAGCGGCAGTCCTCGGTTGTCGCCGGTTTGCTGGAGAGGCAGCAGCGTCAGGAGTTCCCTCACCGTCGTCTTCGTAAAGCGATATCTCGCGAGGAACTGGCGGTCACTGTACAGCTCCATCGGGTTCAGGCGGTCCGATAGATTACGCCGCGGCACCGACGGACCGAGCGGGTACATAACGCCGAACACAAGGTCGCACGCACGAGTAGCGAACTCAAAAGACGCGATCCTGCGAGCGGCATCACTCCGATAACCCGGGTAACCCGCCATCTTTTGCGATGAAGGGAGGCTCGAGTGTAGTTGAAGGGCGGTGCCACCGCTCACTTGAATTTTTTCGAGAAAAGTCCGAGTGAAGTGCGAGGCGAGGGAGCGTTTCGAGTGAAGGGGGATTTATGAAACGTAATGACACCCACTCAAGGGCGTTGGAAGTTAAGTTCGAGTGAAGTGGGATCTATGAATTCGGCGGTAAGGAACATAGGGCAATATTTGCTGATACTAACGCATTATGTAAAGTATGCCATAGTGAGGAGGAAACAATGGAACATTTGGTCATAAACTGTGCGGGGCTTCATCCCACCCGCCTGGAGGGGACATATTTTGCGGGAGCACTGGGTCTGGTGGATCGGGATGGACAAATGGACGAAAAGATGATTACCGTAACAAAGAGGAGGTTAGAAGATTGGTGGAAAAGGTCTCGACAAGAGTGATATTAGACGAAATTCGGGATTTATGCTTATTAACAGGGGACGCAATTTAGTGCAAAAATTTTAAACTGATATAAACTAGGCTAGGCGGCGCAAGGTGCCGCCCGTTACAAAGGGAAGAGTCAATATTCATCCATCCATCCATCCACGTCAATCCTGCTTCGTGGGATCACTTCATACCAAAACCTCGGCAGAGTGTAGAAATTTTTTTTTTTATCTTCCGGAAGAAGTACAAAAAGCTGCGCTTGCCTCAAGCCGTCCTAAAAACGTCGTTTTTAAAAGCTAAAAAAAAAAGAAGTTAAATTAAAAGATAAGAAAAAAAGAAAGGCACACTCCAGGAACTGTTACATATTTTTATTCTTTTATGAGCGTTGTATGGTTCTATAGTTCTAAATAACTTGCAGAACGATGATCGGCAGGGAGAGTCTTTCGAACGCCCCCAGCACGCGCTCCACGCCTTCCGCCGTGCTTTGACTGCGCGCGCGCTCGAAGCGCACGAGACTTCGAAGCGTTGTCGAAGGCAGGAAGCCCGCGCTGGAGTCTGGACAACTGGAGTTTATCCCTATCGTTCTCATCTTTGCATCCCGTGAAGCACACCGTACGTGGAAAAATGTCTACACTAGCGGATCCGGTGAAATGTGTGTAATGTACAAAAATCAACCTCCATACTGTTTTTGTTGTTTATGTGTTGTTCTTTTTCTTCTTTTTTTTTGTGCAGTGTGGCAGCGAGCTTTACAAAATGAACTTATATCGGGCGGTGCCCAAAGAGAAAAATAGGATCATATCTTCTTCATACCTCTTTTTCTTTTAAAGTATGGTCGCGGTTTGCGTTACATCACAACAGCAGGCAGTAGTAGTAGCTTATTGTAAAGTGAAAAGGGGGTAGAAGCAAGGCGAAAGGTTAGTCTACCAGTGGTGGGGTCAGTGTTACTACATTGCGAACCTCTTCAATATCACGAACAACGTTAAAAGAAGAAAAAAAAAAGTTAAGGAAAGTGTAACTATGTGAAATCATGAGACTAAGAAAGCGGACTGGGGATTTCCAAAGAATTCATTGCACACCAGATCGCCAAAGTATTCAGCGCTCTCTCTCTCCCTGTACTCGACCCGGTTGATTATGCAACCGGAGCCTGAGGTGCGTTATTAGAACCGGTTGCAGACGTCATCGCAGCTAAGACAAACGAGCAACATCGGTATAACAATATGAAAATAAGCTTCAGTTAGAGAAGCCTTCTTTGGGTCCCCCGACGATCGGCCCCAAAATACGTAATTTTCCGTAACAATTTCTTTTTTTATCTGGCAGCCCCCTCAGTCGCTTACGAAATGTTCCAGCGATGAAGACGAAGAAATAAAGCGCGAGCACTTCTAACTCGGTGGGGTTTATAACGCGAACTATGGCCCAGAGCTTCAGAATGAGATAGAGCAGGAAAGAGAAGCAACAGAAGGCCTCCTCAAAACGAGGCAACGAGAGTCGTGCCGAAATGTATGCCCGCCATAACTACAACGGGCCGTGCCATTATAGTGACGTCGAAAAATACGAAAAGCGCCGTTGTGTGCATGATTGTCTGTAATCAGTATACTTATGATCCCGGTTCAAAACCCCTAATTTGGACGAATTTAGAAAAAGGATCACGTTTCGATAACAGCCACGGAGTCGTTCCGTGCGCTCCTAAACACACATAATGAGTCGTTCAAACTGGCGAAGATTTTTGGGATGCTTATTCGGACTAACACTGAGAATGCTCGCTGGAACTGAAAACATAATTCAGAGTAAATGAAGGCATTCGTGCAGCGTACAGTTCAGTTTTTTTTTTCGCGAAAGTAGGTACTCATTTCACCTTTCTTCATTCGAAATAAACACAATTCGAAATCAAAGCTTTTTTTTTTTTCAGTTGTCATTTTTTTCCTTGTTTTGATTACAAAACGCAGCACATAATATATTACTTCGTGTTTCAATAATTTCTTACGTTGTGTATTATCAAATCAACCTCACGAAATCGACGCCTCACCGTGGCGCGCTTATTGGTTTTGTTGCACAAGTGGTCGGTTTTACCTGGCGAAAAGTTTCGAAACCATCTTTGCACATGAAATACATATAGACGAATGTAACATAGAGATGTCTAGACGCGAAAATTGCACGGGTTGCAGTCTGCAGAACTGTTTCTGCCATTCTAGGCCAGGCGATTTCTTGAATTTAGCCACGGTTCGCTGACGAAAGAAAGAAAGAAAAAGGATAGAGGTACATCTAGGCATTCCTTACGAGTTGTGTATGCAAAAGCATGCAAGCCGCTCGTCAGCTCCCTTTCTTGTCTGCTGCGTACTTTTCGTCGCCGGTCGGCGCGTGTGCTCCCCTGGTGACCTTGGACACTCCGCGCTGATGGACACGCAGCGCCATGAGGTGAGCGGTCGTGGAAACTGACGAGAGCAGCGGTACCCCCGCCGACGCGCGCCAGCCAATGGAACTGAAGAAAACTATCTGCCGTTTTCGCTCTTCAGACTGATGTGCGTGAGGTCACTCCATGAGACAGTTAATGCTTTCGCAATAAAACAGGTACGGACGTCCCATACCGTCAAGATCAGCAAACACCCGCGGGTTTTGCGGCAGGAAACGTACGATTTCAATCACCCCGTTGTCAGGTCTCTGATTTTCCCTTCGGGTTGGATCATAATCGCCATCTACTTTCCACGTGACGTCTTTGTCGAATGGGCTGCGGGTCGCATTCTGAGCTTGCGCAATAGCTCCCTGCCGGGAAATATCAGGTGCCGCGTATGCGCCCACAACCCATGGACTCGACTCGGCATATTTTTTTAAGCTGACATGCGCTGGAAAGGTGTATTATAAGCAGGGAATGAAAGACGAACGCCGGAACACGTGGCCTTAGGTACATGCTGCGCAATCCAGACTCTGCACCGGAAAGGGTGGCTGCGAGGGTGTGCGCATTGAAGAAAGCAGCCCCTCTCCACTCCGGCACTTTTGTCAGCCGGTAGGTGGTGCAGCATGTAGCATGTAGGTAGATACATATAAGTACCCAGGAGTATGGATTCGTGACAGTGTGATTTATTTGAGTGAGCATGAAAAATATGCAACTGGCAAGGGCAACAGAAATGCGGCTGTAACGAAGAATAGAGCTTTGTCGAATTATAACAGATAAAAGGTGGCGAGGGAGATTGGGCAGGGAGTTCTGGTGCCGAGTTTAACTTTCGCCAATGCAGTTCTGCGTGTGAAATTTGATATCCAAGCAAGGTTAGAAGTAAGGCAACGCGGCGTGGGGGGGTAGACTGGCGTTGGGAACGCGTGGTAAAACACCGAAGCAGGGGGCACAAGTTGACATGAAATGGTCACCATTTGAGGGCACGGAACCTAGTATAGTGATGGGTCGTTTGATATGGGCACCTGCGTTTCCCCGAAAAACGGCCCATAATGTAAGTAGTCTATAATAATGAAACAAAAATGCAAGCCTTTCCCCAGTTTGTCCCCGAAAATGGTGTCCATATAGCGGGGTGTTCGTATTAACGGGGTCCATATTAACGGGACCTGAAAGCAGTAAGACAGAATTTGAAGAAAGACTAAGGGACATAAAGGAGGAACGATGGGCACGGAGAGCCTTTAACTATTTTTACACGAAAAGGTCGATACAAAGTGAAAAAAAAAAAAAAAAAGCGAACGAGAAAACTTGGATCGAAGTTTTCAAGCAATAATGGAGCAGATCAGAAAATGACGGTTAAGAAAAGAGTTCAAGCAGCGGAGAGGGAAATATGGGAAGCGGAGATTACGACTAAATCGACTCTGGAGACGTATGGAAAATGTAAGATGGATATTGCTAAGGAAAGTATCGATAACAGATTCAGGAGAAGCTCGTTGTTTGAGGCCAGGACAGGGGCGTTACGAGCTAGGCTGTACAAATCGAAATATCAAGACATAGATACATTGTGCGGGGCATGTCGGGAGGAAAAGGAGACAGCTGAAGGCTTAATTCTTTACTGAAAGGGCTTCACCCCGAAGTTATTCAAGGCGATACTGATTAAGTGGAGGCTTTGGGCCTTCGAGGTAACGACGGAAAAATAGACGCTGAGAAAGCGGAAGTCAGCAAGCACAGGTCATCGGACTGGTAGCACAAATCGAGATAAAAATGATGCTTCGTAGAGAATGCTAAATGAAGGCTTGGGATTAGCAACGATATGTTATTCTTTCTGCTTTTCTTCGTTAATTACGAACTTGATCGGAGATTAGTTAACTTTAATTAGAAGCTCTGGCTAGGTGGCGCAAGCCGCCGCCCGATTTGAAGGGTTCAGCCTTATGCATCCATCCATTCATCCAGCCACGCGTTGCTGCGTTCGCCCGTTTCATTCCGTGCTGATAATACAATTCACCTCTTTCTCGCGTCGTGGGAAATGTGGGCCCGAATACGGTTTACAGAGTTACACTCACAAGATCGTTACTGACTCGGGAACCGCGCGGCCTTTGATATATTTGTTTGTTAAGTGAATGGAAAAGGGAAAATTGTAAATTTTTCTTTTCTTTTTGATAATGTATCGACTTCCGGTGCCGTCATATTTTATTATTTTATTCAATGCCTAGTTTATCCTATACCTTTTCAAATGATTTAGCGTTCCATATTGTCCTGTATGGAATAGCCTATCATTTCAGCGTTGTTGTGCGATTATTCGAACTTTAGAATGGAAGTTTCGAGTAATACGCTATTCGATATTCGCCTCGAGATGAAATGTGATATTCGTATTTTTCGAAGTTTTGATCGCAACGTGTTGGCCCCGTTGAGCGCGCTTCTTGCCAAGCAGGGGTGAACTGCGGAGAAATAACACCCGCGGAAGCAAGCTCCGCAGGTGTTGTTGCTTTTCTGCAGTGCACCGGTGCTCGGTGAGAAGCGTACTCAACTCGGCTAACACGCCGCAATCAACGTTCAAGTACAAATACCGCAGTCGCTGCATAGGAGAAAAGCACGCTTACAAATCAATAATGTGCGCGCGTGCCTGGTATATATATATATATATATATATATATATATATATATATATATATATATATATATATATATATAAAAACACGAATATTTGCGTGTAGTAAAATTTGCAAGAATTAAACGGTGGTCCTTATGGAAGAACATACGTTAGGCAGAGACCTGAAAATCTGCGCTCATCATTCGACTTTTTTTATTTCAAGAGTGAAGAAAGGATATTTGCATATAGCAAGTTTTATAAATCCCTTTGATAAGGCATCTTAATGTTATGTAAAATCGGACGTTTTGAGACCACAGTCCACAAAGATAACTAATTTAAATTAGCTTATAAGTGGATAGCTGGAAGCTAGGGAAAAACCTTCACGAGTTCAGCTGGTTTTTCGTTTGAGCACGGTACGAGACTACACGGGGGTATTCACTGGACGTCATATTTGAGGGCGCTGTTTAGAGCGCATGCTCAGAACGAGGTACCATTAATAGGCTGCTAAGACCAGCGATCGCAACGCACGATTCAAAAGAACTGTGCAAGCTCGCCGTCAGCACGCGCTCAGCAGTCGCGCACACGGCTGTTGCCACTAGTGACTGCAGCGCGAGCTAGCCGGAACTACTGTCTTTGAGACGTGCATTTCTAGGGCGAGCGCTCGTCCTGTAGAAGAACGTCTCAAATCAGCGACCTCGAGCTCTCGTGCTTGTGGCATTGGCTGCAGCCTCAGCGTAAGGGTCAACGGAGTATATATACACCTTCAAGCTGAGACATAGAAGCTCCGCCTTCAGCGCGAGCTTTCTGCCCTTGCTAATGCAAGTGTGAACGCGCAGGCACGCGCCACAACTAAAGCACTGCGAAGGCCAGCGACCTGGCGCTGAAAGCGGAGCTTCTATAGTCTCAGCTTAAGGGTGAACGAAGTTAGTGAAAGGTGCGCCGAAACTACTCGATATTTGATTCGAAACTATACGGTCAAAACCACTATTTGCTTCGAATCCACTTCGATCGCAAAATCCAACCTTTGCATATGTCTACTTTTTATAGTTGCGCGAATATTTAGAGAGAAAGAGAGAGAGAGACAGAGAGAAAGAGAAAAATAAATGGCTTTTCAGGAGGATTTGGAAAGAATTGTGAAAAATGGAAGAAATATTTAGATTTATTTCGCGTCAAGGGGCTCTTTTGTGGGAGAAACGATGCCAAGGAGAAGCACAAAGAGTCGCACAAATTATCAACGGGCACACAGGATGAACGGAGAGGCACGAACGATTGACTAAACGAACGAATGAGCGCAGGAACCTTTCCGACGCCACCCTCCGCGCCGGGCCCATACACTCGAACCCCGATCCGCGCTTCAACGACTCGAGCCGCGGTCGGCCCTGCAGTCGCCGTGGAAACGGGCGCCGAAGAAGTCCGAGCGCGCGAATGCGAAAGCGCACCGAACGACAGCCATATTCCGTTTTCCTTCACGATGAACCGCCAGGACCGTACGAGCCATCGAGGCCAATCCAATGTCGCCCGACTATCACACGAACCTTCTGGAGGGGCGCCGCGACGCGCGGGGCGCCTGATCACGTGACACATTCAACGCGCTCGATTGGCTGGGATGGGTCGTAGCGCCCGCTGTGCTCCAGTGTCCGATGAGACCGAGTGCAGCGGGGTCGGCGACCTCGACGCAAAGGAAATCAACCGGGCGTCGTGCGTTGGGCGTCGGCCCCCGCGACGGACACCCCGCCGAGGACGGCGGCCGGCCCGTTTTATGGGATCTCGTCTACGTGCCCGCGTCGGCGCGACCAACGCTGCCGCGCCAATTCGATCATCAGAGCGGTAACGGCGGCCTTAGGCTTAATGAGAAGACCTACACCGTGTGATAGCCGAGGGCTCCCAAGCAACGACCCGCGCGCTTGTACGCAGGAGCGTTACGGGCGGTCTCGACCGAGGCTGTTCCGAGTCTTCTGCTTCGCTGGCAGACGGCGTAAACTCGAGAAGACGCTTATCGTCCCCCTGCAGCGAGATTAATTTCTCCGCGAGTCACTCTTCATCAGCGAGCTCTATCTCTGCACCCCCATGCGGTGTACTTTGCACTGCAGACGCGAGAGACCATAGATCATCGTCTGTATACTCCCAAGAACTGCTAAGCCGCGCTCGCGCACGCCGTCATACAAAAGACAGTCTGAGGCGTCCTTGTATGACGGTCAGGTTGGACTGTCTTGCAGACATGTTCGAACATGCTTGACGCGTGTCCGCAGACAATGCTCTCATCGTGTCTGCGGAAAAAAACACCGTATGTCTTTGAACGAATGAGCAGTGTGACGGCATGCGAACCAAGGATGCACATGGATTATTACATAAGGGACTTCGATGAAACGTTCCGAACTCGATCAGCAGTCGCCAACATTTTTACGTAAGAGACAGGCCGCTGGCATTGGAAATCATGTGAGACTATGGTTTAAGCGCTCGAAAACAACCGCTAAAGTGGCAAAGGATCACCTGCAATGTTTTGTTTTTTCTTTCCACTTTTTTCTCGCAAGTACAGTTTGCCAGCTGATGGTCGATTAAGGCTAAAGTGACAAGCAGATACAAATATACAGGGTGTTTTTTTATTTACAGATTTGTTTTAACCAACAATGTACAAGAGCTACACTAATGTGATATGTGTGAGTTATACGTTCAGGGGGAAATAATATAGGGGGCTAGACGTCACGATAAATCGGCTAATTAACTAAGTTACGTTTATTAACGTCTTAATTAGTGCAAATAAACATATGGTTCCAATTCGAAACTTGCTGAGCGACGTCGAAAACCACTCAATCAGTCAACTTAAGAAATACGCTTCATCGACACTCGTTGAACATTTCGTCGTGCGTGCTAGCTCATCCGGCCGTCCCGCCCACGGCGCTTCGTGGCAAGAGTCTGCGCCGGCTCATTACAAAAACTTTAACCCGCCTGACTCACTCGTACACGCCATTTCGCGGCGACAGTCTGATGCAGCTTATTACAGGAAAAAAAAAAAAAAAGAAAAGCTAATCTGAGCTGTGGACAAAACGATTTGTTGATGAAACAATCTGTCGATGAAACATCGCGTGTCAATAGAACGATTTGTCGATGGAACGTCGTTCGATGAACTGACTGCCACCGCTTTTAGCGCACTACTGCGCTTCAGAGGCGCTTCAGAGGGTCAAAGGTTTTCCAAAAATTACTGAATAAGGGGTTCTCGATGACGCCCAATACATTTTTAACTAGAACCAAATGTTTATTTCCGCTCATTAAACAATATCCTTTTTTAAATTTAATTCAACTTTGTGTGAGGATTATCCCGCTATATATAATGGCTCCCGGCCGTATAACTCACCCGTACAGACAGATTTAGTGTAGATTTCAATACTCTTCTTTCAAACGAATTCGTAAAGCCTGGAAGGTGACAAAAAAGAAAACCTGAATAAAATCGCATTATATATTTCGGCCCCTCCTGCATTTTACTGCAAAAAAGAAATGAAAACCTTCGTTTTCACTTCTTTTTGCGCACACATTGTTTAAAGATAGCTCATCTACTATGGTTGCCCTTACTTTTTAATAATAATAATACTAATAATAATAGGAGTTTATTTTCCAACAAAGTACAGGTTGGAGGGCGGCTTGGAAAAAAAGTTGTTAGCACATGAAGCAATGGTGAGGGTGCAGGCTAGCTGGTGTAAATTGAGCATAGTTGTAAACCCGAGACTGGGGATACGTTCGTGTCGTTCTGTGTTTTGTCCCTTGTCAGTTTGTTAGCACAGCTTGACTGGTCCCAAGCCATCACGACATCAGCAGCGGCAGAACAGCGAAAAAAAGAGAAAAAGAAAATCAACATTATTTTCTGCTGTTTGAGCTCATAAAAACGCAATATCCAATCTCAGTTTGAAAAATGTGGTTCTACCTTTCCTAACCACGCGCGTTTGCTCCCTCAACCTTGCCTCCCGCCTAAAAAAAAAAAAAAAAAAAAAAGGAAAGTTTTATTATGTGTTTCACGTATGAATGCATGAATAGCATTAGTTCAAACCTATCAATTATTTTCCTTTAACTTCTAATGATACATATAACCGATGTCATGATTGTGAGAGACATTCAAGCAGATCAGCGCGGAAAAGTACGGCGGATACATTTATTCCACATTTTATTCAGCACGGTAATATATACACACATATATATATATATATAATAAAAAGCTACTGGGAACGATATATTCGTAAGCCGTGAAGCTATATAAAAAAAAAAGCGCTAGATTAACTGAAGCGATAAATATCGTTTACTCAGCCACGAGAGGCCAGGACTCGGCAGACGTTTCTGGCATGTCGAAAAGAAAACAAGATTAGCGATCAAAAATTGCAAAACAGGAACGATGTTACGGTGCGCCCATGCGTGCATTTAGAGCGAGCAATTCCCATTAAACTTCTCTCACGCGATTTTTTTTTAACGTTTTACAGCTGGATGCGAGACGGGACTCAAACTATGCTTTAAAAAAAAAAGGAAGAAAAAGTATGTGTGTATGTGTGTGTGTAAGAAAGAAAGAGAGAGCGAGAGAGAGAACGTGTATACAATCTTTATTTGCAGATACATATCCGAATCCATTACGTTACCATTCCGATTAGAATATGCCCGTCTGTGTCTCGTCCTTTTTGTGTTTTGTTCTTTCTGTTAGAAGCATCTTGATTAGCATTGTCAAGGAGCGATACCAGCAGTGTAAAAAGTGACATCTGTTGGGGATAGAGTTTCACGTGTTCCTCGGTCGACTGGCTCGCACCACAAAACACTTGAGCCGAAGCGAGGGGCGGCGAACTTTGGGAACTCGAACCGGTGGCACAGAGCTTTTTGGAGAGTGCATGTTTCGTTTGCGTGGTCGGCGTGGTGTTGTTTAGGACCGAGAGAGAAACAGAACCTCTGTGTGGGCGGTGTGTGGATCGCTGTTTGTGTTGGGTCATCGTAAGGGAAGGACTCGGCTAACGCGTCTTCTGTTCAAATTATTATCTTTGTCGCAATGTAACCTTGATCAGTTTGTACTTTTAATAAACAGTTATTCTTTCAAGATCCTGGAGAATGGAGCTTTGTGAAGCTGCATTTCTGTAGCTTTTTCTCCGGCCTCACATTCCCCACATGCCTCTGTGTGGTGAATCAAAATTTGTATCGTATCGTATCTTACGTATAAACCCGCAGATTATAGTCGAAAAAAATACGGGGGAATGAAGCCGTAACATTTTCCCGCTGTTTCTCCCGTTCTTGCGACTTCCTCCTCCTTCTAGAGTGAGAGTTGGAGGAAGAATGGATGGACGGAAGACGTCGACTGAAAGGATCCAGCGACAGCGCGTTCGGCAACCTGCAATTCCGACAGCCACCGCGGGCGTCTACCGAGAAGACGGCGGGCCCACGCAATGGCGCTCGAGGTTCGTAGAAAATAGAGTTCCTGTATAGGCTCCCTACGGGAGCCAGAGTTGCGCATTTGTTTTCCCCGCGCCGCCACGCCGCTATTCGCCGAGATCCATCACGTGAGGAGCAAAGCATCCCTTGGCGTGCAAGAAAGCCACCTTTACGGTCGCTCCGCCGACGTTTCTCTTGCCCCGGCGTATGTTTCCCTGCTTTCCGTCTCCTTTTCCTCCTCTCCTGTTTTCCTTGCGCGGCGGCGCGCGCGGCGCCGCTATTCGCCAAATTTAGTCACGTGAGGAGCAAAGCATCCAGCTCGGGCGGGGAAGCCGACGCTACGGCCACGCGCCGAGGCTGAATGCGCAACTCTGCTACCGTAGGTAGCATATACAGGAACTCTAGTAGAAAAGCCCGCGTCGTATATACCTCTCGCTATCGATCCCGTGAGGTGCGAGGGAAAATAAGAGAACGTTCGCCGACAGGCAGATCGTACACTCGGTTAGCCTTCAAAGTGTAAGCGCGGGCAGGGCGTCAAATGTGTTGAATGCGGCGGAAGCTCGGTCTGCATTGTCGTTTGCCTCCGTTCTTGAAGCACGGCTGCTATAATGTGCGTTCTTGAACGTGATTCGCTTCCTTATACGAAAATACGACTGCGATACGAACGACACAAATTTCGAAGTCTGCAGCGCGAGCCTTTAGTTCACGTGCGTCACGTGCTGCGGTTGCGGTACACAAGGAGACACTCGGCCACCGAATGGCCGAAGCCAAAGCCATCAGTCCCACAAGACGCTTTCAGTCCCGCGCTATATAATGACAATATTTGCAGGACTTGTGAGACCAAATTTACGATATTGCAAGTTATGTTACTTGTAATGTTCGCAAGCCCGGACAGGTTGAGGGCGGGGGTGGTTAGGGGGGGGGTTAGTAGTAAAGTCCTCTTTCCCCCCCCCCCCCCCCCCCCCTTCCTCAATTGCCTTTCGTTTCTGAACTCCTTTGCGTGGTGAGCTGCAGACATCGCTAGAGTTCGTCTACTCCCGTCTATGGCTTCCTTTACATGAATGCGACCGAAGCGCATCGAATGGAAGTTTGACTATTTTGATTTGTAGTCGATGGGTAGAAGAGGAAGAAGTAAAGAGACAGGCTGCGTGTGATTGTCCCCTGCTCGATTCGATGAGCTACGATCGCATCCATGTAAATCTAGCCAATAATTGCAGAGATCTAACAGACGACAAAGCCCGAATGTTCGCCCAGGGACCGATGTCACGAGCCCAAGTCGAGCGTTCGTGTCCAATTCATGAGCTGCTGCATTCGTCTATCGTCATCAGGGGGTAATATACGCGACCATGTCATCAAACCTAATATATATATATATATATATATGCGGCTGTTATCATTGAAATTATACAGCGGCAAAGAAACTTTTCGCTATACTTTTGGCTGCGTACTTGTGTGCTTGGGGCCAGGCTAGTGCCAGTACACTCGTGTAAAGTAAGACAAGTTTCAAGCCAACATGAATGCACGGTCCCTCTAAAAAGTATAGTTACGTTCCTCGCCGCCACTGCGCACGCGGCGATAAAATTTTGTGCTCAAAAGTAACGATTGCCTGCCATGCGTCGCAACCGGTCAGCGCGAGGGCTTCACGGTGCGCTTTCTCTTAGAGGATTTTACGAAGTGAAGACCTTCGATTAAACGGAAAGTCGTCGCACACCGACACGAGTCTCACTCATATATAAGCAATAGGAAAAACCGCTAGGCAAACAGAAATGCTAATAAGAATATATGAGCAAACATTACGACGGCCTTCGTTAAAAAGAAATGGTATCGAGGAGCCGTGCCCTCCGGCGTATTCTGCGACGTTGTGAGAGTGTTTGGTGTTAGCCCCAACATCCCACAAGTTACAGAGGAAGGGGGAGGGGGAGAGAGGGAGAGAAAGAAACGAATCTCCTCGTACAGTAATTGCGGCGCCCCGAATCAACGCTTCGAGACAGTCGGCGATCAAGAGCGGCGAAAAGGAAAGGCAAATATAGGTAGAGGCCTCGAGGTATTTAGGCAGCGGTGTAGAGCCGCTGCCATAGTTACGCTTCCCACAGCCTTCTCTTTTTATTCGGCTCGCGGCCTTTCTCGACGCTAAGGGCGTTCTTGCCACGAACGGGCGACGTCGCAAGTTTAAGTGGCACGGCCTTTCAGTGCGTCACAAGATTATGCAGAATTTATTCATATATATATCTTTTTTTTAGAGGAAATGTTTCTAATCCCAGACTAAGAATCAGTGAAGTCAGGAAATACCAACGTTGTTGGTGAAAAGAGAGTGTATACAGTCGGTAGATAACCGACATGCTATTCCGAAAAATTATTTCGGTGCAGTATACACTTAACTATCGATATTAAAGAAAAAAGAACGAGTCCAGTGTGGTAACCAAATGCTCGACAGTGGTAAAGTGTCAACCTCAGTTAAAAAAAAAAAAAAAGTTTTCCATAAACGTTTTACGCCTCTTTAAATGGACTTACATCGTTGTTACAGTTTGTCGCGTCCCATCGTAAAGTCACGATATTTCCCCACATCCGATCTACTAAACTGTGCGCAAGTAATAACCTCAACGCCCAGCAGTCATCAAAATCCGGATGGTCGCCACGAAGCCAGCCTCGAGTCAAACTCGGAAATCGATTCGGAACACGCAGAACGAAAGCTCGCGCCGCAGTATCCATTGATCCGGGGTTCACACCACGGCCCGGTACAGTTTCCATTTCGATGAGTACCGCACCGGAATGCAATCACGTAACCACTACCGCGCGATGCACGACAAAGAGCTCAGGTTAGCAGTCGTATACAGCACTGACGCTTTCGCACACACAGCGCCGAACCAGCGTCGCCGTATCTCAAGGGCAGACCGTCCTCACGCTGCACAAACATTCGCAACGGCCAAACTGTTTTTTTTTTTCCTTCTGTTTGCAGGCGCAGCGTGCTCCCGACAAGCGCTTGTTCTACTCGCAATCAGATTAACATCACTCAATTCAGTGCCAAACGCGTTTGTCCGATGAAGTCCAATTGAGCTAAAGGAGGGGGGGGGGGGGGGGGGGGTGCATACATTGAGGGAGCGGGCAGCGCCGCCGAGGCTCGCGCGCATATCGCGCAAGCCTCGACTCTGCGGGGGCGCCTCGGGGGTGCTGGGTCTTCCGCCGTCGCTTGTTCCAATCGACGCGGCGACACGCGCAAGCCCCATCGATTGCCCGCGCGCATTCAGGCACGGGCGGGGCGCGACCCGGACGATGAAAGCGCGCTTCCGCAGCTGCGGTGCTCGCCCGTCGTTGCTTCCGAGCGAAACACACGAAAGGGAGGAAAAAAAAAAAAGGGAAGAAAGTGGGAGGCAAACTAATTAATTACCGGAGGGGTCGCCGGGGTGCCCAGGCGGCCCAATAACTCAATTAGAGCCACTCCGTCCGAATTCCCGCCGTCGCAGCCAATTACGACACCCGGACGCGTCTGGAGCGGCGCTCCCTCGGCGAAAGGACGACGGGCGGACGTGGACTTGAGGGACGACCGGACTTGGCACGGTCCACGCGAACAATGGCTCGGAGAACGGGCGCCGAAAAGCGTCGTCCGTCGGCTTTTGGCGCACTTAACGGCTCGCTCGACGACCCAGAGTCATAGGTGGCGCGGGCCGCCGCCCGATTGAAAGGGTTCAGCCGTATATATCCTTCCATCCATCCGTCGGAGCAGCGGTCCATTCGTTGCAGGCGTTAAAGGGACACTGACAGGGTATTTATGCTCGCCGAGGTTTTTAGTTGTACGTGACATATGAGAGCTCAACTACCCAGAACAGAATTTGCGGCTCGAAATTCGGTTTCTTTCCGCCCGAAAACCGCCGATCAAGAACTGACCGGTTCGAGTCTCGCTCACTCTCTTTTCCGCGGTCACGGGCCGTTTTCTAAGGTATCGATGCGACCACCAAATTTAATCAAAGTCCTGGGTCACTGAAAACACACACTCAATATTAAAAATAGAAAAAAATATGAAACCCATTTTTTGTGGCTTCTAAAAAGCTGCAAATACGTTGATTGAAAAAAAAAGTTCCACAGACTACCGGAAGCATTCTGTGCGTGCGTCGTTTCGCGTATCGTGGGACTCGCGGGAACGGCGATGGCAGCGGACGACGGGCGTGGGACCTCTATTTCATAACTATCGTTCGCGGTACCGGCGAATTCGGTCTACTTTTAAAAGAGAAATTTGGGACTGATCAAAAGAATTGGAGTTCATCCCGTACGACACACCCGACCACCAAGCCGATTTGCACGAAGACGTCGCCGAGACGTCGCTCCCTTCTCGTGGCTGAAGACATCGCTCGCGCAAACTTCAAGCACGACGTGTCTACTTCGAGAAGAATATGCATGCGTACGATTTCTTTTCTAGGTGCGAATGTCGCCAATGCATGGTGCTTCCCGAGTTCGACCCGGTAGTGCTTTTGCTAAAGGGAAATCGGCAGCAAACTTTCCAACTTACAGTTTACCGGCTGAAATATTAGTAAGGAAAGAGATCCACTATTTAAGAAATGCTCCAGTAGCTCAGTGGAAACGACGTCCGCTTCACACGCGGTAGGACCGGGTTCAATCCCTCGTAGAACCTTTTTTTTTTTTTTTTTTTTTTTTTTTTTTTAGGTAAACTTTTTTTTATGTTTACATATCTTTTTTTTTTTACAATTATCACTGAAGAAACAAGCAAAAAAATAGCAAAAAAAATGTTGTGGACGACACTTCGCTGAATTAAATGGTATGGGATTTCCTTTTTGACACCTGCGAACTCAATGTAATCATTTTCCACAAAATGCAAGGAGCATATAAATCAGGTAGTGTCCGCTTTCCGAGGTGCCCGTATATGTTCTACATTAATTGCAGCCAGCCATTGGTCCCGATGCCGTTGATCTTTCGGAAGCTCTGTCGCACAATGCCACTTCTGTTTCGGACGCGGGACATGTGAGCCAGCTCTTCACGCAACATCTTGGGTGTATTCTTTTCGGAGCCGACCATGGAAATTCACCACGAGCACTCACTACTCATCTCCAACTCCTCAATGTACAAAACAACTCATCTTGGAGTACAGAACAACGAGCGGAACAAACATAACTGCAAAAGAAGCGCACGCCACGGCGAACAGTTCCCGTACGCCGCATGTCGTGTCGTCTGCTACGGAGAGGAGAAAAAAAAAAAAAAAAAGCGGCACGGTCGGGTGTAGCCACGTGACTTCCGCCACTCACTCTCTTCTCTCCACTTCTCCGACCTCCGTCGGGTTTCGGTTTCGAGCTGTTGCGTCTTTTGGCTTTATTAAAAAAAATACGCTACTCTGTTGCAAAATATTAATTGGGTAGTCCTCCGACACCATAATAAAGCGCCTGGCAAAAAATGAAAAAAATTTTTTGGGGGGTGTCAGTGTCCCTTTAAGGCGTTAACTCCGTTCACGGCTAGGCTGGCAGGGCGGCGGAAGCTACCGGATCGTTGCACCAGTCGTACGTCGAGCTTTCGTGACGTGATCACAAGTTCCCTGTCACCCACCACACCTATCTGCAGAGAGATCGCTGCTGCTGTCTGTCTCGGTCGACGTGGGTGCGTGCGGGGATCGACCCCTCCTAAACTCTAGGGAATTTGGAGCGTTCGCTTTCCCGCAAAGCGCTTCGGAAAGTCAATCGCTGCAATCTACACTCGGCAAATTACAAAGTTCAGAAAAAAAGAAAAGAAGTAAGCTTTGGCAGTAAGCTTGACGGTTTTACTATTTTCAGCATGTTATGGCCGACGGCTGCAGTGATTGGCTCGTCTGGAGTCCTTGCGGTGTATGCGGCAGAGTCTGATTCAATGTCAACTTGGTTTGCCGAAAAAGAAACACGTTTTACATTTTCTAAAACTGGTCCCTTTTCTTCTCCATTTTTTTTTCTTCAAATGAATATCTGTTTTTTTTTTTTTTTTTTTTTTATAAAACAGCCACGACGCAGTAATATATTCAGAGACGTTACGACATTCTTTATTTTGTTTTAAGATACGAAGGGAAGTACTTTAAAACCTGTCGCTATTGCGATCAGACAAAATCGATTTTGTGATCGTTTCGAAACTAGAAAGCTCGTACTCGCGAGGAGATAATTAAACAAGGAATAAGAATATAAGCTCGAAAGTCGTCAGCGCCTCGCAGGTGTTTCCCCTAATTAAAAAGTGATGATTAGCATTTTTTTAAAGAGTACCTGACAAGACGACGGCCACAAAACGGGTTTTGTGGCCGCTGTACTTCTCCCCGTTCGCGCGTACGGCGCGTGGTTTGGTTATGCAAACAATAAAACGGGGCATCGATATAATCACTTTCTCTATTTTTGCCTATATCTTGGGCATGTGACTAAAACCAAAACGGCTCCGAAACCTGCTGCATAGTTTGAAGAACACGGGATATAAAGATGCTAAAATAAGTGGCGTTGTACAGAAAAGCCGTCACATCATAATGTGTTAATCAAAAAGTTAATTGCGTTTTAATTACATATATATATTTAAATCTGCGTAACAGTTGTAATTCTCCATTTCTTACTAGTTTCCTTAGATAATTTCTTCTTCACCACGACCCTTGCTAGGACATCATGACAACGCTCGTTCTTAACCACAGACCGGTCATTATTTGAAAATTTCGTTTAAATAAAACGAAGGCCACAACCCGTTCTCAGCAGACACTAAGGATCTGTTGAGAGCGGCGCAGCTTACCGTCAGTCAGGGCGACAGGGCGAACCGTCGCAGTTCTGAGAACATGCCTTTTCGAAGAGTCTCTAGAACTTTTCGAGTTACCCGAGGGCCTCGACTTGACACAAGATGGCAACGGCCTACACTACAGGTCCCCATCTCGGCCCGTTCGGGAAATAAACCCGGCCTCAAATCTCCGCCGTCTATACGATCCACACCAAGTACACCGAACGAGGCACGAAGGCGAAGCGACTCGGCTGTTAGCAGCGACAGCGCGCGTCGGCTATATCGAACAGCTCGGAAGAGACGAGCTCCGGGCAAGGGACGAGCACGGCCATCCCCGGCGGCTCATATGAGGACGCGCTTGAAAAATGGGGGGCCGATCGGCCGGTCCCCGAAAGGGAGACGCGCGGCAGGCGGGGATTGGCTCCAATAAGGCCGGCCCGTTCCATCAGGGCAGGGCGACCCAATCTCGCCGGTCGGGGCCGCAGCGACAGACAAACGGCCGGCGGCCTGTCAGCCCCCGCGCGCCATGGCGCTCCGAATTAAGCTCGGTGTCCCACTACGAGTGTCGCAGATCAATCTTGGCCGCTCTGTTGCCGTCCCCGGGCTGTCACGCGGCTTCCCCGCGTAGGGGGCCCGGCCGGAGACGCCGCCTCGATTAAAATCCGGACGCCCGTGTGCTCGCCGCGTGGAGCTCACACCGCAGGAAGGAAGCCCCGGGCTGCGCTCCTGCCGTACACTCCATTCAGCCTAAAGCTGACAGTTCGCTGGAAGCTGTGCTCGTTGGAACCATGTTTCGCCACGTGACCACAGTCTCATCCATACCGACGCGCAGACAGGGGTCAGGCGGAAAGAGTGGGGCTGCTGATTAGCCCTTCGAGCGCCGCGTAGCTTCTACCAAGCTGTCAGCTTAGGGGTGAACGGTGTGTGTATAGTGCCGCGCCGTGGAGACAGCGAAAACCATTTCTCGCGGTTGGACGAATTCCGAAAGGTTTTACTTGCGAGAAAAGTTTCTCGATCGAGAAGGAAGCTAATTTATTTTTATTAGCTTCTAACGTGTGTGTGTTGCGGGCCCGGTAGCCTTATGGAAGACCGCTCGCTCACGAGGAACCTTCTCGTGTAACCCGAGCTGAGTTTGGAGAATTTGGATACCCATGGAAAGTTGTTAAAGTGGCGGGCAGGCCTGAGGAAAGTATACACGGGCCGGCAGCTTGGCTGGAGATTCCTCGCCGCAAAACGGAAGTTCATGGCGAGTTGCTTAAAAGTAGTCCGCTAACGAGCGGCCCTTGAAGGCTGCCAACGCAGCGATGGAAAAGGGGAAAGGTGGAGGAAGCGGGGAGAGTTGTGCGGCGCATTTTCAATGCCGCGTCGTATTCATTTACAACCACTTACGCTCCCCTATCGTGTAAATTCCACCCGCGAAAGCCGTGGAAATTTTCGACAGCGTGTTTTGTACAGTACGTTTCCCGCCAGAAACTGCAGACTTTAATCAGGGAGGGACCGAAAGGATATTCAGCCGGATTAGGGGAAAGCGTCTGCAATGCCAGTTTAACTCGGCGTCCACATTACAGCGGTCTCGCCGCCAGCTTTCAACCATACACGCTTTCGACATCCCGCACTTCTCACGGGATATGCTCGACCTGTCGTCAGGGTCTTGCGCATAATGGGCGACGTTGTCTTACAGCATAAATAAACCTTTACTGTCCCCTTCGCTACTCTCAATTATTTCATCTGGGACCACGAGATCTGTTTTCATCACCGACACTTCCAAAGACGCTGGGCGACGTCCTATTGTTTGCCCGCGCCCCGCCATGTCCGTGCTTTCGGATTTTCCCCTTTGTTGAATGTCCACGACACGGTCCCCAACTTGAATCACTAGAGTCGAGTTTTCCGATGGCTCGACCGCAATCTCGCGGGCCTTAAAAAATGTGAACATTCAAACTTGCTTTTCCCGTAAAAGAACTAGATTCTGTTTGTTTACTCTTCTAAGGGGCAGGTTACGTCGAAACTCGACCGGAGAAGGCATAGAGTACGCAAAGCCGTGTGCACTTAAAAACCAAGCCGCGGTGTTAAAAAAAGAAAAAAAAAAGAGTAAAGAACAGACAGAGCGCGACGCTGTAAGCTCGCGCAAACACACTCATTGGTTATCTTCCTTTTTACCTTACAAATAAAAGGATACCATCAGATTGCGTATGAGAAGCCGACACTATAAGCGACATTTGTGAAGCGCGATCAAACAAGCGGGTGTCCTCTTCGCGCTAGCTGCGTCCCTCGGTGTAAAACATTTTCGATTACGAACGAACAGGCCAACTCCACCCGGAGAAGTGGTCATCTATTGGAGCTAAGGAATACCACAAATTAAATGAGGGAAAACAAAGAAAAAAGAAAAAGACGACAATAGACATTGGAAAATACCTTCCTTTTGGCCACTGCATCGGCTCAAGGCACGATGGCGGCTGACACTCACGACAACCGCTCCGTCTCCCCTCTTCCTGTCTGCAGTGCTGCGGGGCAGCCCTTTTCTACACCAAACATGTTCGTTCACACTCAAAGCTTGAAGCGTGGAGTATGGCGAAGCCGCCTCGAAGAAGAGGCGGAACGGTACCTTATTACATGGACCGCGGAGGACGCGATGAGCCATCTAAGCCAATCGAACGCCGCGTGTGCCTCACGTGATTAGCGGGACGGGTGCAGGAGTCAGGTGATACGTTCTTAAAGGGACACTGACACCCCCCAAAATGTTTTTTTAATTTTTTGCCAGGCGCTTCATTATGGTGTCGGAGGACTACCCAATTAATATTTTGCAACAGAGTAGCGTATTTTTTTAATAAAACCAAAAGACGCAACTGCTCGAAACCGAAACCGAAACCCGACGGAGGTCGGAGAAGTGGAGAGAAGAGAGTGAGTGGCGGAAGTCACGTGGCTACACCCGACCGTGTTTTTTTTTTTTTTTTTTTTTTTTTTTTTTCCGGTAGCAGACGACATGCGGCGTATGGGAACTGCTCGCCGTGGGATTCTTTTGCAGTTATGTATGTTCCGCTCGTTGTTCTCTACTCCAAGATGAGTTGTTTTGTACATTGAGGAGTTGGAGATGAGTAGTGAGTGCCCGTGGTGAATTTTGATCGGCTCCGAAAAGAATACACCCAAGATGTTGCGTGAAGAGCTGGCTCACATGTCCCGCGTCCGAAACAGAAGTGGCATTGTGCGACAGAGTTTCCGAAAGATCAACGGGATCGGGACCAATGGCTGGCTACAATTCCTGTAGACCATTTACGGGCACCTCGAAAAGCGGACGCTACCTGATTTATATGCTCCTTGCATTTTTTGGAAAGTGATTGATTACATTGAGTTCGCAGGTGTCAAAAAGGATATCCCATACCATCTAATTCAGCGACGTGTAGTCCACAGCATTTGTTTCTTATTTTTCTGTTTTTTTGTTTCTTCAGTAATAATTGTAAAAAAAAAAAAAAAAGTAAACATCAAAAAATATTTAGAAAAAAAAAAAAAAAAAAAAAAAAAAAGAAGGTTCACGGGGGATCGAACCCGGCTCTACCGGCGTGAGAAGGGGACGTCTTTCCCACTGAGCTACTGGGGCATATCGAAAGTGAGGTGTCTTTTTCCTTAGTAATAATTTAGCCGATAAACTGTAAGTTGGAAAGTTTGCTGCCGATTTTCCTCTAGCAAAAGCACTCCCGGGTCGAAGTCGGGATGCACCACGCATTGGCGACATCCTCACCTAGTAGAGAAAATGTGCGCGTGCATATTCCACTCGAAGTAGACACGTCGTGCTTGACGTTTGCGCGAGCGATGTCTTCAGCCACAAGAAGGGAGCGACGGCTCGGCGACGTCTTCGTGCAAATCGGCTTGGTGGTCGGGCGTGTCGTACGGGATGAATAGCAATTCTTTTGATCAGTCCCAAATTTCTCTTTTAAAAGTAGACAGAATTCGCCGGTATCGCGAACGACAGTTCTGAAATAGAGGTCCCACGCCCGTCGTCCGCTGCCATCGCCGTCCCTGCGAGTCCCACGATACGCGAAACGACGAACGCACAGAATGCTTCCGGTTGTCTGTGGAACTTTTTTTTCAATCAACGTATTTGCAGCTTTTTAGAAGCCACAAAAAATGGGTTTTATATTTTTTTCTATTTTTAATATTGAGTGTGTGCTTTCATTGACCCACGACTTTGATTAAATTTGGTGGTCGCATCGATACCTTAGAAAACGGCCCGTGACCGCGGAAAAGAGAGTGAGCGAGACTCGAACCGGCCAGTTCTTGATCGGCGGTTTTCGGGCGGAAAGAAACCGAATTTCGAGCCGCAAATTCTGTTCTGGGTAGTTGAGCTCTCATATGTCACGTACAACTAAAAACCTCGGAGAGCATAAATACCCTGTCAGTGTCCCTTTAACGTTGGGCCGGCTACGGGGTGGTTCGAAGTATTCTACGCGGTCCATCGTAAGGTGAAACAAGTTCGGCCGACGTAGACTCTGCCGACCCTATAAATGATGCTGAATCGCCGTAACTGCCTCGAACCCGCCCTGGTGCGCTGAACAGATAGCACGAACCACCCCTAAGTTTATCTGGTCCGCAGACGACGCAACAGTGCAGCGGGGAAAAACCGAGAAGAGGTTTCTAGTGCTGCTCCACTAAGAGAAGACCCTGCTGGATGGAAGACCAAAGTTTCACGCGGGCGAACGGCGCTGTGCTCGGTCGAAGCGCTCTTCTCGTCGCTGTTGGCACGCGTAGCGTCGGCTCTCTTCCGCCACGCTCGCTCCATTCGAACATGAGTATCTGAAGTGACAGCGCTCGCTCGGCGCTGATCCGGCGACAGCGAGGATAAGGAGTCTGGGGCGAGGGAGAGGAAGTTACAGGAAGAAGGAAGGAGACAAGGGCCGTTTCAATTTATGGAGAGCCGATTTCTGTTTGCCTTCGATACCCCGAGAAGAAGAGACCCCTGGCTGTCCCCCGGGAAGCGATTTGTCCAGGGTAAGTCGCTACAACTACAGGGCGGAGGAGAGGACGGAAGATCGTTTGGAGTAGGGCCAAAGTTGACCCTGCCAGCCAGATGAGGCGGCATCGCCTACACGGGAAACAAAAAAAAAAAAAAAAGAGCGCGAGGAAGGGCGCGAGGAAGGGGAGGAGGTTCGCAGAGGAAGAATACGACGGGAAGCGGCGATAAAAACAAGAAAAACGGGGCAATCGTTGCGCAACCATCCTTTCTCTCCCGTCGGCCCTTTCTTCCCGAACTGAACCAGCGCCGTCGGAGGGACGGGATGGAGGTCGTCAAATTGAAGGAGCGAGTCGGAATTTATGTGACACCCGGCGGCGCTGGGATGGCGCCCGCAAGAGACGGCTTTCCGTTGTTTGTGGGGCACCTCTACGGACCCGGGTATGGGCGAAGGAGCAGCGACGTATAAAACGGCGAAAGGGTCGGAGAAGGTAAATGATGGCTCCGTGAGCTATCTTATTTACGAAGACCGAAATGAGATCCGGGCCACCGCCCGTAAACAACGACGCGACGAACGCCGATTGAAGGAGCGGATGGCACGACGACCCAAACACCCGACTTCGGCAGTTCACATTGTAGAAAGTTATTCATTAGAAAGCGTGTGAGCGTTTGTTTTCTTTACTCAATGAATTATTTAGGAGGTAGAAAGTCGGATCAAATCAGGTCGGATCGACTCACCCGGTTCCCCGATATATACAACTCGAACTATCGGTTGCAGACGTTAAAAATCAAAGATCAGATGCGAATACGGTTGTAAAGATGCGAATCTATTTTTCGTTTTGTTCGCGGAAGAAGGCGTTTGCACAAATTTAGATTGCAGATTGCGAAAACAAAAAAAAAAAGGGGGGGGGGGGGGTCTGTTAAATAATTGATCAGCGAGACCGAGAACGGTCGTATATACATCCGTTTGCCAAACAAACACGATGCTGTTTATAGTCAATGACAAAATTAAACGGCAGGGAAGTCGTTCAGTTGTCCCGCCCCCAGCACGAGTCTCCTACTTTCGATAGTGCCTCGGCATATCTCGTGAGCTCCTGATGTGCGCAAGCGAGCAAAGTACGACGGAAGGTAAGGAGCGCGTGCCGAAGGCCGGGCATTCGAAAAAAGGCACCCTGTCATTCTCGGCCCGTCGGTGACTGTAGCGTCCTACAGATGGGAGGAAAAGCAGCCCGCGCGTCTATTTTCTACACGAACGGCTTCGAGCAGTGACGCTGTGAACAAGGTCGGCTTCTCCGCTTCGCTCGTGTGCAAGTGGTGAAGTCCGACTCCGTCGAGAGAAACTACGCGTGTTGTGTGGTCCCCGGAGGTACGGAGCAACGAACTATTACCGGAACGATGGTTGTACATCGTAACTGCCGGGAATTGCAGTTTATCTAAAACGAATTTGTAATAAAAAGAAAACGTAATAAATTGTTAATCGATTATTTGAAGAACAAACAGTTCGCAGGCCAGCTTACTAGAAAATGACATAGCCTGAACCCTGAGATGGGGGAAAACTACACACGACACACCGCACACGCACAAAAAGTACAACATTTTCCTGTCAGAGAGTTTAAACAGTGACGCAATCAATTATGCTCATGACCTCTGCAAGGCGGCTGGCTCTCCGTGTTGTAAACTTGCACAAGTATGACCTATGACGGAAGGCCTGACTCTTGGGACGCATCATCGAGACCGAGGCCTCAGAGCAGAACGTTTTGGCGTAGGAAAGCTGCAGGCCGAAAGCGAAGTGGGATTGATTGAGCGCCACTATGACGAGGGTGTTCCCAGCAGCGAGCACCGTGCCATACTGGTCTATGCCCCGACGCGACGCCATTCTACGCTCAAACCTCGTGCCCTGGGAGAGCTATCCATCTTCGGCTATTCAGCCATTCCATAGTAAACAACCGTGTACAAAAGCAAGCAGTAATCAGCAATAAAGATGCGCAGAAAAGTAAGCTAAAGTAAAAAAAAAAAAGGGAATATATTCAAAATTGAAGATGCCAGAAGCGAGACATCTACGCCACGCGAACACACAGACACACAACAAGATCTTCCGCCTTGGAAGCAAGCAAGTAAATAAAAGAGCCGCGTTTACGGCCTTCTCCCCGTAGCCTCGGAACCCTCGAGGCGCAGCGACTGTGAGAAATATCGTCGACGCGGTGCTTCGCTCAGCAAACTGTCCGGAGAAAGAACGAGAGAGAGCGAGCCCAACTCCGGCTCCAAGCCCGCGTTTTCGGCCATTCGAACTCCTGGAACCGCCGTAAAACGCACCAGGCGTGCAAAGCAGCACGCGGCCGACTATCGAGCTCGACGCTTTTCCTTTCGCGTCCACGTCAACGCAGCACGCACATACTGTATACAACACCGACCCGGGGGAAGCTGCAGCACGTACGAAGCTACCGTCCGTCCGTCCGACCCGGCCCCCCGGTCCAAATATACGGCCCTTCATGCCGCCAAGATGAATGCGTTTCATTAGGCGACGTATCCCGCCTGGTCGCTTTCCGGGAGAGAGTGAGAGAGGAAAAAAGAAAAGAAGAAAGAAACCCTCCTAATGAAAAGAGCACGGCCAACTTGGGCCGGCGCCGGAAGCGTCAGCGTCATTCAGGGCTCGTAGCGACCACCGTTGGTCGTGAGGAGTATACACACGGACGCGGACGGACATAAAAGCGCGGCCGCACTCTCCAGCGGGAAGACGAAGCGCACGCCATTCGCGTACGACGCCCATTGTCCCGCAACGCGGCGATTCTCTTCGAATTGAACGAGGAGATCGAAGGGAAGGCGGTGCCGACGTTTTCTCGAGACTGAATGCATCGTCGATATATTATGATGATTGCAGCACGCGCTGGACAGTGTTTCCGCACGAAGCAGCGCGGGGGAGACTCAGCCTCGCATGAGACGTTATCTATCATCTTCGACGATGCGGCGGAAAATTCAGTGGGGCGTTTTTGGGAAATGGAGGAAACACACGACAAACAATGAATGCCTTCGGACGACGAAAGCAACGATTTTCGTACGACTGGCGAGCTACAGAAAAGGCAGATGTTGTTTCGGCAGGGACTCACGCAGTGGTTAAGGCGGGCGTGTTGTGATCATAAATACTTAAAAGAAAAAAAAGAAAAAAAAGAATGACTTGATCAGACAATCACACTCTTTCATTTAACAACGACGAATGTTTGTTTCCCGGGGCAAAAACTTCACCGGTTGACCAGTACGGGGGAGGGCTGAAGGAGAGGAGGTCGAAATCGGGAGCGTCGATAAGGATGGAGTCATCGAACTGTAACTGCCCATGTATATTACACATGGGCAGTTATAAACAAGTATATAACTGGTCACGTATAATATATACACGTATATAACTGCCCATGTATAATATAATATATACACGTATATAACTGCCCATGTATAATAATATATACACGTATATAAATGCCCATGTATAATATATACATGTATGTTATCTACATGTTTATTATTCATGTATCCTACAAGGTCTGGGGGATCATGAGCCATGCTTTTGTTAATTTATCTGAAAAGGAAGTTTTGTTTTTAAACGCTTCGATGCCCTAAAACCATTGCCCCGCACCCTACAGTTCTCGTGCCGTGAGCACGTGCCTGTCGGTTATATGTCATCTTCTTTCTTCTTCTCTTCTGGATGAAATATTGAGTTGTGAATTCGGCGTCTTTCCTGTCTCCTGTATTCGAATGTACAGTCACGCAGAAACCAAATAGCTCCAAGCGAGCGGGCGTTCTCCCCCCTTCAGTCAGACCACGCGGAGAAGATGCGTACGATCACAGCGGTTTCTTTGCGTTAATGGGCTCCCCCTCTGTCAGCTTCACATGGACGAGTCCTGACGTCAGCACAAGTACGACGGAAAACCGCCAGGATAGCGCTCTTCAGAAAACAAACGCTCGTTCGCTTGGAGCCATTTAGTTTCTGCGTACCTGTGTAGGTCTGTGCTTTGGAAAAAAAGCATAACTTTTTTGTGTGTGTGTGTGTGTCGTCTTTTGCTTTTCTGAGGTTACGGGGTTGTGTCATATCTATAGGTCAGAATTCTAATGGGATAAGCGAGAAGACTCCTCTTGAGAGACAGCCCATGCTCCTGTATTCTTTTCATCTAAAGAATAAGCCACTACTACTCGATCGTTTCACGCTGCTATAACCAATGACCGACGTGAGTTTTGCCAGAATAACACCGTGAGCTCGAAGAGTGTAGAACTCGAAACAATATAATGTTTCTCAAATGCGTATCGTGCATTCTTGCTCCCCCCAAAAAATATGGCTATACCCAGACTGTTCGCGCTCATTTTAGATTTTTATAAAACGGAGCGCACTGCGGTCCCAATATTACTAATGATATTACAACACGTTGCAAACTATAGGCCAAACAACGCGTTTCATTTCGAAGGTCGCATTTAAAACTCCGTTAATGTAACGCGTACCTACGCAGAACTTTTTTTTTTCTACTATTAACTTATGAAGAGGTTCACAGTAGCCTTGTGTCCAGTCACTGAATATATGTTCCTGGTAGAGACTGAAGGAAGCAACAGAGAAAGCTTCTTTTTTTCTTTTTTTTCTACAGGGGAAAGAACGCTTGCATCGAGAAATCGCGAACGCTCGTTGTTTGCGATTAAAGCCCGTCAAATCAACAACTGTTTGATAGAGGTGCGGCGCTCTACGACAATAATACCAATTTTGCCCGGTGGCACTGTAATCTCGGTGTGAATAACGATTACACTAGGCAATAACAAAACATGCGCAAGAAACAGCGGCAACCATTTTATAATGAAAACGTCAAATATCGACGGAATAGCTGCGACATCCAACAAACAACTAAACTGCTTCCGGAAAAAAGAAGTAAATAAAGTCTTTGTGATTGCAGGTGTTAACGAAACAAAGAACACACAAACATAAAACATAAACGCACTGCAAAAACAATAAAAAAAAACACGGGTAAATGGTTGAAAAAAAGGCAAGTGCAGCGGGTTAGGTTTATGTGCAGTTTCCGCAGGAAGGTCGTAGTGTATGCCAACAAATAGGCTCCTGCGCGGGTCACGTGGAAGCGGTCCACCACAATTTGGGTCCCTTTAACGGGGGCAGTCGTCTCGACGACGGCGAGTTTCCAGCGCCGCGCGAGAGGGTCACTCGAGGAGCGGCGGCGACCCCCGATAAACTGCCTCGCCGTGCCCGTAGATACGAAACAGGGCCGTAAAGAAAGTCTTTTTTACGGCTCCGAAATCCGCGCAGTGCGGATTTCCGTCGGAGACAGCTGCAGCGAGGATTTCGAAGCCGCTTCGAGCACTTGAGCACGTGCTCCGCGGCGATTCCGCGCGGATGACTGGAGCCGCCCGTCGATCGAGCACGCACTTAAAGGGAACACTCGAAGCAACGCAGCGTTGTTGCTCGAGAGTTCCCCCACTCGTCGTGGATGAGGGCTGCCGCAGATGCGACGACAGAAACGCCGCGGGAAACAGGTCGGGCGCTAGACGAGGTATGGATCTTTCCGCAATAGTCGCCTTGTGCGTGCTGCCAGCTATGTTTACTGGGTTGTGCGTCACCTCTCGAGCATGCGCAATAGGTACCTTTTTAAGGGTATCGAACGACGCGTGCGTGTACGTTCCCAACATTCAATAAACAATAAAATAAAAAAAACGCTGCTTTTTTTTTTATTTTGCCGCGTAATTTTAAGCAGACTCGCGACTTCTTAGAACCGTGTGCCCTGAAACCTCCTGTAACCTCTTGCGACAAGAAGACACACTAGCGCCACCTCTCGGGTAGCCGTGGAACACTTGGCAGTCCCGTATATTTCATTTTTTTTTATCACGCATCATTCTTTTTTTTTTTTGGCTTGAATGTTATAAGCGTTATGTTATAAATGACCTCTTCTCAAAGTTTAAACGTATAAACGACCACTTCTCATGCATCTGACCTCGCAAATACCGCAAAACCTTCGCTCTGGTGAAACGCAGTTCTAGGGTCAACGCACAGATGGCGCCAACGTGCCGGTGCGATCTGTCGTCGTAAAAGATTTTAAGAGGTTTTAAGGCAGTCGGTACAAAGAGTCGCAATTGTGTGAACGGGCCTTTAACGGGCAACTCCGACCGCAGTTCGAACCGTATCATATGACTGGTATCGCTTTCGTGGAACTTCGTATGGTCAAAACCGAAATATTGCGTCGAAATTGTGTCTGGCTTCTTGCTAAAATTTAAAACTGGCAAGTTGTTCAGCGCTTGGCGGGCAGTAAGTGCCGTGGCTTGGCTGCTGTTGAAGCCATACTGGGCAACGTGGCAGAAAAAGTGGTGACATTGCCGCCGCCGCAGCTTCACCATGACTGAAAGGAGCAGTTTCACCGCTCCTTTCAGTCATGGTGTGTCGTTTTCACCACATACGTGACGTGACATGTACCACATCTTCAGACCAGACGGAAATATACACAGTACCGGGAGAAAACATAGCCAATAGCTCAAAAACGATTACTGCACAAAAAAAAAAAAGAAAGAAAAAAAGTTTTTTAGTTTTTGAAAAATTGAGTAGGTCTCATTTTCAAGATAAGATAAAAAAAATAGCTCTAAATTATTTAAAACAACCCCGCAGATAAAAATGCGTAGCTTGCATATTGGAGGCGGGCATTAAAGCGGAGCAAGTATTTAACGTGAAGTCGTATTTTAAGGCGGGCACATCAAAGGCACATTAAAGTGGGTCTCTTGCATATTGAAGCGAACGTATTAAATGTATATTAAAGTGCGTCGCTCGCATATTAAAGGAAGGCGTGCTTCGTCCCCGCCTCCTTTCGTATATAGCCGGGGCGGGTCGGTTGAACGCCTGTTCCAACTGACCGTCGTCATCCTGTCACGTTCAAACGGCCTATCGCCACAAAATGGTGAGTTGGGCTAGTGGCTCATTACGTACCGAAAACGCCGAAAAAAAAGAAAAAAAAAAAGAACCAGGGACAGAGTGAGGATTGACGACAACGCAAGGCGTACTCGCAACTGAAATTTCGGTGGCGAGTACGTCTTGCGTGGTCGTCAACCCTTACTCTGTCCCTGCTTTTGGCGCCTCTGGTACGGCATATCGCCGCGTGCATGGTCGAGTTCGCAACGCGCGCGACTCTCACGCAGAGACACACGGTTCGAACTTCGCCAGCCTAGTTCATCATTCTAGCACAACTCAACTATACTCGTTTTAACGTCAAAAACCGCAGTGAAAAAAAAAAACATTTTTTTGCGGAGCGTTACTAATTTTCCCCCTTTATGTGGACGATCAAGATATACGCAGGTGCATTTTAGGTTCGCAGTATGATGTTGTATTAAGACGTCTCTACATTTCAAACGCCAAAAGCATCGCTTCTTTCTCCGACATCCAAAGCTTGTGAGATCTTCGCGCGGCCTACGAACAATGTGCAAATCTAGGGTTGACGAGTATAGAAAGTTCTACTAGAATCTTGTAATGTGTCGCGTGTTCCTGCGCAGAATGTTCCGGACTGCGTCTGTATAAAATAAGCTGAGAATGGCAACACCAAGGCAGTAGCTGTTTCGTCGCCGTCCCACAATGTACGGTTCCTTTTTGTTTAAGTTTGTACAGGCAGAAGTTCGCCTCATTAAGCGTTTATTTTCAGTTTTACATTCGCCTATCATTTTCAATTCGTAACACTATCTTCCCGGACCTTTTCCAGCCCGTATGTGTTTCCTTCCTCCCTCCCCCATTACAGTCGAACGTACTTCTGGCGACCTCTGACGGCGATCCGGGCCAAGCGAGCCCTAACCCGAGCCAAGAGTCTTCCCATTCGGAGCTGCTCATTTCGTCGGCGGAGTTACTTAACTCCCCCGCAGGCCCATTTCCCAGCTCGGCGTTTCAGCGCTGCCTCGCGGAGCCGAGCGACGCGCGGTGGGTGGGGCCAACGGCCCGTGAAGGCGCCGCGGTAAAAATCACCCCCCGGCCGGCCCGTCTCGGCCAACTTTGGGGGCCCCGTCGACGTTGAATTCGGCGCCTAACTGCTGCGCACTTGTTAGCGTTACGCTTTACGGCGGAGCAGATCGTAAAATGGCTCGACGTGTACGAAACGGCGCATGCGTAGGGCGATAAAGGGCGCTAATTTTATTTCCCCCCCGCGAACCGGCTCGACGAAGTGAACTTCTGGCGCGGGGAGAGAGCCCTCGTGGGAGCTCGGGTGGCGGGTTACCCTGCAGTGCACTGTCGCTCGGCGGCGTAGCCCCTACTCCGTCGGTGGAAATAAAACGGGAAAGTAGGATGGAACAATATAGAGAAAGGAACGAGGTATATCAGACCAAAATATGGCCGCGGCGATGTATCTGGAAAGGTCTTCCACTAATTAAATTACCCTTTCAAGCAATGGGTAATGGAAGGACGTCGTCCATACTTGCGAGAAAGAGAAAAAGAGAAAGAAACAGAAAAAGCAATGTAGTATTTTATCAAATTATTTTAAAGCGATGGCGCTCGCATCTTCATTTTGCGTTCATCGGAAAAAAAGTAAAAATAAATAACGAGCACAAGAAATTCAAACACTGAACAGCAAGAGTTGTCGTCGCCTCTGGAAAGCGACGAAAGCTGCGCAATACACGGTTTTTGCAAATGGCACCAGCCAAAAGCACTTTTCACACAATAACGCTTGGCTGCCTGCGTTCGATTGGGTCACGTCGGGATACGACCATGAGCTGGACATGGTCAACCGTGCTTCGTATAAAAGGCAACCAATTAGAGGAGTAGCTCGGCGCGCGGCTTACTAAGCCCGTGGTGTCCCGGTAACTCGCAGTCGTATTTCGACGTAAGGCAGTCAAATCTCTGTCAAACGTTACTGCGTGAATTGGCCTTAATGGTTCCAGGTTTGAGTAGCACACTCACATAATGTCTCATTCGACTAATTCGGCACGGGGAGGTGGGAGATAGACTGAGTCATGTGAGATATATGAAGCACCAGGGGGAACATATGGGTTTAGATACCTGATCCTTGCACACGTTTCTTCGATGACACATAGGCCGTTTCACGAAGGGACACTTCATGCAGTTACCGTGGTAACCTTTCCACACTCAATTCGCGTAGTATACGTGTCGTCAGACGAGGAAGGGCAGTTTTCCCGGTTTGGTACTCCGCCACCGCCCTCGAAATGAGCGTCGATTGGGCCTGCAGTCTTTCCGTTGGACAGGTTCAGATGACCGAACGCCATTCGGACGCCACGCGCACACGCTATGGGGCACGCATCGACATGTATCCTCGGCTAAAGTCCCGTCTGCCTAGAGAAGGAGACGGCACGCGTGAAAAAAGGACGCCAATAAGCCGGGATCACACCGCTCATACGTCATGTCCTACAAAAGACAGTGGAGACAAGGCGAGCTACACTACCATTATAAGTCATGTGCGAAAACTTGTCCACGCAGGACACGATTTGTGCTGCGCACAACAAAACGATCGCGTCCGATTTTTAAAAGGTCGTCGTCTGCGCTTCGGTGCGCGCGCGTGAGATTTCAGCGAGGACGTTAACCACTCTGCCGGGAGCGAAACAGCACGACCTCCTCGTGACCTCAGTGAGTCCACTCGACAAAAATCGTACGAGACACGAGACAGAGCGAATCGTATCCTGTGTGGGCATCCTTCCATTCACCCATTGATACTCTGCACGGCAGGAAAGAGAAGTTCCCGGAAGTTCTACGATCTTCGAATGCGTAACAACACCAAATGATGAGGCATTTGCAATATCTATTCTTGTTGCTGTTGCGATAGCTTTATTATAAGTGAAACTTGCAGCGGGAAAAGCTGGAATGCAGGAAAGGTTGCTAGCCACCTGACAGGGCTGGGAGGGGACAAAACGGGTCAGAGTTTTACTGTGATGATGGAAATAAAATGCGTATGTTCAGCAGCAACAGCGAAAGAGTCAGTGGTGTGTCTGAGACAACAAGCCGCGTTCCAAACCAAATAATAAAAAAAAACAAAAAAAAAAAAAAACAGGATGAGTAAGTTGTTATCGAAGCCCCAGCTCATGAATATGCAAATTGGCTATGGCTGCGCGTGTGTGCGTGCGTGCGTGCGTGAGCAAGTATGTGGTATATCTGTAAGGTTTACGCGAGACGTTTTATGTTTGTATACGCACGCAGAGAGGAGAGAAACTAGAAAAAATATTACGCTTGACGCGCTGGCTGGACAAGCCGTTAAAAACAAGCGACGATTATGTTTACTAGGCAAGTCACTGCGACACGTCAAAATGAACTTCTCAAAACAGTTTATTTACCGACCTGATGAAAACTTAAACTAATACTCGTTATATTCCGTCTACAAAATCCACCTTTTTACACAAGTAAGGCAAAGAGCAGGACACAGTTCGTTAGCCCAACATGCGATCTGCGATTTTGCTTATTCATCCAAGGGTTTATGTCATGCCACGCAATAATGCGACGCGTTGTAGAGAGGCGACAAAACCTTCCTGCATGCTCGTTATTTAAACTGAACGAGTCGAATGCTAAAGAGAGGGAACGTAACTAATAGCGAGTTTTAGTGGACCGTGTTTCCCGCTCTGCTAGGCCCCTCCGCTACCCGGAACTCTACAGCCAAGGCCATCGGCGCGCAGGCGCAGTGGCAGTTTCTTCGCAGCGGAGGGCTAGCGGAGGGGGAAGCACGGTCTACTAAAACTCCCTAATGTTGTGTTCACGCATCGCCGATAGCTCGAAAGATCGATGGCCGATTTCCGGCGACTTTTCTGGACGTGAAAAGCTTCGTCAATTCATTTGCGTGGGGAAACTCACAGGATCGTCTCCTGTCGTAGATGGTGGAAGACCCGAACAATGCGCAGCGATTCACTCCGGCTCACCACCAGCGTTCATGGTAGTACAATCCGTTCGTTGACTATTTCATAAACAAACAGTTAATCCATTTGCTAAAGTTCATAGCAACGTTGCAACGAAAGCACTCGAGAGATTATGCATACCTTCGGACGACTGTTACTATGGCAAACATTAAGTGTTCTCGAACACCAAAGCGGACGACCTTCTTAGGTTTGAGGGAAACAACTCAGTGTGATGAAACTGAATGATGAAAGCACACTGTGTTCTCCAGCATTACAGGAGAAGTCTTCGATTTACCGGGTTACCAAGACGCAAGACGGTCGTGTCTACGTCCGCTCTAGCGCCAGGGACAGATCACACGCTCATCGCGTACTAAAAAAAGAAGCAAAAAAAAAAAAAAGATGTTTTGAAGCTTACGCTTTAGACGAAAACCTGCCCCAACGAGGGACTCGAGACCGGGGCTTCGAAACAACGAGAGCGCCACGGCTTTTAATCCTGTGTCTCGTTCCTCGACCCACACGCGGAAGGGACGGTGGCCTTCCCCTCCAGGCATCCACGTACGCGGTGTTGCAACAACGACACGAAAATCCGGCGGTCCAGTATCATTAGCACTCGAACACTCGCGGCAACAAGCTAGAACTGAGAGAACCAGCTACCAGAGACACAACAAACGTGCCTCAGAAGTGTGCAAAGCCGCGGCCACTCATACATGGCGCAAGAGACAGTCTTTAGAGAGACACTGTCTGAGACGTTGTTTGTATGACGGTCACATGGGTCATACAAACAATGTCTGCAGACATGTTAGAGCATGTATGAAGTAAACATGCTGCGAAGATGCCTGAGCCGTGTCAACAGAGAATGCCGTGGTCATGTCTGCAGAGAAAATCCGCGCCTTTTGTACGATGTACGTACGAGATGTGTGAAGACAGCTTTATTGGCGACGAAATGATTTGGTGTTTTGGTGGCGCCACCTCGCGGGCGCCCTCCTGCGACGCAACTGGTAGGATGCGAGCGGACTACGCGCTATCTCAAAGCACGGAGTAGCTATCTTAGTTCCCATCTATGCCGATCAAAAACAAATCATTAATGTAAAAAAAAAAAAAAAAAAAGGTATAGCGTTTTTGTGAATGATCTTTCTAACGAATAGCGGCGCCTCAAAAATTTATTTTTAATATTAAAGAAAAGAAAAGAAATGGAGCGTCGCATTACAGCTTGCGTGGCATGCATGTGTCAAGACTATTCACAGCCTCTCTGATTATTTTTTTTTTTTCGGATCCGTGGAGGTTGTCGCAGATAAAAGTTTTGCACTCGCCAGAGTAAATGGCGTGCTGTCTTGTTAGCTGTGCACGCGCGCAAAGTAGCGTCGCAAAGCGCCGCACACTTGTTTTAGCTGCAATGAGCTTGCCGATACCGACGCTTCCATTCAAGTGTGACTCGACAGTTGCTGACAAGAAAATGGCCGTCAGCAACCGACGTTTAGCTTCTTCCGCATTGAATACGAAGAAGTTCGTCACATCGCGACATCTGCTCGAAAGAAGAGCAGACATTTTCATAAATTCTTGGATTGTCGGCCATGGCCCGACAAATTCAGGCGATAAATTAATTTGTTCCGTCCTATTTTCACTAGGAATTATTTACAAATTGAAAATCGTTCGTCGAGAAGCGCATCACGCATTATGCGCATTTGGGTCAGCAAAAATTAAACACAGAAACAGTCAGGCGTATTCGCCATTTTTTGGAGCGCTGAAGTGTCACCGAATTACTAGATTTAAGACTTCGATCGCGAGGGGTCTCGCACGTTTCGCGTCGACCCGGTGAGTAAGCAGGGATTTACTTGAAACAACTCCGGAAGCCAGCCACAACCTCTTTCTCCCAGTTAGTTTGAGGAAATGCTCGTTTACTGGTTTACAAAATTCATAAAGGGATCAACTAAAATTAATAAGATACCAGAACTCACAGAACACGTTCGAACCAACAGGATACACGAAGTTGCTTTCACTGAAATGTTTATTACACACGCGAGGGGTTTTCAAACTTTAATTTACTACAGAGGTGCAGCATAGCAGGTGCAGCATACTACAGAGGTGCAGCACGCATAAAGTTAAAATATAAACGGATAAACTTACCTGGTTCAAGAAAGAAAATAGAGAAAAGAAGGAGAACCTGTTTTGGGGAATTAACGGCGCCATTTCTCGGGCGACGTAGCCGGTGTTCGTTTGCCTCGAGACGCTGCCGACAGATGGCGTATGCATCGGAGAACTTTCGCCAGATCGTATGCTATCGAAACCCAGGTCGGCGGGCCCCGCGCGCCTTCGATGCATACGCCATCTGTCGGCAGCGCCTCCAAGTCAACAAGCGCCGTCTGCTTCGCCCGAGAAATGGCGCTGTAGATTGCCCGACACAGGTTCTTCTTTTTTCTTTCTTGAAGGAGGTAAGCTTATCCGTTGATATTTTAACTCCACACGTGCACCTTATAGCCGCACATCTGTAGTAAATCTTAGCGCGAAACGTTGATAAGCCGATTTTTGCGAACTGCCCAAAGTGGGATAAAGCGTTGGTGTACATGCTGATGAATACGAATTTCAAAGCACCCACGTTCGTCCACACGCCTGCGAACCTTTCTTTCTAAATACCAAACACGAGCACGAGCATCAGCCCATTCGAAAAATGCATCAGACTCTTCGTTCTAAACCTTAAAAAGTCAAAGGAAAATACTTGCCACTGAGAAGCCGAGTTTCTACTTTTCGGAAGAATCGAACGTCGATTGACAATCACCGAGGTCGCTGATGCTTGTCTTCTTCTCGCTTAGAAACAAAGACGACACTATCTTTCGTGGTCTCTTCCTTTTTACAAATGCCTATTTCGAAACTACAAAAATGATCACGACGCGAAGAACACGTTCAGAAAATTTAAAATAGTTTTGTGATGCCAGCGGTCAAGCACCTACGGCAAGACATACCACAAGAAAGCCGACATGCCGCCCTGGGTCTTCGTTATTTCGCTCTGTAATCATCACCAAGTACCTGGTTTTAACACAGAACACCATCAGCCTGGCTAAGTCTACCAATCCTGAAAAAAAAAAAAAAAAAAACATAAAAACAGTTGATCCGGTCGTTTGCATAAAGCTTAAAATAAATATAAAACTCGCTGAAAAAAAAAGAGCCTGAATTTATAAACGTAAACAAACAACAATTGATAAGCATGAGAAACCCTGCAAACTGGATCGATTTCTATCTAAAGCCAACGGTTCCATCCTCTTCAAGCATATGGATCGTACAACTCCTCAGCCTCAAAACACGCCATAATAAAACATTTAAAGAAACAAGTACGACAACCATTTAAAAGGAAGGAAACAAAAACGTTTAGCAAGCTGCACATGCGGCACCGGTGTGTGTATTTAAGCAGCCTCCGTTCCGCTGGCACGCAGGCCATTAGGCAAGGGAGTCGCGCACAAACACGGGGACACTGACGCGAAGGATGGGCCAACCGTCTCCCTCCTGCAGCGACGTCAAACAGCGACGCTCTGCAGAATGCAAGGGGACTGCGGACAGGACGTTCAAGAAGCCGTCACCTGCCGCGCGTACACCCGAGTCGCCCCCGCCCACGTACCATACCTCCGAGCGGAGAAGTATAGCTCCGCAGTCGTACATGCATCTTTTAACGACGGCGAAGTCGGCGCACCGGATCCTGCCGACACAGAGACCGCCGCTCCTCTTTTATCTCCGCCCTGGGAAGAGACCAGGATCGTGCAGCACGCACTGTTTGGCCCGCCCGGCGTCGTTACATATTTATGGACCCGCCTAAAGATGGGCCAAAACGAAAGCGGGAGCGTGCTCGAGAAACAAGCCGCAACAGAAAGGAAGAAGCAACAAGCGGCGGGCCGACAAGAAGAAGAGGCGCCAAGAAAACGAGGAGCGAGGCCGAGGAGTCTTTAATCAACTTTGCGCGGCCAAAAAGCGTCGGGCCCCCGAGACAAGCCGCTGTGCACACACATGGGCTGCGAACGGGAGCCGCCGCCGCGCAGGCAGAAAACGAAGCGGCAAGACGACGGCGGTGGCGACGACGGAGGGATCCTCTTTTGGTCGATACGGCCGTTAACAAGCTTAGCGCGCGATCACCGGTGGACCATTATTATTCCATGAGACGCGTCGTCATGGAGACCGGGATGCCCTCCAGTCCCTCGGGCACAGCTAGCGTCGTCTCGGGGGCTTCGAAACGGGAGGATCCTCCCCCGGCCCCTTGTCGCGTGTTTCGCTGCTTCGGCGGGACAAGAACCTCGGACCTTGGCTATCCCTGGATGTATACGGCGGTACTTTGTATCTTATTCCGTTCAGCCCTGCCGCAGAAAATCCTGAGTGCCGGAAGGAAGGCTCTCGCAGTATAAAGCGAAGGAGTGATTAAAAGGACGCAGTCAAAATATTCGACATTAGATTAGAGCTGACTGAGGTACATAGCTCGGGGTGATGCTCGTCCCAAGAGGTCTCCCATAAAAATAAAAGAAGAAACATCCCAGCACCGGCCTTATAGAGAAAAGACCGACCCAATAGGGTGCCTTGATTATAGTTCGTTCCCGCACTTCACCTTGGCAAGCGACAACGCTACACGTTCGCGGGACCAATAGTGCCAGTGCTGACATTTCTTCTGGAGAATAGAACATTAACTTGCAAGGCGTCTGCACAAGCGCATACACCCCAAGCACCCCATGGACCTGAATAGTCGGCCCACATTGTTTTTTGTTTTTTTCTTATAAAAGGGTAAATTAAGAGGCTGTTCATAGAGCCCGGTCAGCCATGGTTTCGTTTCGTTGTACCGCCAGAACGAACGCAAGCTAAGGTGGTCTGAGATAGCTCATGCCATTGCCATAGTGCCCCAATGTTGACACTACTCGGTTATTTCAGTATATATAGACGCTAAAATACTAGCCGTTATTATATTGTAGAAAATCGGCAGGGAGATGGTTGTCGCTGACAAGGTCCAGACATAAAAATAAACAAAAAAGCACAATAGTAATAGCAATTTTACATAATGAAACTGTTTCATAGAGTTAGTCCATAAACGAACCAACAATCGCTGTAATCCCCTTTACGCATAAAAAAGGCCTTCTGTAAGCGTAAACGGCTGGGCCAGATCCCAATCCTCGCTCGGAATAAACGTAAACACACGGACATAAAAAAAAAAAATAACTTTAGCAAAATTAAAGCAACGCCTCGAGCACAACACGATATCAAGATGAGCGCAGCGTAACCAGGGCCCGTTTGCTCGAAGCCGGTTAACTTTAACCGCGGTTAAAAGTTAACCGCCCTTCCCTACTAGGTACCCACAAGTACCCAGCCAAGTTTGACGAGGGCTGGATGAGCGGTAGCTCCGTGTTTCATTATGGGGTGGTAGCTGGTGTCACCTACTGGTTGTAGCGAATATACGTGGCTTCCGTGGAAAGGTTACCGAAATGGGGGGACCCACCAAATGCGCGCTGCCTGGCTTTCGCGATGCAGCGCGGCATACATTTGAGCTTAAGAAACAATTTTTATTGCTCGTGGTACAAACAATCGCCAAGGTAAAACTAAATTAACCCTTGTTTGGAAATTTTCTAAATATTTGGCTGTATGAAGTGAAGAAAAGCCTCGTGAAATTTCCTTCCGAGTTCGAAAGAGGACGACGAATTTGAGTCCTAGAAACGACGAGAAAGAAGTGAGCAGTGAAAGGCGGGCGGTATACACTGGCAGCATGGTTGGCCAGCATGTAAGAACTGTATATAACACCGTCATAAATTGAAAAACTTGGAACTCGGCTCCACTGAAAATTGATCTATTAGTAAATTACCCGAACATCGAGAAGAACGCTGACAATGTAATTCTATGATCCGCGCGCGCTGGCGTTCCACATTTGGAGTAAATAATCATAATAAATCTTTGGCGAACGCGCGTGCACGGCAAAATTTGTTTTAGGCTTTTTGCTTCAGAACAGTTATTACTGCAGACGCCAGCATGTGCAGCGCGTGTAACTACACCCGTAGCATACACCTCGGTGCCTTTAAAATTTAGCAAAAGATCTATGGGAACGCTGTCTGCTTTTGTGTGCTATCAATACCCGGCCGATTGAGTCAAGGCAATCACTCCACTTTCCAAAGACGTTGCCATGCCGACAACTATCGCGTTCATTTAGGCTTAGGAATGGCCAGAGTCGAAAGTCTATCTAAAAAATGTGGCGAGGTCTTTGCTCATGCTTTGCGTTTTAAGTGAGGTAAGGCAACGCAAAAACCTCCTGCACGATTCATTGCTGACTAACGCGCCTGCTACTGCAGCTACTACGACGTATTCCAAAGCGAGCGGCGCTCACTCACCGGGGCACCGCCATGTTTCCCCGCCGTCCTTACTCTGCCGGTCACGTGACCGAAAATTCCCCCTCGTAGGGAAATCCGGTTAACCGCGGTTAGTTAACCAGCTTCGAGCAAACGGGCCCAGACACCGCTTCAAAAGCGTTGCTCTGGTAGGCCTGCCACGATTGGCCGAATGCTGACTATGACGTCAGCAAAGCATTTCCCATCGACGGAAGTAAGAAGAATGTAAGAACTTTAATCTTCATGGTGTTGGCAGTGTTGCTTTGAGAGCGGAATGATTTCGAGCTTCCGCCATGCTAATTACAAACACCATCGAACTTGTTGTTCACGCGGTAGTGACGTCACGAGAGGACACCATAGGAGGGTGCCACCAGAACATCTCGCGGCTAATACAACTCGCACACGCGCGAACTTGCAAAAAACTAATAATAATAATAATAAAAAATACAGAAAACAAAACAAGCGGGCAGCCACGCCTGGCAACACTAGTCCAAGACACATTTATTGTCGCGGCCGTCGACAAACACACGACGCACTATTGCTAAGGCCGGAGACCAGAAGACCAGCGCGGTCCCTAAACGCCCGATTACGCCCGGTCTCCCCAAACACCGGGACAGCAAAGAAATAAAAGGGAGGCGACGCAGCGAGCCGCGTGGGCGCAATGAGCGCGGGCATCCATCACCGAGGCCTATCGCGGTTTGCAGCGGCAGCAGCGGCAGCAGCAGCAGCAGCAGCAGCAGCAGCAGCAGCGCGGGGAACGCCTCGTGTGCCGAGTATATCGGGCAGGCCGTATCGGCACGTCTCGCCTCCGCGACTGCGCGTCAAGCGGCTGGTCAGGCGTGCCTGATAGACTAATTCGCTCCATCTGTCAGCGAGGCTTTGGGTCCCCGTCGTCCGTCGCACGCGGCAGCGCAGCGAGAGGGATCGCTTGCGTTGAGCGGTTGCGCGGGTGCACGACACTTATGGCACCAGTCGGTTGGTCTCGACCAATGGAGAGTGAAGGACCGAGCCTCCAGATTGTAGGTGGAGAACTGCAGCCTTCAAAAAGAATATGCAGCTGTAGCTTTTGACCGCGGTTAAAGTCGCGTGTGCTCTGCTACATGTTGGCCCCGGAAAGATGGACGTCTCACGGGCTGCGTTTATATGGATGCTACAATGGCGCATCGAACTGAAAGGGAACACCCTGGTCCCTCTGCTTCTTCATCTACCCAGTCGGAATCGCCGTATCTCGATTCGATGTGCTACGGTCGGATTCATGTATCCGCGGCTTCGGAAAGAGGCAAGATTAAGTGGGCACAGAAAAGACAAGTGTAGCTAAAGACGCGTGATGGCGCGTGCGCTAACAGGGAGCTTTAGTAAAGCGTCCCGATACCTCCGATAACTATACGATGCATACGCAAAGGCGTCGGCGGAGTATTGTCATCGGAAGTGTCGAAACGAACTACCAAAAGCTTCCTAGTTTAACGACAGTAAACGTTAAACGGCACGCTCCATTAACCGCTTCAACGTTGCAATAACCTCGGTTCCCCGATAGAGCGGCAATAAAAGAGGCAGAAGGACGCAGCCAGACGCGGAGGAGGAGACAGCAACGACTGTTGCTCAAGACGCTGCGGCAGCTTCATCGATCACCGATGCGAGGCGAGCAGCGACGGCCGATCCACCTGGACGCGACCGCTCCTCGTTAGGAGCGGGAAGAACGGCGCCAGTCCATACTCGGGTTCGCAGACGACCGTGTATACCGCTTCGTATCGAAGCCATAGCGGCCGCAGTTGCGTAAAACGTGGTCGGACGAATATTGTCCGTCCTCGACATGCGTGGCTAGTATTTATTTGACAGGTCCGAAGGACGAGATAGCATCAGATGACAAAAATATGGCGCAAGAAAGAAGCCGCCATCACACTGATACACAAAAGAGAGTAGCAGACACTGTCGTGTTTCTCGCTTGGATGACGATCCATCGGTCATACAAAAACTGCCTGCCGACATCACGTTTCTAACATGACGCTTTAAGCAGGAAAATCGATCTGTTTCGTATACCAAACAGATCGAAACAGGTCGCAGATACTGCGCGTTATTTCCCAACGAATTTCTGCATTGTGTTAAAACCCCTCGAGGTCACAAATTTACCCGGAAGGAAAAAAACAAAGATACACGCCGATATCCGTGTCTCGGGATCAGGCGGCGTGTCGAAGCACGGAGCACTGTTTGTTAGAGTGGGAGGGCCTCGGAGGCGAAGAATCGTCAAGATGCGGGCCAGCCGACCGCCGCAGGCGCCGCACTTGCCGTCACGTCGCCGTAGCCGCCCTGCCAGGCTGCAGCGAGCCACTCGAGGTCCCGCTCAGCGCACCCTCGAGGAGCCTCGGAGACGGGCCCTCGAGACACCGCCGCCGACGGCCACTTGGCGACGATGCTCTCGAGCACCGTATCCGAATCGGCCGGGACATTTTCGTGGTACGAGGAACTGCGGCGGACGCTTTGAGCCATCCCAGGCATTCCGGCGCAATGAACGTGGCCCAAATGACTACGCTCCCCGAGCGTCGCCGACACTCGCACACATATTACGTGACACTCGCACGGCATTGGATTGGCTTGGATAGCTCGTACTGCCCTCTGCGGTCCGTGCCATCGTGGTAGGTGAAACGACGTATAACCGGGAGCATGTCGGGGATTTAAGTGTTCCAGACTATTCTCCGGGAACACGTACCTCGCCGACGTGTTCACGCGAGTGGGGGGTGCTGGAGTGGCGGCGCAAAGCAGGGAGGCTTGCCGCGAGCGATGCGGCACGGGGCTCAGGAAACCTCAAGAACGGCTATGCTCGTAGGGTGCCTTCATGTGTGCTTCGCTTAGGGTGATGACATCTTTGTACACTCTAATAAAAAAAAATGAGGAGGAAAACACGATTTTCCTCCTCATCACAAACGGATGGGAAGGAAGTTGCTCCATTTCACCGATTCACATGCAGTGCCGTCTGGTGGCTCTCGAAACATTTACGAAAACTTCCTCCTCTTTGTTCACGGCGGCAGCGGCGGTCGAACCGGTGATGGCAGGGACGGCACCTTGAGTGATTGATTGCTTTTTATATGCTTGGAATTATTACAATGGTGCGTTAAATTTACATTTAATAGAGTTTTAAGGAACATTTTCTTGCATATCGGATCTCAAACTTCCTTTCTTACAGTGCAGCACTCTAAAGGCCCGTTCGCACTCTTGCGACCTCTTAAAACTGGGTTCCTCGAAACCTCTTACAACGGCTGGATGGATGGATGGATGAATCCGGCTGAGCCCTTTGGATTGGGCGGTAGCGTACGCCACCTAGCCATTTTGTTTTATCATTTAAGTTTAGAATATTTAAATGTGAAAGCTATATTCACTCCGCACTGCAAAGAAAGTGAGGCTATAAAAAACCCCTTGCCATCAGTTAATAAAAAAATATCTAGTTTTCTCTCGCTCTCTGCCACCATTCACTTAATCTTTGCTTGGTAATCTCTACAGTCTTGAAATCCACTCTCCCTTCGCTGTCTCTAAAAACCAATGACTTTATTAAATCTATGTTGTTTTCGGTAGGCATAGGGTGAAGCCCTTTACAACGAGAGGACACACTGGCGCCATCTATTGGGTAGCAGTGTAAACTTGGCGGTCCGGCATATTTTCTATTTCTCTCGCGCATTATCCTTTCTTTCTTGAAAAACTTTTGTCAACGTTATAAACGAGCCTTTCTTATAGGTCTTACGCACATTTGACCTCGGAAATACCGCAAAACCTTCCCTCTTGTGAAACGCAGTTCCAGGGTCACCGCATAGATGGCGCCAGCGTGTCACTGTGTTCTCTCGTCCCAAGAAATTTTAAGAGGTTTTAACAAGTCTCGTCTCTCTCGGTCGTACTCAGTTGCAACAATGTGAACGGCCCTTGGAAAGAAAATTTAATTGTTGCTCCTTCTGACGCGCCGCTTCTCCCTTTCCGCGACTTACGAGCCCGGCGCGCCTTTAATCGAAAATTGGAAAGGGGGAGAATTTTTCTTCATTTCTTGCTGACGGAACTGAAACCATGCGCTTGCCTATAACACACGGGGCTTACAGAAAAAAAAAAAAAAGCGCTTTGGTTCACATCTATATTAAATGGGGAAAATTTGTGGCCGAGTGGGTTAGCGCACACAAGCTCGGAGTACGTAGAGCGAAATTGCTGGCGCTGCAGAAACCAGGGATCCTGGGCTCATTCCCCACCCCTGCCCGTTTCGATCTGGATGAGCATCGTACCGGCGTGCGGTCGTGTATCACTACTGCGTGGTGCACGTTAAAGACCCCAGGCTAGCGGTTGTACTGCGCTGGCTCAATTGCTCATCTACAGCGAGTGACTCGTCGCAACTTTAAATAGCTGACCAACTACACGCTGTATAAATATCCACACAACCCAATTATTATTCTATATTAAATAACCTTAACATAAAAAAACAGTAATGTGGGAATTTTTATTATTATTATTTTTTTTTTTTTTTTTTACCATTGGAGCGGACAAGTTTTTGTATAACAAAAGACAGGATTCTGGAGCTGCCGTGCCGTTGGTCGGTCAGTCCAGCATTTCGAAGCTGGCCTTGACGTCAGCAACCTCCTCTCGGCGTTGATGCTCGGTTGTTGAGTCTCCGAATTGAAGGTATCTAGCGGAGGAATGTCTTACATGCAAGAGACGCAGACACAACAGACGGCACGTCCGTTCACGGTCGGATACTTTCTGGCGTTCCCGAGGAAAGCAGACGCCTCCTTGGGAGGCAGACGCCGTAGACGCAGCAGACAAAACACACTGACGGTAACTTCTGTTCCCACGCGCTTGAACTGAGGACTGAGAGGAACGCTGCGTCGGTCCCAGGTCAGACAGGCCGAACATGCGAAAGGGGCTCGGATCGCATGCCACCGTCTCGACGTTCGCTTGGTCGTCGTCCGCACAGGTATGCAATCGGAAGGCCGATCTCAACAGGCTGCGTCTCGTCACGAGTGCTGCGCATCATGGCTTGTGCCGAGCGGAACCAAAAGCCTTCTTCCAATATTCGAAGCGTCCCATCGCGGCGAAATGCCACGCACTCTGGGAACTAGTAGGCCCCTCAGTTTCGATTTCGATGAACCAGCACCAGTTTCTGCTATCACGCGGTGACCGAATGCGCTGCTTGCGTTTTCGATTATCTGAATTCCCACGAATGTACAATAGTCTTATTCTCGAGCGATACAGAAGGAAGACCGGGGCACGTTTCTTGGTTTTCATCATGCCGGATATTGTGCCTGCGTATGCAAACGTAGTAAGACGTGGCTTAGTCACCTCACCCCAAGATTGTATCTTTGAACTACATTTCAATAATCATGTCTAGTACCGGAGAACCGCAACTGAAATTCGGTCCCTTTGAGCCCTACACGTATTTTATCTGCCAAACGTCCGCTTCTTGTTTCTTCACTGGACGAAGAACTAAAATATAATAATTGTTATAACCTCTAATATGAATCACCATAAATAATCCATTTTTAACATGATTATTAAAAATATATTAAAAGTTAATTGACATATTTTAGTTAATTTATTGTGGTTTCTGAATGCGCTGGATGAAGATACGTAAACTATTCTTTCGGAGAATTTCAAAGAAATATTAAGTAAAAGCAATTTTCGGTCAGCTTCTACATGTTTATGCGACAAAAGTGACAATAACCGGTCAAGTCGAATTACAAATAAGACGGCATATATAGCGATCGAGTGAACTTGGCATTCGTAGATGAGTTTGCGTGATTGATTTCACTGTCGTTTGTGTGTGTGCTCATCTGCTTGTATGTCATCGCAGTGTTTCGTATATTCCCTGTTTTTTGTGTACGAATGGCGAGCTAAATAAAAAAAACACTCTTTCGACATTTTTTTTTTTTTTTTTTTCTGTTATGAGCGTTGAATTGCCACACGCGAACACTGTCGTCTTTCCCGTACAAGGTATGGGGACGGTTCTTGAAGACGGATATTTGGAGTGTCTTAGAGCACAAAAGAAAACACCGAGAAGGCATATAAGCCGTGTGACGTCACTCCGGTGAGTAGCCGTGTAGCTGGCTAAGCCTTTCGACCCAGCTCTCGTTTACGGGCCACTGTGTTGGTTTGGTGGAGGAGGTTTTCCTCAAATGGCAGAAAAAGGGTGGCAACTTTCCTCCATTCTCAGGGGAGCAAATTTCCTCCACATCTTGTAGAAGCAACGTTCCTCACTTCCTAGAGGAAAATAGGAGACACATAAATTCCTCCTTTAAAAAAAAAAAAAAAAAAAAAAAAAAAAAAAAATTTTGTCTTTTTGTTAGAGTGTAGTATTTGATGCCGACAGCACGCGCCCTCGAGAAAAAAGTGCAAAGAAATATACGGCAACAAAATTCCGCTGTAGCACTCTCAATGCCAAGAGCTCGAGCCGGGAGACGCAGTTGCGTGCGCTCGGAAACAAAAAGGAAACAAAAGCGTCTCGAACAAAATGGTGAGATATCACCGTGATATCACCCTAAGCAAAGCGCACATGAAAGCACCTGAAATTTAATACTTTAGACCCATGTTAAAAAGAGAAAAAAAAACGCGGAATAAAAAAAAAAAAAAAAAAAAAAAGAAGAAGAAATAACTTGTTTAGTGTAAGGTTCGTCAAGTTATGAGGCGCTGGAGAAAACCAGTCTTCTCTATTCTTATTTCGAACTCTTTTTGTTCGCGTTCCGCCCATTGAAAAGCATGCAGGAAGCGCCTTAGCACGCACCTCGTATCGCCGCGCCGCAGTGTTCTTCCGCAGCGAAAAGGCCGCCTGCTTTCATCGCCGTCACCATGGCAACGAACGCCGAATGACCTTTTCGGACGGCGCGTGTATCACTGGGGAGCGAGTTATGACCTAAGACAATCGTCCCAAGGCGTCACCATGGCCTAAGACTGGCGCCAAAACAAAGTCGTCCATAGACCTTTCAAAGAAAAAGGGCTCCTGGCCGGTTCCATATTCAGTGTTCGTGCGTATGGCGCGTGATTTGCTCGCATTGCGAAGCCACGAATATGCGCGAGCTGGGCTGAGGAGACCGCACGCTGGGCTGAGGAGTCGTAAACACTGGAATGGGGGATACTCGGGGAGAAACTTATGTGGTACTTGAGGACTGAAGAGTCCGCGCACATCGGTTTGATCGGCGATCAAGGTTCGCGAGCGCACAAAAGGCTTTGTCCGAGCTGGTGCCCCATCCGCACAAGAACGTGCAGCACACACATGAAGGTAACTTTTGCAGGCATACAAAAGTGCTCGCCTACTCGAGCAAAGACGACTTGTGAAAAAAGAAGACCCCGTGGGTTTAATACTATCTGGAAGAAGAAAAAAAAAAAAAGAAAAAGGGGGGGGGGGGGAGAAGGAGATATATATAGAAGAAAAACTAGGGTTGATTAAACGTTTGCAGTGCCGAAGCTTCAAGCGCGAGTACGTTTCCCCCCCGAACGACACACGCACTGCACGTGCTCGGCAGGCGGCACTTGCACTCACACAAGAGTGAAACGGAGCATAACAGATGGCCGGCGTCTCCGGCACGTTCCCGACCCGTCCGCGAGGCGCTGCCCTCCGGAGCGGCCGCTTTTGTTCCATTGATCGGTCCAGTGGCCGTGTTGTGTGCCTCCACCCCCCCCTATCCCCACGGACAACGCGGGGAGGGAACAGAGAAGGGCAATCGAGATTGACAAGGCCGCTCCTCGCACGGACCGCGGCTGCGACGACGCCAAGACCAGCCTTCAGTGCGTCTCCATCATCCAGGTCGATCGCTCGCCGGAAATGAATGCTCTCTCGCGGAAGCCGAAAGGGTTCCCATTCGGTCACGAGGAGGGAAAGCGCCCCGCAAAGGGCCGCCGCGCCGCCCTTCGTGCGCCGTCGCCAGAGCCCGCCTGCGTGCGTGCCCGGGGAAGCTTTGTCTACAGGATGTTGACTGACGGACGCTCGGGCCGTGAGCCGGCGCTTGTACGAACGGAAGAAACATCCAGTCCATGCGAGCCTGTTCGGGGCCGTGGTCAGTGGACAGGTGACACGTGCGCTCGTGTGTCGTAATCGATTGGTAATCGAGACGGGAGTGGCGGTGGTGGCGCCAGTGCCGCGCCTTGGGGCTCCTGGAAGGCCCTGCGCCGGGCAGTATGCAGCGGCGCGTCCTCATTGCGACGAACGGGAATCCCCCATAAAAACGCAATTGGAAACATAAAAAATAAGCATTGTTGAAAATTGAAACTACCTGAGAATGTGACGAAAGCGGTGGAGATTAAATGCGAAAGTGTCAGCACACGCCACGTTAACTGGATAAAAAAGAAATACAAAATAAAATAAAGTTTTCTCTATGAGCCGACGTCCACCAAAGTCATCATTCATTAAACCGAAATTTGAGATTGTGGACGCCTGTAACATGTATTATTAAAGAAAAGACTCGTAAACAAGAAAGAGAACAGTAAAGTATTTCTTACTGACTATTTTTTTATTATTTTTTTGTTCACTGAAGTAAATGTTGGAGGCGCCCACAGTGAAATTTCGGTCTGATGAGTATTAGGCTCAGGTGGACGTCGGCCCATAAATATTTCTCTTCTTCAAACGTTTTTTCTTTCTTTTTTTTTTCTAAATTAAAGTAACGTTATTAGCTGAACAACTTCGCACATTGTCACATCCGCTATCCTCACATTCTCACCAAGTTTCAGCTTTTCGCAATGCGTAATTTATTTATGGGGACCGGAAAACCAGCGGGTTTCGTTTTCTCGATCGATCCCCGAACATCGAAGGTCGAATGGAGACTGGAACACGCAAAAACAACTCAAAATCAACTACAACAAAAAAGAAAAAAAAAAAGTCGTTACTCGAAAGAAACGTGCAGCACAGAACTCGCGCTACACTCGTAGAAATGCATGCGGGACGTTTTGGAAATTCGTGAAAATAAAGTAAGGGTGTCTTTGTGATCGCATAGACGCACTGATTCTCCGCCATATACTATAATAGCCAACGCTGTCCTTGACAGCTTGAGGAGCGCAGGGGAGTGGCTTCTAATGTTCCCGCTTCTTGCTTCTTGGCTGGACGTCCGGCGTTCACTGTACCGTCTAACGCCGCAACGTCATCGGCTGCGTAACATAGGAAGACGTTCGAGACCCGCTACAAAGAAAGAAAAAAAAAAAGTTCCAAAACTTAATATCTTTGCGATTTGAGAGATCAATATATAGGTGATAAAATGCCGACTGTGTTTGGCGGCAGACGCTAAACCTCCGCGCATTCTTCGACGACCGTGCGAAGCATACGCCAATGTTGACGTTAACTTTCTGAATCGGACAACGTGGAAGTTCGGAAACCTTGGCACTTCATCCTAGTGTCTATCTAGCGTTACAAAAGCCGCGGAGCTTTTCCCGATATCTATTTCGGCAGTTCCGCGAAACAACGATTCGCGTTAAATGCAGATTATGGTGTCTGGTATACGCCTTTCCGACCGGTGTGTCATTATACCGCGCCCTAAAAAAAGTGGTCCCTCGATTTCCCGCCTGGTGACGTCGCGGAAGAGTCACGCTGTCGCCGGCCGCGAACCTGGCGGTGTCTCTCAGAGCAGCAGCGCCGGTGGATGTAGCACACGCCTGTTTCGACAGCTCACGGACGCTTCGGCAACCAGGAGTTTGGACTCGACGACGCCATTCGCGTTCGCTCGCACTCTGCCGGGACTTCTAGGATCCCGACACCGGACAACAGAACAGACCGGGTTTACTGACGCCATTTATCACCACTTGGGGATCACTTTCAATACGTAAGAAAGACGCGAAAAAAAAAAAAATGATACAAATGCGCCGTAAAGTGGTAAGCGGTCGTTCTCGACTGGAAGGTAAATTCGAGCTGCCGGCCGCTGGAAATGCATACGCGCAGTCGAACACATTCTGCGTTATTAGCGGGCAGCAATCCACAGAATTCGGAGGTGGATTTCTAGCATAAAACCTGCGTAACCTGAGCGAGCATAAAAGCCTATGGATTACGCCGATGTATAGCTAATTAATGAGCTTAATCACTTATTCGAGCGTGGCGAGGGGCTGGCGTAAAATATTCCCGAGAGCTCAGGTACGCCCTTCTGATGTGCGTGTTCTTCACTAAAAAAAAAAAAAAAAGTTTAAAGCAAGAACAAAATAAAAGAAGCAAGGTATTGGTATGCAGACTCTTCAAAATAATCCAACGGTTCAATAGAAAAAAAAAATATAAAACAATACTAACTTGAGAAAAACGACAAGAAATGAAAGGGCTTTCGGTGTCCTTCATTAGCGATACCAGGTAGCGATCGCACCCTTAATTAACGTTCTAGCGTATGTACTTTAATTAAAAGCAACTTAAAAATCGGAAAATATGTTATGTCTTACTTCTATCAAGAAATGTGCAGGTTTGTCGCTTTCTTTCTTTTTCTATAGAGACAAGCAAATGGCAATGTGGCGAGGAAAGCACACTCTAAACCGAAGCACAAATATAAAGTTTGAAACAAATTATCGCTTAAAAAAAGATTGCGATGGAATATATATATATATATATATATATATATATATATATATATATATATATATATATATATACTTTTTGGTTTTATTTTCAGACGGCTGTTTTAACGTGGCCGAGGCCAGCTCACTTGAAATGAAGTGGGCGAAAATCTATCCTGAAATTTTTAATGAAAGCAAGCGAGAATAAATAAATAAATTCTCTATGCTGAGCCGAAATTCTGATTTCGCAAAATAAGGCTACAGAAACATTGAACGGGACCCTACATACTCCAAAACATCACTCGCACATCGATATATCAAACGAATGGCCGTATTTTGGAAAAGAAGGGCGCGATCAAGCGAGGAATGTGAAGTCACGATCTCCTGAAACAGTTGAGAATGACGGAAAGCGGCCTTGCGCAACACGTCCTAGACTAGGAAGGCCTCGGCGCTTGCGAGTCATGCAGCGGTGTCGAGACAAACGAAAGAAGTTCCAACGCTCGGAGCAGGGTTTGGGGCAGAGATACACTAAAACTCATTTCGATATACAAATACCGGGATAGTACATGACGAAGACAGCTAGAATATTGATACTAAAATATTTCCGTACAAAAGTATCGATATACATATAAAAATACATTTGAAAAAAAGAAAAGTATTGAAAAATTCAAATACAGGAATACATTTTACCGCGGCAGTAATACTGACATATTTTCCTTAAAAACATTTTTCTTATATAATCTTTTTTTTATTTACTATTTGTAAGACAGAAACGAAATCACCTCCCGCTTCGTATTTTATCTTTTTTATAAGAAAAAGATACGGTACAAATGTAGATATACGACTCTGCTGCTACACTCGACTACATTTGATGAGAAGTAGCTTTTACAAAAGGTCGTCGGTCAGCCGCTGCCGATTTGGGCCGAGTCATGCTAGCGAACAAGATTATTCGTTCCACAAGTGTCGACGAACGCGGGTTCATAGCGAAGCGAACCATGCTCGCTTTCACAGGCGGAAAGTATTAAACCACGCAAATATCATTACTCCGGTATACCACCGCTTGGAGGCGATGATCTGTAGGCTCGGGTGACAGGGTTTGCACTTCTAATGCCCGTGTCCCACTAGAGCAACAGACTGAGGCAAAAGACAGCGACAAGCCTCAAACCCATGCTCGCGATGGTACCTTTGACAGGCGTTTAGTCGTTCGGTGCTCGTGAAGTAAGCACGAGCGATTGCAAGCCTGCCTAAGATACCCTCGCGTGCATGATGCTGGCGTTTGAGCATAGCCTCCTTTATTCTACGAAGCCTCACAAATCGCGAAAGACTCTGGTTTGAGGCTTGTCGTTGTCTTTTGTTTCTGTATGTCGCTCTAGTGGGACGCGGGCATAAGGAGACAAACGAGTTCTCCAGCGAAAACGAAATCTCATACTAACCGTGAGGTAAAGATTGAAGTTGAACTTGGGCGTTATTTTCACTTTTGCCATTTTCCCATAAACATAGAGAAGCAGGAACTAAGCGGGTCTTCAATAGGTTGTAAATACTCTCCATCAGAATGAAGTGCAGTTTTCCTTTAGATTTACTGCACGCATTTGAAGAATTGTCACATCAGACTTTCGTTTTATTTCTACCCGAACACTCCAGAAAAAGTCAGCATCCAAGAGACCAAAATCGGCGCCTTCTCTGCAGTCATTTGAAGATATGTCACCGCAGAATGAAATGGTGCGATTTTATCTGATTATCCGAAGGGAAACCTTACCCTCGTCCTAGTAAAAGGGACTCGGAGCGCAACGTACACTTTTGAATGCTTGAATGTCCAAAAAGTCGCCCAACTGAAGCACGCCAGAAAACGTATGTTATCGTTGGAGAACAGGAAAGAGAATCACGAATCTTGGGGGCATGATGTCCAAACAAACAATGGTTTGCTCAATAAAAAAGCTTCAAGGTCCCATTCGCTGTACCCTCTACCCACTGAGGCAGAAACCAAAGAAAGAACACAGTCGCTTTCGCTTTCGCTTGGGGGTCACTGATTTCTCGAACATTGTCACCAGATACATTGGCCCGGGATCGTATCACGATACAAGGAATACACAAAAAAAAAATGTATTCCTAGACTGAAATACAGATACCGATTGAAAAAAATTCTATCGCGATACAGAAAAGTATTTCTGAAATACTATAGCGATGCATTTGTGTCGCGATACCGCCCAACCGTGGCTCGAAGGCTCTCTAATACAATCCGTCGTATCGCGTAGCCCGTCCCTCCGAGCGCAAGAAAGCGTTCTCGGAACACTGGAGGCGCTTTCGTTTTGTCACGTTGTTTCGCGCGGCTGCAGTAGGCAGCATCCTTTTCGCGCGGCTGGGGATCGGCGCGGAGGCGGTGTCGGGTTTCACACCCGCTGCGCCGGAGTTCTCCCCCGAGGACAGCAGCTGGGCGGAAGGCTCGAGCTGGGAAGTTCAGCGCACGAAAATGGCAGCCAGACGAGGAAAAGTTTTCCCCTCCCCCCCTCGCCCTGCCGCGAATATCGCGAGAGTTCCCATACTCCGCTTCGATGGACCGCAGCGGACGTTAGGAGCCATCACAGCCAATCTAGGGCTGTAAACCGTATCACGTGACTGCGCGTGCCCTGCGCGTCACTGGGCCCCTTCATAATGTCACGTGACTCTCAGACGGCGTTTAGATTGGCTTCGATGGTTCGTGGCGTCCTCGGCGCGATCCATTGGAAAGTGAAACGTAGTATAGAACAGTCGCGTCTCCGTCCCCTGCCGAATCGAGGAATTCCCGATAAAGCGGGACTTGGTTCGGTTGTGCGGAGACTGCTTCGAATGGAACGATCTATTTTTCGGTCCGAATACGGAAATGCGTTTCTCGGATCTGCGAGTACTTCGGCAGAATTGAAGTACCGAGTGACGTGGGCGACTATTTTGACGCACTGGCGACGCCTACTGGGCGGGAGATTGAGCAGTCACGCTTGTATTCGCGACTCCAGTGACCTATAGGAGACGCCACTATCGGGCAAATATGGCGGTCGAATCCCGGTCATGCCGTGTGCCAGCTCAACGCACAACGCTGGGGTACCACCAAGTAAGCATTAGACTCCAAATTGGTTCCCCCGCGTTTTATCTTCCACGTTTCGAACCTGCGGCGATGTGTTGGGGTAAGCGAACTTCCAGAGGCTTGACTTTCTTCGAGAAAACGAGGAAAGGACTGCCCACTGTCCTTCCACGGTGCCAATGAACGTTGAGAAACGCAGAATGTCTCGCTCACGCGGTTACGTAGGTCTCGCGCAGAGCAACCTGGGTCACAAGGCGATACTACAGTTACGACAAAGTCACCGGTATAACTGATTTGTCGCACAAACCCCCGACAACATGGAAACACGGAGGCCAGAAGAGACGAGCAGAAATCTCGAAGGGACCTGTTCCGGCCAGTCCAGTGTGTTCCAGCTAGGTGCCGTTCGTTTTGCTGGAGTCGCGAATACTTCGTCTCACCTTAGCATTGACTATTGTTGGTCGCAGATGCTAAAAGCACGAGCTAGTTGCTTTGGATGAAGCGTCGGCGGCTTCACGAGCGCTGGTGCAGCGAGTGCTCCAGTCAAGGCAGTCGAGGCTACCCGCTCGCGCTTGCATGTTCTTCACAGTTAGTCCATGTTAAGGTGTAGGAGCACTGTAGTGGGGGGATCGGTGGCCGAGTGGGCTAGCGCACACCAGCTCAGAGCACGTGGAGCGAAAGCTCGCGCTGCAGGACCCAGGGATCCTGGGTTCAATACCCACCCCTGCCCGTTTTGATGGGCACGACCGCTTCGCTTTGACCATATGGTTTAGTCGCACGATAAGCGGCCTTCGAATCGTCATCTGATGGAAAACAAACAAGAAAATACGGTTGGCTGTCCCCATAGAGTTATTGGAATAAACGCTAGAGGCTCAGCTGGCGCTAGCGTCTACGGGACTTACGGTTGCAAATTGAAGCAGACAGCATGCAGTCTACATTTCCAGCCTCCCTGTGTAGTCCTATGGGAAAACGTGCGTGAATTTTGTCTCTTCGCGGGAAAATAACACGAATAACTTTTGTTATTTCGGCTGTACCGCGTAGCATCTACCTTTATTGGTATATTGAAAGTGTAATTGCTTTAGTTACAGCAAAGTCTTTACCACTGAACGATGTTAAACTTCGCTCTATTTTAGCGACGATTCTAAGCAAACTAACGATTGAAAGGAATGTAGAGTGTGTTCAAAGTTCGCCAGCATTCCGGTGGCGCTTATGTATTGCTAATATGCCCGTCCTGTCCCTATATGAAAATGACCCCGTCGTGCATCTTCACGAGCGATTAAAGAAAGCGTTCGAAACATAAAGAATAAAGCATGTGGGCTACGATAGGTGTGTCTTTTTATTATTTCCTATGTCGGGCAGTTCTTATCGGGCACCTGCTCTCTGGCTCACCCTATTTGCAAATATTTGGAGCGTGCAAGCGATGATTTGAACCCGAAACAAGCACCTCAGCACATATTCATGAGCAGAAAGAATAAAGCAGTACTTACTTATTGCAAATCTGACTATATTACGTGGTTTTCAATATATTTTGGTCGTCTGCGTGCACAAGGAGTTACTTATCCAGTGTTACTGCCTAGTTCTTGCCGTCTCTCTCGGTTTTCCAGACATCCTTCGTTCGTTTGGGACGTATATCCCCCATGCTGGAAAGCGTCGACGTCGTGTTCGCGCTAACAGTGTCCGACAGTGCACATACATACACGTACGAAGCGGTTTTAACACCGTTTTTGATGCTACGAATTTCAAATAAAAATGCTCTAACTGACAAATTATTTCGTCTGCGTGACTGATGAATGTTCCAATGTGCCTAGTACGTACAAATTATTCGTGATATTTGCTCTTATAATCGAGCGCAGAGAGAAAATGCGCTCGCTTTTTCCCATAGAAATGTATTACCGGAAGTAAATTTCTGACTGCTTGCTGTCTGCTTCAATATGCAACAGCCCACTAGCGCCAGCTGAGCCTCTAGCGTTTATTGTAATAACTCTAAGGTTGTCCCCACAGCTGAAGCGTACCGCTAGGGGCGTGATTGTTCCAAATCCTCCGCAATAGGGAATGCTGAGCGCGTGCTGATGGCGAGCTTCCACAGTTCTTTTACAACGTGCATTCCGCACCATCAAGAGTGCCGGTCTTAGCAACCTATTGATGTGAGCTCGTCCGAAGCATGCGCTCTAAACAGCACCCACAAATATGGCGTCCAGTGAATACTCCCTATAGCGGTTCTCTCTTCGGCTCCGGGGACAACAAACAAAATTAAACTCGTTTCTTTCCGCCGCAGCGTTCCACTCACGTAGCCGAAAGCTGGGGCTCGTGTTCGATTAGTGAAGTACGGATTAAACACAATTCCCAGCCGACCGCGGACGCAACACTCGTATTCATACCGTGTCCCGCGATCGATCGAGGTAGAGCATAATCCAATGCACAGGCGTTGAAAACGCGTCCCGTAGTTCGATATCCTCGCAAACGCTGCCGAGTTTTATATCTCACCTTGAACGCGTAATATTATTTTAAGTATGGTGATGAAGAATATATGTGCAATTGCAAGCTTAGCAAAAAAATAAAAAAAAATAAAACCTTTCCGTGCGCGCTGTACGTGGACGATTGGAGCCCCAGCCAGCACAAAGAAAGTACAGTATACTAGAATACGGGGTATAAGTTTGGACCGACGCGAATCGAGGATGGGAACTTTTGAGGCAGCGCGTGGAGACAAAAATCGCGGCACTGCAGTCGACAGAACAGCAGAAAGTCGCTGCAGTCCGCACGTGCGCGTGCATGCGGTGCACGCGCACAACCACCACCCTGCTGCCGGTGCGCCGGTGTCGACACCTATCGCGACCTACACCACACGCCTCACGCGAGCTGCTCCGATCCCAAAACTACCCCGAATTCTAGTACACTGTAAATAAACAGATCCCTGCTTCTTCGCGAGCGGTGCCCAGTGCTTCTGCGCGCGGCTGAGGCACTTTTAGCAGAACAATTTTCCTAGAATAAAAGAACGATATGCTACAACTGCCCAAATGCAACGAGAGCATGAGCTGCAACTCTAAAGCAGGCTTTGAACCGTGCGCCTTGAGCGGAATCGACCTTAGAAAACGTTTTGTTAGAACTCCCGCAGGAACTCCGATAGTTCTTATGAATCTTATTTCGTGCTCAAGGAAAAGGGTGGTGAAAACAAAGATGCAAACCTGCTGTTTACTTTAAGGTATGACAAGACCTAACATCTCCTCGCCTTTCCAGAAATTGACAAAGTGTGAGCTGTCCTTGTGTTTCCAAAATCATAATTCAACGCCCGCGTGATTTCGTGACTTCTACAAGATTCTCAAACACCATGCACGAAGACAGCTAAGCACAAGAGGACGCGTGGTGACGAGGAGAGATAAATAAAAAGCACCCCCTCAAGGGGTGGGGGCCATCATGTAATGTTAAAAACGACAAAAGCGAAACATACAAAGCAACCAGGTCGAGAAAGCTCGAAGGGTCTCGGTGAAATCAAGTTACAACGTGTGATACGAACGCGTGAAAAAGTGCATTTGCCTACGTGTCCGACTGGTATGAAAAGGAGGCAGAGGGAACAAAGTGAAAAAAACTTTAGCGCAATTCTCACTCCTGCTGCTACGAGTAATCACGTTTCGAGCACCGCAATCGCTAATTAGCGAAAAAAAGAAAAGGAAACGGAAATACGTTTCAAAGCCAGCGACCGTCGATCTACCCAGTCTAATTAATGATATCAATATTAATGATTATTACGGCTCGGCGCCACAAAAAGGCGAGCGTGCGTACATTGGGAACCCGTGGCGCTGCGGTTGGCTGCGCTTAATGCGATATGACAACTTCCGCGAACCTCGGCAGAAGGAACAGGAAATGCTCAAGATTCTAGCGCCGACAATTTGATCGGGAACGTCCTCTCGCTTGAGCTGAGATGTAACTGAAGGAGAGCAGGACACGAGAGTGCGTTGAGACGTCAGAACGCTGAGCTCTGGTTAGAATGATTAGTGATTGGACCTAAATCTAGCAGTCTTTGTTTCCACCGCATGCACCTATCGAACTTAGAAGACATGCGTCCGGTGTTTGGCTTTCGCATTGGAACGCCTTCGACGAGTGCAGTGGAGACAAAGGCAGCTAGCTTTAAGCGCGAAAAATCATGCGAGCAAAAATCGCGTCGCATCGCACCGCAGCACGGCGTAACAATAGACACCAGCAATGAGAGCAACGGTTGTTATGGTTACGCCACTCAGCGGCGCGAACCGATGCGGTTTTTGCTCGCATGTGTTTCACGCTTTAAATCTATACTCGGTTAACTCTTAAGCTGAGACTGCAGCCAGTGCCACAAGCACAAGAGCTCGAGGTGTAGCGAAATTGCCTGGTGACATCGGTCTATTCCGGTCTTGCGGCATGAAGTTCGCCAGGCTCTCTCCGAACACCTTTTTTGTTTTCGCTGCCTCTGTGACTTTTTGCACTTTCGCCATTAATTTAAAAAGCAAGTCGCAAACCAATATGCCTAACTGTATTTTTTTATAACCGGATATAGGCGTGGAACTAAGTTGCTATCTAGATAAACCAATATATATATATATATATATATATATATATATATATATATATATATATATATATATATATATATATATATATATGGGTGATTTCAATTGAATTCGACCAAACTTGACGGGGGGGGGGGTCTTTAGATTTAATCGTAAAAAATATATATGATACCCGAATCCTTGTGATGAAAGAAACTGCCTTTGAAAAGTTAGAATTGTATAGTTTGAGAGAAAAAAATTCTGAGGCGCTGCAGGGTAGAACACGTCAAATTCCCAATTTGATTTTATCTCGACTTTAGCCGCCATCTACAAAATATCGAATTCTTGCAGAATTATTATATTTATTACGCAATATTTACGCAGACTTGGCTATTTTTAGAGGTAAATTTCTGTCTTCTGTTATTTTAAATTAATTTTCTAAAAAATCTCAAACATGCAACCTAGAGCAAGTGTGACGCAACTTCGGACAGCTATATAAAACGAACGGTAGGGCGCAATGACGTGAGACAGATATCTGTGCGTAGCTATCAATGTAAGCTATCGATTGACATGTATTTTCTGGTTATTGTGTTTACCGTGTTGTTTTTATTCTGCCACGAATATAGACAAAAATGAAAAATATGCAAATTTTGAAGTCAATTTTCTCAAAAAAGCCATTTTTTATTTCGTTCATACTTTTTTAATTTATTGCCCAGATTCTGCTTAATAACCGGGTATAAATATTGCTTGACCTTTTTTTGTTGTAGTTTTAGGACAACCAGTTGAATAAGTCATTTTTATCGCGTAATACCAACCTCCGGCTCCGGTATGCGGGCTTCACCGCAACATTGATAATTGGCTCAGCAATATCAGATTTCACTGAAAACTACTTTACCCCGTTGAATTTTTACTAATATATTTTTAAAAAAATCAGTAACGTCATAAAGAAATGAGAGATGGCTGAATTGACGAAGTGATGTCTGCGAAGTCACAGCTTGCATTTTCGAACGTCGCCACGACAACGTTTTACTACTGAGGTTGCACGAAACTTATATATTTAAATTATTTGTTTGAACATTGTGCCGTGATAAACAACAACAAAAGTAAATTTAGTTAACATCAATGTTAACTAGCCTAAGCGAGTGGAGAGATCCAAGACGTTTCATCCGTTTCGATCATGTCGGGTTGCATTCTACGGCACTATCCAGTCCAGAAAAACAATATCCCCGTTTATGCGTTTCGGACAATCTTTATTTTATACAAACATTATCGGAAAATCGGCTCGAATTTTTTAAATTTACCGCATGGCATTCTTTCGCCTATCCTTCATTGGCCCTTAGTATTCCGAGGTACGTGAAAAAAAAATTGACTACATTTTGTCCATCCTTCGGCTTTTGGACTACTTGTTGCATACGTTTAAATTTTTTGGGCTACGCACAGCATATCGGAAGTTGCTTTTCAGCTTACAGTAATCATACTCTTTTGTTGGCAGTATGCAATAAAACATTCATAGGTAACAGTTTAACAAAATCACTCTATTTATTGAGTAATTTATTTGGGTTAACAAGGCACACCTATAGAAACACATAATTTTTCACAGAAGCGCAAATGTACAAGAAGAGGCTTTAACAACAAAACAAAACAAAGCCGTAGATCATCTGAGAGGTCCGCACGTGCACCACAGAGGTTCATGCATTAAGACGAAGATAGAGCAGTTCGGTCAAGCTGCACTTCGCCCCTTTCGCGTCGCCACACGTGCGAAGCGCGGATGCCTTTCCGAGTCGGTACGCAACTCCACTCTGTTTTCTTGATTCTGCGGAAGTCACTCACCTCCTTCTCGGTTAAGTTCATGAGAGTTACGTTTTTGACACGCCTTCCAACCTTGTCCACAAAATCTACTGATGTTCGGACGAGCTGCTCCTCCGGTGAACGGAGGTTGTGCACCGTTGCGTGGTGTTTGAGAAGCCCTCCAACCCCGTCACAAGAGTTTTTACCATGCCCAGAGGCAGAAAATATCCACTTCAATTGGGTATGGCCCACTCGTTCGAACTCATGCAGCTGAAATCTATTTTTAAAATGAGCAGGTGCCCCGTCGGATATATACGTTATTGAAGCATAAACTGGGATGTGCTCCTCCAGCCAGTCTTCTATAAGTCTCAGAGCCAGCAGCGCATGGGAAGTGTCATGACATAAGTCCTCACAGACAACGCCGAAGCATTTTGAGCCTTGCGACGTGGATGCCACACACGTGAACACAGAGAGCTGACGCTTGTGCCAGTGGTACTTCTGTATCTCGTGTGGCAAAATTACCGTCCAGTTCTCCGCAAAATCGAAGTGCATGACGATGTGTCTTGAGGTCACACTAGACTTCTCAATCCGTATGGCTTCCCGTTGTGTCCTACGAATAAAATCGTGCGTGGAAAACCTTGTGGCCCATTTCTGTAGCTCTTTCAAAAAGGCGCTGGAGTCGGCAGTTGTGCTTATCAAATTACCATTCTCCCATGTGAAAAATGTAATTTCCTCTTCAGGCACCATTTCCAATGATTCTAAGGAGAGTCTGTCAGTCGAGGGGCAGTCTTTGCATTCGCCTCTGAAACATTCGGACGAGGGTTCAGGGCAGAGGCACAAAGCGAGAATCTCCTCTTTTGTTATTTTTTCTTCTCGCATGCTGTTCAGGGTGGAAAAGCACAAATCGAAATTCGTACAGCACACACATGCACAGACAGTCTGTTCAGGGTTTAGCTTGACCCACTTTGGCCGCAGCGAGTAAAATTTAGTCAGACCTAATTTTGAGTCCGGGTTTGCTTCCTTAAACAGCCTGTACGTCTCTCGGACAGACCTTGTCATATACCGCTTCACGACCACATGTTCTTCGCCATCCTTCAGAAGCTTAATAGCATCTTTTTTGTTTGGGCTCTTCCACCGTGATAAGGCTCCAGACGCTCCCATACGCCGAACCGTTCACGAAGCTGCTTTGATTTCTTCAGAAGGTACTTCGATGCCTCAGGAATTAGCCGTTTTACCTCCCTAGTGGCTACGCCCTTGGGCACAAGCGTGAGGAGCTGACATCTCTCCTGGTAAGATGCCGCCTTCACAAAGGCCTCTCTGATGTTTGCCCACCACCCGTCGCAGCCGAGGCATGGTTGATCACTGCGAGAACTTGACCCACTTGGCTCCAAGGTATATGCAGTCGCCAACTTTTTTCGTACCTGTCGGCTGTGTGATCCTTCAATCTCCCGCTGTTTTCTTTCAGCATATGCCTGACGGCTTTTCGGGTTTACTGTAGAAGGCATGCGCAAAGGAGTTGTTTCAAGCCCAGCAGCAGAAATCTCTTCGTTAAGACCTTCCACTACTTCGTGCTCTTCGATGCAGCTTGCTGGAGAGCTCCAGCATGGATCACTGACAGATGATGAAAGCTTCTCACCGGTGTACTGGAAGCAGTTCTGGCAGAGCACGTCATCTAACGCAAGAGCCGCGGCTTTCGATGGAGGCAGGATCATCTTCAAGGCGTCTACGTTGAGATCGGTGACATAACGAAAACGTCGGTTGCGGTATACCCTTCGCTTATGTCTCTCGAAGTAGTCCGCGCGACTCTTTCTTTTAAAGCTGAAAACTGCAGCCATGACTGAGTTCAAAATAACGCGTTCATTCCTCGGGAGGTTCCGGCTTTCTGCTTTCGACGCAGTTCCGCAGTTCTCTTATACAAATTCATTGCTGCAAGCCCTCTTCTTATATTTTTTTTATTCTCTTATACTAGATGAGTTTGTCAAATATAGACACTGATTAGCGAATCAACCTAAGGACGGCAGAAATGTCATGGTGCGTGTTATTCGCTTACAAGTAAAAATAAATAATGGATAAGAGAAACAGACAGACCATAGCACCAGGGGCTCAAAGAGGACTACAAGCATTAGTTCCGGAGAAAAGCGCTGCAACGAAGACACAAAATGATAAGCCAACCAAACCTTCCTTTTTGTTCTGATGCTCTTGCCGACACTGTGGCCATGTTTGTACTGGTGATAACTTGCCACCCTTGAAACAAATAAGTATCCGCAAAAGCTGTATGTATACAGTTACGACTCCATCGACCGGCGTGATAATGTCTAGTGTTTACTGCATTTGTTTTCTCCTTTGGACAAACTTGACCCAGCCGAGCTACAGAAACTTCGGGCACCAAAGAGTCTCAAGCTTCCGCCCATAAATTTATTGGGAGAAGGACAAGGACTGCTTCACACAGTTCCACTTCGCTGTGATGCATTGCGACAGCCTGTGACGACGCGAGTTCCACTCTAACAAGATTAGTATAACCCTCTTGCAACGGCGCACGCCGAGGTCAACTAAGAGTCGCATGGTAATCTTCATGATAAGAATCGCAGCCTTTTGCTGGCGCTCGCGAAGAGGTTACTGAACCTATACTTCACCTAACAACTGGACCAGTTGCAACTGATGTAACGAACATGGCTCTTTCTTTTGATGTAAAAACACATAAAGAAAAGCGCCAGAAAACGTGCATACCCAGCTGGTAAGCAACACACGGGAAATCAATTAAAAAAGTTTGAAAGAGAAAAAAAAAATTGCCTACGCCACTTGCCTTCTGTCATTTTTTTGTGACATTTCTTTTTTTGTAAAAAGTATATTACTAGGAATGCAACGAGGTAAAGTGGTTGTCAGTGAAATCTGATATTGCTGAGTCAATTATCAATGTTGCGGTGAAGCCCGCATACCGGAGCCGGAGGTTGGTATTACGCGATAAAAACGACTTATTCAACTGGTTGTCCTAAAACTACAACAAAAAAAGGTCAAGCAATATTTATACCCGGTTATTAAGCAGAATCTGGGCAATAAATTAAAAAAGTATGAACGAAATAAAAAATGGCTTTTTTGAGAAAATTGACTTCAAAATTTGCATATTTTTCATTTTTGTCTATATTCGTGGCAGAATAAAAACAACACGGTAAACACAATAACCAGAAAATACATGTCAATCGATAGCTTACATTGAGAGCTACGCACAGATATCTGCCTCACGTCATTGCGCCCTACCGTTCGTTTTATATAGCTGTCCGAAGTTGCGTCACACTTGCTCTAGGTTGCATGTTTGAGATTTTTTAGAAAATTAATTTAAAATAACAGAAGACAGAAATTTACCTCTAAAAATAGCCAAGTCTGCGTAAATATTGCGTAATAAATATTATAATTCTGCAAGAATTCGATATTTTGTAAATGGCGGCTAAAGTCGAGATAAAATCAAACTGGGAATTTGACGTGTTCTACCCTGCAGCGCCTCAGAATTTTTTTCTCTCAAACTATACAATTCTAACTTTTCAAAGGCAGTTTCTTTCATCACAAGGATTCGGGTATCATATATATTTTTTACGATTAAATCTAAAGACCCCCCCCGACAAGTTTGGTCGAATTCAAATGAAATCACCCATATATATATATTTATTTATTCCTCCCATCTGAAGTACACGCACAATGGAAAAGATCTGGAGATCCGAAGGGGTTACGTTAGCTATGTGGGGAGTAAATGCCATCTGGGGTGAATTCCATTCTCAATAGTGGTGTGGCGTGCGTGTACGATTAACTGTAGTGTGATCGTACTTCTAATACCCTATTCACACGAGCATAAAGGTCCCTTTAGCTAAGGGACCTTTATGGCGAAAGGCGAATCAGTTCGCGATCCTCCGCGCGTGGCATATGCTCGCGATCTACTAGCGCGGGCTGATTCGCTGGCTGCAAAGGGACCTATGTTAAAGGTACCTTTATGCTGGTCGTGTGAATGGGGTATAAGACCTTAATATATCCACGTGACGGGGCTGTATTGGCATATTCACTGAACGTGATACCTGCACATGGGTGCTTCGGTTGAGCGCGAGCTGGCGGCCAGCCTCGCTCCTTTCACTCCACCAGATGTTTTGACAAGAGCCAAGTGACCGCCTCCGAGTCCATAGCTACTGCCGGGTGGATCGGTGGCCGAGCTGGCTCACGCACACCAGCTCGGAGCACGTGGAGCGAAAGCTCGCGCTGCAGAACCCAGTGATGCTGGGCTCGATCCCCACTCCTGCCCGTTTCGATCTGGATGAGCATCGTACCGGCGTCGTGTATCACTACTGCGTGGTGCACGTTAAAGACCCCAGGCTAGCAGTCGTACTGCACTGGCTAAATTACTCATCTACAGTGGAGAACAAACTCACCATGCTCTGGCAGATCAAACTCCCGGTGTATAAACAACAAACGACTAAGTTGTTGTCTTTAGCTACCGCTAAAGACCACATGTGGATAACACTGATGATGTGAAGTTAATGCCGTACAAGAACAATGCTTTTTGGCACTCATGCAGCGCAGAGGTGGTACATCTGTACGTGCCGCAAGAAAAAGGCGCCAACCAGATACTTCTTAACGACCCTATTTCTGAACGTACTTAAACCCCCCCCCCCCCCTCCCCTCAGAAAAAAAAAAAAAAGTTAAAGATTTGTGATGGGCTTGTACGCAGCTTGCAAGATTCTCATGTCTTCCCGATGTTGAGAGAAAATGTCGGTCGAAAAGGTACGGCTGATGAGCACCGGTGTTGCCCTTCGGGCGGCACTGCTCTTCGTTCCCTATATACCGGCGACCACATGCGAACACGAGACACATACGAAGTAAGAGAAAGCGACAAAAGGTCCGCGAAGCACTGGCCAAAGCAAAGAGCTCACGTCTGCTGCACGTGCTCTACAGAAAAAAGAAAAGAAAAACAAGTTGAGGCCTGAGGCGAGACCTGGGTCGCTCAACTCGTCAAACAAAAAAGTTGGGGCCGAAGTTCGCCCAGCGTATACACTGATTGGACTCTCGCGAGAGTGGCGTCACGCGGGACGAGATGTCAATCATCCAAACTCTCTCGGTGCTCAAATTCCAGAATGTGAAACACAAAGTCGCAGCTAGTTCATCGAAGCGCGCGCGGCGTGCAACACCCACGGTGTCGAGCCCGTGGGGCCCTTCAATGAAAAGCGTCACGAAGACAGATCTGCGGGTTTGGAGAAAATGAAACTTTGCGACAATCTTTCGGCTCCTCCCCTTACTGTGTCATAACACAAAGAATCTTTGTGCTTGACGAGTTTAGCGACCCTGGCGTCCCCAAAGATCAGCTTAGAACGAACGATTCTCTCGCAGTATAAAAAACGAGTAAAAGGCGCTAAACTCTTTCGTTGCGGCGTGCGTGCGCGTGGAATGGCTGGAGATCAAAGAACGGGAAAAAGAATCACTCCCGTCCACATGCGTTTGTTTGAAACCTGAGATATTTCAAAAAGTCCGCAGTGAGCGCATCTCGATCCGGATGTAGGTACTGCGCCTGCCCAGAAACCAGATTCGCGTGAAGCGTCCGCGCATGCGCTGCGCAGACAGCAGCGCCCCCGGAGCGGCGTGACGTCAGGGCCACGTGTCGATGCATAACATCGCGCCAGTTGTCGCAGAAATGACCGAGCGCGGAAGGGAGAAATGACCGCGCATAAATATGATCAGGCGATAACGGGGAACAATTACCTATTAAATATTTTATAAAGATTAAAATTATTTATAAAGATTAAAAGGTTACTTTTATAAAGATTAAAAAGAAAAACATCACTCTTCATGAAACATGTCTAATTATATCACCCAACTAAGTAGCTTAGGCAAGTCATACACAACCGCCCAGTTCGACGACAAGTGAAATATTTGAGAGGGTTTGAACTTTTCCATCTTAAGCCGAGAGCTCAGGAAGTGACGTTGCTAACAAGTCCAACCTCAATGTCCGAGAGACAGCGAGAAGAAGAAGATAAAAATACTAATGACAAAACAATACAGGCGGAGGGACGCAGTGTTAACTGAAAAAAGCTATCGAACGGTTTGAGGAAAAGATGGATGAGAGTCTTAAAATAGCCTCACCGGCCGAGAGACGCCATGCTTTTAAGGTGCGGAGAAACGCGGCCGCCGCTAAAAGCGAAAGAAAAATCGACAGGGCAACAGGTTGAAAGCCACTTGGCGTTGTAGCTACAGCGGATCTTTTGTTTTGTTTCTTTTCCCCTCCCATAAACTTTCCTCTTTATTTTACGCGCCGGAAACCACCGGTGGTGCCGGTCCTGCCTCCCCTCGTTCCCCATCTTTTCATGGAAGTCGGGCCACTCCATCATGGCACCACTTCCGAAAGTTTACGCGGTGCTTCCGTTCGTTGCCGTCATTTCCGCGGTCAAGTGCCAGGTTCGCAGCGCGCAGCGAAAGTAAATAAAAAAAAATTTTTTTTCGTGCCCCCAGAGTCGTTTGGCGAGCATCATGACATCAAGAGCTAGTATTTTTTCTTCATGTTATTATTTTTTTTAAGGATGCTCCACGCCCTCAGGAGGCCGATCAGAAAGAGGGACGTTTCGAAATATTTTAAATCATATATTTGAAAGTGAACATAAAAGGGAGGGCAATACTGTCCTTTATTTTATTGCGGCTTTTTTTGTTTCTGTATGGTGGGGCTGGAGACCTCTATGTTGCTTTCCGTATAGTATATTCACGATCACGACCGCGGCCGGAACAACCAAAAAACGTTTTTGTTATTGCTTCTATAACTTCGTTTCAAGCACGACCGAAAACAGTCGTGGAGCTGCGTGGGAGCACGAGCTACGTGGGAGAACCGCAAAAAAAAAAAGGACAGAAAGATGTCACCTTTAGGCGCGCACATTTCACAGCACTACCACGCTCTCATATGAGGGTCAGCTACGCGATATTGCGGGCGGAAGTGACTAGGTAAACAAACTAAACATCTTCTCCGACGTTGCCTCCTTATCGAAAATTCCATCAAGATACGTATTTTGGGACACTGACTGCCAGTCAGCAGCCCTGGTGGAACGTGCCCTGATGGTCCATCGGATGACGTCTGACTGCCACTGCCAAGGGAATTTCACCAAGGGCAGCATTTATATAAAAGCTCCATTCCAAGGTGGCCATCTTGGATGGCAATGAAACGGTTCACAAGCCGAGGTGGCCATCTTGCATGGCTATGGAATGGTTCACAAGTCCTTCAAATGAATGTAATTCATGACATCAAAAATCAGGAAAGGAAAAAGGTGTACCCGTCATTATTATTATCTTTTTTTTTTTTTTTTTACTTTTGAAATTTGCGTTTTTCAGGGGCCCACATGCACCCTAAGCATGTTTCAGAGAAACGCCCTCGATGTCTCAACCTTTCGGGACGACCGTGTGCAATATTCACAAGACGTATGCGACTCCGTTGAATCTAGAGAGCAAGCCTGCATGCTACGACAGACAGCCCTGGCTTCCACGGATGAACGCGAGCAGCAGACATATCTGAGCTACGCTCGCGGATGCTTTTTGTCTACGCTCTTCATGAAACAATAATAATGAGCTGCGACACAGCGGTAAGGCCAATAGCCCACACCAGATAGAAAGGTATAAACTTTCTAGCCTAAACCTCTCGGTTTAGTACTGCAGCGCGAGGTTCCGACAATGAGTGCACCGCTCTAAAGAATGCTTCGGATGCATATGCAGTTAAGCGTTGAGCATGTTATGCAAAGGACTCGTACATTAATCGCCGTACTTCAGTTCTACTACCTGCCATGTAGAGTACTTTCGCGTCGTAGAACCCTTCTGTTGTTCGCGCGTCTCCGGCCCAGTAGACCCGGTAAACCTTGTCGTCTTCAGCTACACCACTAAAGTTCCTTACATAGTCGGAACTCACGACAAACTGGGTCTTGTCGAGGAGAAATTCTACTAAAACATAAGACATTGTATAGCCCGGGCAGGACAGACAGGTTGGAGCAAGCGGGCAAACACAACGAGTCGAGAGCGATCATTCATGGAAGCTCGGCGAAGAAGCGAAAGTAGAAAGTGGCGTGTTCGGCGTGTTCGGCGGGCTTCTGATCAGGGTTGTTGGGTGCCCTGCTTGTCATATCTCTAATATCAATGGTTTTATAGGCTCATTTCCCGAAATCGTTTCCTCGTGCATAGAGTATTTTTTCGTATTCGTAGATTTGACGAAATAGTGGTATCCGAACGAACTTTACGTCCTTTGACCGTACGTCTGTCTGCACGTCAAAGCTTTTTGACGTACAGTAGGGAGTTTTAGAATAGCGCACGCTAAAGCTTTGCGTACGTAAAGAATAGCGTCGTCGCCACTGCGCATGCTCCGAACGCAAACCAGGTTTTGCGCCTTGCGCGCGCAATGTTAGCGTGCGTACGCAGAGAGTCTTTGCACTTCTCCAATTAGGATTCGTGATGAGAAGTTGGCTAAAGCCAAGACGAGCAGAGTTAAAAAAATGGCGGCTTCCAGGATTATGTCAGCGGCTACTTTGGCGGCGTTGTGAGTGCGACGTCGGCGGCGTCCTCGTGACTGCGATTTTCAATACGGGACGACATCGGTTTGGCAACAATCACCGGCACCTTGATGCTTGTGACGCGCGAACATTTCTCGGCGAAGCTACGATGTGTGAAGGTCAGTACACGAGACCTCTCTTGCCGAGGCGACGCAAGCGAACACGACCGGTCAACCGCTCGCGTTGCATTCTCATGTTTAAACGAACCTAAAATGGTACGCTGGACCAAAGAACTTGTTCTTTTTTTTTTTTCTAAAGTTACAGCATTTCGTGTGTAAAATAAGATTGTGGCGTCGCAAGCGCGAGATGCTTGGTCTTTTGCGTCGCGACGGAGAACCGCTATTCTAAAACTCTCTCGTGTCGCGTGCGCTAATACAAGCGCTAAATTTAGCGCTAGCGTGCGCTAAAATTGCGCACGTTATTTTAAAACTCCCTAGTCAGAGACCATCGATGTACAATCAGAATCGCCACCAAAAAATCTTGACGGCATTTCGCGGCGGCCGACTGCCACCAGGAAACCATCAGAAAGCCGACAAGCGGAGTCTGACTGGAGTTTGACTGTCGGTCAGAGTAACTTGTTGGCCAATCAGACATGCTTGACGTACAGTCAGGCACAGTCAGCGGTCCACTAGAAAACATTGACTGCCAAACAGGGTTACATTGATGGATTTTTCATTCGGGGAGTCCTAGCTTTGCGGGCTCGTTGCTTTTTGGGGTAGTTCAGAGACAATCCTGAGTTTATTATAACATCCTCCACCCCCCCCCCCCCCCCACACACACACACACTAAAAAAAAAAAAATGACCGCAGTGTCTGGCGTTATACTCGAAGGAAAACAGCGATAGAAAAACAAGGATAGGAAACACACAGTCAGGTGCACAGACAAGAGCAGCAAAGTCAGGTGGCATTCACTCTCTTGATCGGTTCAATCATAACATTTGAACCGAAAGACAACCAAAGCCGTGACGGTGAGCTTTTGGAGTTGCTGCACTGGACTGTTTTAGTCGCAACGTTGGCTGCGCTTTGACTAAAGACCCAATTCACGCAGGAGCGTTTGCTTACATTTTCTTGGACTACGTTAGAAGTCACCGGAACATCCGTGCCTCGTATGTCGCGTGCAAGGCTACCACTCACTGAGCTGGTCGCCGCGCTTTTCACGAACTACGAACGCTCCCGTGACTCTCGACATAAGCAGGCATAAGCTCCCAACGTACGCAAACAGACAGTGTAGTGTGGACCGACCATTATGGTGAAACGAGGCATTGTAATGGAGAGCTTTTCTTCCCATTTTCTCTCTCTCAAGAGGAAAACCGCAGAAGTGCAGGCAGACCACGGGAGAAAAACGCCGGCAGTTCAGGTTCCCCCGACCGCCACGCGCTACCTACCGTCCAATTTGCCTGGTGGGTGAAGTTACTGAACCACATTTGTACCAGCATCTGGGTTATGCGGCCAGTTCACTTCTCTGGAAAGCTGCCTGACGTTGTCTAGAATTTAAGCTAGCTACAAAATATACCGCGTACAGTTAAAACCCCGGATGCAATTGAAACAATTTCCGATTACAGAATTTTATAGACTATGACGAGCACGTAGCTAGAGAGTAATTGCATCAACTTTGTGGGAATTCCCTTGCTGTAGCACCCGTCTCGGGGAATGACACAGCACACAGGTTTAACAACACGTAGACATCCAATGACCATGGCCAGTTGCCCTTGGCCCCCTCGCGGTGCAGATGAGTACTGACGATTGTCGGAGAGGCAATCAGGGCCAAACAATCTGAGACCCCCCTCCTCCCCCCCCCCCCCCCCCCTTCCAGGTTGCCCACAACTTGAAGGCCAACTCAAAGCGACAATGTAAAAATCGGGAACGGTCGCACTGAGGCGCACACATCGAGAAGGAATTTCTTGCAATTAACGTCCGTCCTCATCTGAAGCGCTGTGCAATGCTAACCCGGCGTCATATAAAGCGCTCGTTTTTAAAAGGTTCAGCAGCACTCCCCCCGGGGGAGGGGGGGGGGGGGGGGGCGGTGCTGCTGAACAAACAGTGTTAGAAAAAACAAAAAAACAAAGCGCCGTACTTTGTACCGTGTTAGCGTGATGCTGAACGCGAGAACATGGATAATTTGCTCGGAATAAAAACCACAAACCAACGGCATAAATGGGAAAAAAAAAAGTTTCCAAACATTTCACAATGCGGAAAGAGGAAGAGTGCCTCCCGCATGAAGCAATGCAAACGCGATGGCGGCGCATGAAACGAAATCATTCAGTCAGCCACGCAGACGTAAGACAAGAAGGTAACTATTCGGCGCGCGCAGAAACGCCAGCGGCCTCTCCGACGGGCAGAGCGAAATTGTATTTCCATTTTGAAGACGAGAACAAAAATCTTCGAAACAAACGAACAAAAAAAAAATGCGAAAGGATTGAAGAGGGATTTGGCCGAAGAAGCCCCCGAGGAGAATCACGGAGGCCGCCGCCACCGCGGGCTTCCTCGTTCCACGACTTGACAAATTGCGCAATATTTCAGGTGGCTGGGGAAATTCGACGCAGCGTCGGGGGATAAACCTCGGACCCAGCGATACGCTTATCGGGACTCAATCGGCGCCTAGAAACTGCGCTCGCGCGGATCGGCCGAGGAAGAACTCGCGCGCTTCTTGCGCGCAGGCGCAAGAGGTGCCTGATCGTGGAGTCGAGGAGCCACTCGCCCGTCGAACGCTAATCCTTCGGACACGCGGATATCCACGGTACAGAAGGACGGATCGACTGCTCGCGAATAAAATAAAATCGGAAGGGTGCCCCTCCTTCCCGCGTATGGTTTCGAGCCTTTCCTCTCCCATTTAGTTACGAATATCCCTCGGCCAAATCTGTTTTTAAAAGGATCCATGTCGGATCCGCTCGAGGACGTCTGCTCAAACCGGATGCAATGTGGCGCGAATAAGGTTTAGTCACAGCCGTTATCGAAGCCGAAGTTGGCGCCGTTGCAGGGCCAACTTCGCAATTAGATCGTCCGAAAGTGTGAACAGTCCGCCAGATTGCCATATACGTCGATGCTGTCTTTTTCTTCTAAAAAAAAAAAAAAACACAAAAAAACACTATATTCTATCAAAAAAACTGTATATCTATATCTATTGGTAGTTATTGATTAATTAAAAACAGCACCGTGTGTCTTGTAGCTGTTCAAACCCCACCGAAACAGTGCGAACGTTCAAGACTGTTTCGCAGCGCACGGAAGCCGATGACGCAGCTTACATTGATGTGACTCCGGACACAGTTGCAGTTGAACATGAACAAGTCGCTTTATTTTAATGTCTCCCTTTTAAATTCAAATCCCACTAAAAAAAAAAAACTACTTTTTTATTTTTTGTGCTACTGGGTTTACTTATATTTATTCGGACCTAAGAAATACTTTTTATACGATTCCACTCCGCTACGTCAGGTCCGCTTAGCGGTTCGTCAAACGAAGGAGCCCGTCCCTTCCGCGCCACCAACGGCCGAGAACGGGGGAAAAAAACAAAAAAGGCAGCATTCCCGGCGCGGTCCCTCCGGCGTCAAATTCGTCGGGTCCCTCCCAGCGCTGTCAACGTGTCAGCCGCAGTCCATTTTTGCGGCTGCGTCATCTTCCCCCTCCAAGCTGCGCCCACGGTCGTAAATCAAAAGCGTCGACGCGAAAGGGAATCAAACAAGGTATACATATATAAAAAACTGTAGAACGAACGAGTGAAGACAAAGAAAGCTACGAGGAATGCTCGACAAAACGCGAAGAACGAGAACAGAACGCGCCGAGGGAAGAGACGCTTCGTCGTCAAAGAAACGAAGCTCGAGTGAAGAAGCGAGCGAGTATTCAGAGATCGTCTGTTTGCGCCAAAAGGGACGGCGGGATCTGCCACCTTTCGGACTGGGGAATATAGGCTCGCGCAGAATGACTGCAGCACCGGCCCGACCCTTCGATGTTTCGCCTACTATTGCAGAGCACGGGAGGCGCGTCTCGAGCCCGCAGAGCCTAGAGTGAAGAGAGGAAGCAACCCGATCCACCCAAAGTGTCTAGAGCGACGAGCTCTGGTTGGAATGATTAGCGGCTAGACGTAAAGCAAGCTGCCTTTGTCTCTGCTCAATCTTCGAACGCGTTCGAAAGCCGAGCACCGGCGTCCAGCATTTGGCGTTCGCGCTCAGACGCGATCGAACAGCGGACAAAGGCAGCTATAGCCTCGCGTCTAACCAGAGCTCGGTGTTCTAACGTCTTCTCGTCTCCCTCAAGTTCCTACCCGTATAGGCCTGTTTCTTTCGGCCAGGGGGTGCAAGCGCGTGATGAAGACGCGATCATGTAATGCTGGTGGTAGCGTCTGCGAGGAGCCACCATAAAGACGATGCCGTAGCGTCTTATAATGCACAAGGCAGGTTCGAATACAAGCGTCCTTCAGCGTTTGTCTAAGCAAGTTATTAGAGTGCCTAAAAAAATTAATATCAACAAACAAAAACGTACCACTCGCAAACTTGGGGTTTTATGGAAACGTTCAGATTGCGCTCCTTTGAGCTGCTCATTCCTAGGAGTACAAATTCGTCTGCTTCATTTGCAAGGGTTCTGATGACGTCAGAATGCCAAGCCAATCAGAGTTCGGCGTTCTGACGTCACTATAACCCCTGCAAAATACGCAGACGAACTTCCTCTCCGCAATGTTTTCTTTCGTAGAGTCCATGAACAACGTGGAAGAGCGTGATGAAGTGAACAAACGAAAGGCGACCTAGGATTATTTTCTAACGCTCGCCAGGAACGCCGCTCAAAACTTGAGAGCTACGGGCCTCTTCAAACACGGCCCCTGAACCACGTGACCCGATCGAGCAGTTGGAAGCACTCTGTAATGTAGGCACTCGAGCCCGGGGCAAGATGAATCGAGGCGCGCCGCCGTCTCGCGTGCGCCGAGCAATGAAAGAGGGAAGCGTCATTTCGACGCAGGATTCGGGCCTCGCCGCCAGCCGAGATGCGCCGCGCCGAGTTCGGTCCCCACTCGGAGTCATCGCGGACGCCTTCTGTGCACTTGATTTTTGGCTTTCGCTTTGCAGAGCGTCATTTTCAATTTCTTATTCGACGTCAACCAACTGCCGCGCGAGTCTGATCAAAGAGAGTAAAAAAAAAAAGAAAAGGATAAGCGAGTAGTGGCGTTTGTAAATGTTCTTTTTTTAAGGATAGTGCTAACACTTTAAACAAAGTTTTTTTTTCTTCTTTTTATTGAAGCTCAGTGAACATGTGGTTTGAAAACGCTGAAAAAAGGGGCGTCGAGAAAGAAAGTCGGACTTTATTAACTGAGTTCCGTTAGCTCGTCGTTTTTTTGCGCGTGCAAACCCGTGTCAAAAAGTAATACACAAAAAGTACAGTAATTGTGGACTTTTATGGGGAAAAAAAAGTTCATTTAAAGTACGTTTGTAGTATACTGCAATATACTTTCAACATATCAAGTATACTCGTGTCACGTTATTTTAACTCGCATTTTAGCGGTGCGTTGCGCGTAAACCCAGTAGGGCAACATAGGAGTATCCATTGAAGGTCTATTTAGATATACTACGTACTAGCAAACTTAACTTATACTTGCAGTATTTTCAGAAGTAAATTACCTTGTTTAATCAAAGCACAAAATTTAGATATTTTAGTGCACGAGTATTGCTTTTTTCTAAGAGACTCGCTTCAGGACATTTTCTCGATGTGTCAGGAAAGCATCGAACCAAAGAAATCAAACAAAAATGCTATAAAATATAAAATGATCGCATCAAGCTACACGGGGGAAAAAACAGAAAGAGGCTACGAAACAAGCAAAGTGGTGTAGTAAAAATAATTAATCATCGTGGATTTCCACAACAAAAACCGTTTGTGAACTGACACGGCCGCGACGAGGATTTCGGTTCTACTCGGCTATTATTTTGGTGGGTCTAGTTCACAGCACTCAAATGTTCAATATGTCGCAAGTGTATCTAGAAACATGCATTAGACGTATATAGAGTCCAGTTAGGTTAAGTAAAATTCCCCAGAACGACTAACCGATGCCGCATTTCACACGACCCATAATGGGAGAAAAACAAGCGCGCCAGGACACAACCCAGAAGCGTGCTTCTCTGCACATATACTATTACAGAGGAGAAGCCAACCTCAGTGGGCAATGCGGCTGCGAGTGTGTCGTCCTAAACCAGTGGGGTCGGCAACCTTTTGGCGAAGCGGGCCGAGACGCCGCTAATTCAAGGCGGAACGGGCCGGACGGCAAGCAGCGGGAGGGAGGGGGAGGGGGGGGGGGGGCGGGGGGAGGGTATAAAATTAAAAAAAAGCAATTGCACGAACTTACATTGACGTACATAAATCGAAAATGAACAGTTTCTTTATTTCACGACAAACAACATGAGATACGACATTTCCGCGAAAACCTAGAGACTCCTCTCAGTGAGACTTTTGGTGTTGAACTGCGCTCGCCAAACTACGAACATCCACATTCAAGCTGCAAGTCATTCGTGAGCGGAAGTTGGATTTTATGCACTTCATTCGTGAAAAAGTCTGCTCGCAGACGGGCAGCGAATTAGTCAACTTTATTTTTTTTTTTTTGTTTCTTTAGCTGACTGCCTAGGGGGGGAGGGGGTTACCGGGAGGCTGAGGGCCGCATGATACTACCCCGCGGGCCGGATCCGGCCCGCGGGCCGCTGGTTGCCGACCAGTCACGTGCCTCGTTCCGACGCCCTGATAAGCTAATTGATGCCGTAATTCTCGCAGTTAGTCAAATTATTCTGAAACAGACTGCGGTTCTTGTGAGTAGAGCTTTGCTCTACAATTATCACGATCAAAGAGACCATTGTTATAAGTTATAACAACCACCGAGGGCCGCAATATACGTTGGTCCAACAGAGCATCACCAGCTGAAGAGGTAAAAAGGCAGAATTGGCTGTCCTCGGCACAATAAGTCCATCGAAATGCGGTTCGAACGAACGCCCTTGATTTCATGCACTGGAGGGACTTACTACCACTGATCAGCCGCGTATCTGCGGTTATCCACGACAAAGTCTTGTCAGGCGTCCTACAGACAAACACTTAACTAATTAAGGGCAATTGATTCTAAGTAACATAAAACAACCAGCGGAAGGCGGGCTTCCAGGATCCCCACATCAACATTAGAAAGAAATCAGTAGCGCGAGGGAAATATTACCGCAGATGCACGGCCTACCAATGCTGTTCGCGTGAAATTGCGGTGGCCCGTTTGAACCTCGCTCCGAACAGATTAACGTGCTGGAGGTTCTTATGCGGCAATGCTTGCCACTCCGGCCGGCGTTCCATTGAAGCAGCTCGTGTCGCACCCCACTGTATTTGTGCTTGAGCCTCGCTCACGGCTGCAAAAGGTGACCTCGCTGTTGCTCAGGAAACGGAGCTTAGACTCGCTCAGTGTGTGTCGCCAGACCTTCGCTGGGGAGCCCTCGGAATTAAAGACGCAAACACCAGGGGTTAAAGTCGCACTCGTGCCAATACTCATTTCTGCGTGGAGCATGTTATAGACTCCAGATTATCAGCACATATTTCACGGTCTGAACTCATCCTCTACAACGGAAAGGCAAGTCGTCTAATTCCATAGCAGACTTACTTCGCGCTGACGAAACATCCGTGCAAGTAATTCCCAAATAAATAAATAAATAAATAAATAAATAAATAAATAATAATAATAATAATAATAACATCAACTCTAGGAGAAACAAATCAAAAACAAGTAGCAAACGCAGTGGAAATACACATTTGAAATCGGATAACTCGGATGTACCAAACAGAAAATTAAAAAAAAAAAAAAAAAAAGCTATTTCCGTTACGAGCTCGTTCGGAAGATGAGCCAGGGTAACCTGCAGTTTGCAGTTTGGAAGCAAAACTGCAGTAGCGAATGACTTGAAATACAAGACTAAATGCTTCGATGTAATTAAGAGGAAGTTGAAAGCATCCCACCACCGATCCTAGTCAAAAGCCGTTCGTACCAGCAGCATGGGAGTGCATGAGCCCAGTCCCAGATAGACGAGGGCGAGCTCCGAAGCGCGGCAAATGCAAACTTAACCGCGAAAACAAAAACAGAAAATAATATGAAGAGAAGCGAAACGTAGGCCCTGGCAAACGAGTATAGAAGATAGGAAATTTCAGCGTATGCGGGGGAGATTCCGACAAAGCCATCTCGTTGCCGCTCGAGGAACGCGCGAATCTAATTAATTTGGGAGCCCATTTCACCGCGATCGAAGCAGCGCGCACGACATCAGGATACATCCGTGGCCATCAACCGTGTGCCGGACCGAGGCCCCAAATTAAGAACGCTCTAATTACGAAACTGGGCGCGCATATACAAAACATGCGGCACAGTGTAAGATGAAAGAAAAGAAAAAAACTCATATAAATAAATGAATAAAAAATGATTGAGAAGTGGCGACGAGGTCCCTTCTGGCCAATTTCGAACATAAACGGCGGAAAATAATAATTATAAAGAAAAAAAAAATGGAGACGCGAAGACGCGACAATTAAAGCGTAAGGTGCAAATCCCCCTTTTATTTTTTTTTTACTCCTCCCCTTTTCGGCAACCGAGTTGGGCGGTTACACCATGTTTCGGTTTCCATCCACCGCCGAATATTCAATAAGCCTCCGCCGGCGCCGTTGCTGGCGCGCGCGGCAACCCGCTTTTGCGCGGGGTCTCCGGTGATCCTGAAGGGAATACTAATTAAGGCGCAGTTGCGAGGCTTCGCTCATTAAGCTAACCCATTTCCTCCGTTTTCCCCTCTTCCCTTCCTTTCTCAAACACGGGCCCGTCGTCTTATCTACCAACCGGCGTCTGGTGGGAAAGACGAGCCGGGAAGCACAAAACGCGCGGCCTCGCACCCCTCTTGGACAGCCCTCTCCCGACGGAGGGGAGGGGGCGAATGCAAATAGGCGCCGGTACATTCGCAGCTAATTAGGTGGGCAACATAGCGGCGATATGCTAACACCGACGCCAATCTGGGGGAGCGTGCCCACGTCCCTTTAGGTGCACGGGCCCGACGACGACATCTGGACCGATGATTTGCTTGGTGCGTTTTTTTGTTGTTTTTTTTCTCGTTTGATAATTCCGAAAGTTGCCCGGGAGAAAACAAGCCATGTTGTCGTAACGGCAGGCGACGGCTGTGGCGAGTGACGGAGAAATGGAGGCAACCGCTGACAGAAGAAAACGGTGCTGATTCCCTCGGCGCGATAATTGGACAGGGTTTTCGCAGACTGAACGCCGGTGGACGAAATTCAAGAAACGTAAGTATGCAGGCGAGCTGATTAAAAAACATATTCTAAACCAAGACGACACAAACCTTTGAACGCAGCTCGCCTGGCCCATTATTTTATTCCTCCGTGTTTCACGGTTCAGATTATGATGTTAGGACGAAATTCGTCGGCTTTTAGCGTATTCGCTCTCCACGGGGCGAATATGCTGCGAAAAAGCGACGAATAGCCCCATCGCTAACCCAGGCATCAACGAGAATGCTGGAACTATAGGTCTATACTCCAATCCGGTGCGCGCGAGGCATTATGGGAACAGTGAGGTTCGCTGCTCCGTCGTCTGCTGTTACCGCCGCATACCGCCTGCAAGGACCACGTAGCCTACGTTCGCGTTGGGTCCCTGTGTACGGCAGACGGAAATCTATGCAGCACCCGGTGCTGCGCTGCGTTGTCCACATAATGTGAGGAACCGTCACAACACGCCTGTCCACTGCCCCTTTTTTTGGATGGGCCATCGTTGTGGAGGAGTCGCCGTTCTTTTTCTTAAAAGGCCACCGCGCGTGGCCCACGCGCCAAAAGAGCGAAATATTGCTTACGCATGTAACGTGTATTTTTTTTTTTGTTACAGCAATTAGAAGGTTGGTACATTTCCTTTGCCAGTAAAAAAACAGACAAACATCGCAGCTCGTCTCAACGACGTTCCAAAAGAACATTATCGCCCGGATGCGTGACCGAATTAGGAACCGTGCTGCAGTTTGGGCGGTAGCGTGCGCCACCCAGCATGCAAAAGCTTGACTAGGCTAGACTTGCCTTGGATAAAGGACGCGACAGCCTCACAGTTCCCATAATGCCCAGAAGCGTTCACTCGTGGCGCTGGCGTTTCGGGAAAGGTCCATTCTGTCGCGTCGCGCCGACGCTATGACATGACCCAATGGAGTGCCGTCCCGCGCGACGGTTGCTATGGTTACGCTGCTTGGCGGCGTGATACGACGCCATCTTCGCTCACGTGTGTTTCAAACTTTAGGCTTTTGCTACAGTCTGCACTTTTGTTTTAGAACAGTTACTGCTGCAGACGCCAGCGGGTGCGGCGCATAAAACTACATTCCCCGCATTCTTGCTGATGTTTAGGCAATTTAGCAACATGTCTATTTCGTCCGGCGGCGTTCGATCTGCGGTGGCGTCAAAACAATGGCCACTGCGTCACGTTCTGACGACACACAAGAAGAAAAAAAGCGGATGAGCTAAATATACGAAGGATTAAAAATCTCGCGCAATAAATATCGGAATGAAGATGGATTAATGTCGCAGTTTGCAAACGCGGGTAGTCCACTAAGAGTGTAACGTCCTTCGGTGTGCCTTTCCGCCATGGTCTAACGTACAAGGTATCTCAACCTCGTCGCGCCGGCGATAATGTTGAATACTTATGCTATTTAGCTTGAAATAATATATCGATGCATAGTCGGTTTCGCTATGATAAGTGAGCTGTCGGACTGGAGACCGACGCTCTTCCAGCCTCCGCGGTCGTGAGCACTACCGGCACGGCACAACGGCCAAAAGAGGAAAAATCACTGCCTATGCTCATTGTTACACCAAGAAAAAAGGACGTTTTGCGCATTATTCATGCGCTGCGCGAAGCAGTTCTTACAAAATGTGGTTGTTGAAGGGAGACGCGAGGATTTTGGCTTTTGAAACGTCTACGTGTTGACGAAATAACATAAAGCTTGTGGGCAACCTGGCGATTCCAAGCGGTTGGCCCAGGCTGCCCCTCCGACAATCATGAGTGGTCATCTTGACCACGAGGGGGCCAAGGGCAACTGGCCACCCGAGCGGCGCTCCGCCGCTGATAAAAGGCCGTCGCAGCGGATGCGCGGGGGCTGTTGGGATCGCGGCGCAGGCGATAGCGGTCATTAAATGTTTACGTGTTGTTGAACCGGTGTGCGGTGTCATTCTCCGAGACGGGTAGCAGCAAGCGAAATCCCACAAAGGTGCACTTTCATATATCTCAATCCACCATAGAAAGGGAAAATAAGTAACGTTCCGCGAGGAGCCGAACTTTTTTTTACTACGGTTACTGAGGTGAATACGAGCACAGAATTTTTGTCGTTCCAAAAGACGCAAGCGGCGAAAAGAAAATAGGTGCCGATATCGAAAACGATCTTGAGACAAAACGAGCTCGGTCTTGCTTGGCTTGGCCCCGTAAAGCGTAAGAGCCGGTGCATTGAATTTTTAATCGCCAATAAATATTACGGGGCCTCAAAGAGAGTCAGGCGGAAAGGTACAGGAGGGTGCTCCTTTTAACGTCCTTCCGTATCCGTCTTTTTCTTTTTTTTATATATTTGGCCGGACTTTTACAGCGCGGTTAGCGTTTATTTTTCTAGATTTACGTCAACGTTCGCTTTAAATTTGATAAAAAAAAACAAAAAAAAAAACAAGCTGTAATAAAATTCAAAAACGACAACAAGAAAAGCGAAAAGTTGAACACGCTTTGACTTTCCGTATTTACGAAGCAGACTCTAAATGGCCGAGCAACTCTCGAGGGGAAAGCTCGAGTGGAAACGATCGAGGTCATGCATTATTCTGTTTCAAACCACTTAAAGTCTCCGGTCTTTAACCCGGAGGCGGGCAAGGAGCGCGAGGGCAAGAGCGGGCTCACTCGAGCGCCTCCTAATTGAGACAAGCGCCGAGCGGTGTCGCCCAAGCGATACGATGTAACTGCGCCTCAAGCAGAAGCACCCGGGGAAGCCTCAGAGCGCCGGGATCATTTTCTTAGATAGCGCATCGCAAGTTCGCCGCGGTGGTAGCGCAATAGCAAGATCGCGTTTGTTCTGGCAATGTACCGCAACCCGTCTGTTGTGGAGCTCCGGCTGAAGCTGAGCTCTGTGCGAACTAGAAGTATATACGAGGCGTATTGAATGCGTTTTTTCTCTTGAGCTGTAACTTTTTAGAGTGATAGCTGTAAAGTGACCACCCGTCCCGCGACTCGCGGGACTGTCCCGCATTGAGGGATCGTGTCCCGCAAGAAATTCCCGAATCTTCAAAATGTCCCGCATTTCACACTGACGTAAAACTTCACTTTGCAACTCATGGCGTTGCCGAACAACGGGGCACGGGGAAGCGTGGAGGTCGCTGGTAATCGTGCGAATCGCAGTGGTACGCGATTTTCTATCCAAGCATTGCGGGAAGCGACCGTCGTTCTTGCAGGAGAGCCGACGCGTATGCTCCGTTGTGCCTCTCCTCTTGGTGGCAAAATATTCTAAGAAGACTTGCTTGCCAAAGTTTCAACATAAAATATTGTAAATATTTTTATATCGCTCTGCCAATGCGAAAGGATTGCGGTGGATCTTTGTTTTAGTGAACACAGCCACACAAGGCAGAAAGCCTGCAACTCGGAACGGTCGAAAAAGAACATAATGTTCAAAATTTGTATAGGACAATGCTGATAAAAGTAGGCGTTGAGAGTAAACAATAACCCGAAACAGGCTTACTGTTTCTTTATTCCATTTGATGCACTGAGTTCAGCTACAGTCGATTTACTAGATGTTTTCAACTTCGACACATTTAATAACGCATTTTACATAAAAAATACTTCACTCCTAGTGCAACTTAATCGAGCTTAATTGCTGCAATACAATTAGCAGGTGTATAAACAGCACAGGATAAGAAATGTGCTAACAGAGCCTCGGTTCGTGGTGTGTGTGCTAATAAATTTCCACTGCCCTTCCCATCTACCCTCCCCTCCCCTTCCCCTTCCCCTCCTCCTCCTCCTCCTCGTCCCGCATTTCGCTAGCAGAAAGGTGCCCCTTCCCGGAAAAAAAAAAAAAAATGCTTATGCCCAAACGCAAGTCCCCACCCTGCAGCAGAGGTGCTGCTCTCCCCCTCCTCATTATTCCTCACACAAGGCAAGGCCCCCCTCTCACTCTCTCCCCACTCCCTTACCCCCCGCAGGCCGCCGCTAGCTTCACATTCTCGTGGGGTTTGAGCTTCCTACGCTGCATAGTTTATTTATCCGGGCCGAAAAACACGGTTCTCTTTCCTCGAGAACTCACGGCATATTGAAACAGACTATATGGAAATATTAAAACTGACGATACACAGGGGACGACAACAGCGACGACGACAGCGACGACGACGGCGACGGTGAGGAGTTTCATGATGATAACAAGATGCTACACCGGGTGACTGCGGCGCTATGTCTAAACCGTGGACGCGAATGCATTGGGGGCGGCAGCCGCCTACCAAGAAACCTCCTGGAGCCCGCTGACTTCACTGAAGCGAGCGACGACACCACCAAACCACCAGGAATTTTTTATCTGAGACGTTCATTGATCAGCCCGCGGGAGGTGACCTCAGCTCTCGCTGGCAGACTCGCTTGGACCTTTCCCCAACCTCCGAGCGACGGTATTTGCGATGTTGTGAAGACCGCGTCGTCCTCCCCTTGTACATATCATCTCATAATCACTAACAGTATAGACGCGGCATTGCGCAGGCCTCCCATGGGAAGGGCTGTCGCCTTTCTGCGGTGCCACGGGCTCTCCTGAGCCAATAAAGATTATTATTATTATTATCATTATTATTAGAATACGGGATTAACCATCAACAAATATACGCGTGCCGTGTTTACTCGAATAATAGCGGCGCTTTTTATACAGGCTGTGCAGATGTAAACAAATAAAAAATAATGGCGGAACTTCCGGAAATGGTATGTTACTTCCGGTTGGCTATTATTTTTGCTTGTTTGTGACAGCCCTCAGCCGGTAGCGCACACATTAAACGTCTCACCGCCGAGGACTAACTTCGATACCTCCCGAAATTTGCTTATACTGGGTCGACGTGCCTTCAACTGGTCCCCTGGGTTAAAAGAAATGGCGAATCTGTCGAAGGTACCGTGGACGCATCTTCAGGACTACCTACCGTATTTTCCGGACTACAGTCCGCACCCGGTGTATTGTCCGCAGGGGGAAATTTGGGGTCTAAAATAAAAGATTTTGCTTAGATAGCCCGCACCCGGTGCATAGTCCGCACCTGGTGCTTAGTCGACACGAAAATCTTCTCATAGACGGCACACGTTTACAAATGTCTGCTTTTTAGCTCACAATAAAGCCTATAATGTGCATAAATCATCATTAACATACACTTTCGTGCACAAAATTCGTCCCGTCTCGTCACAATAAACGATCTTGAAAGACATAATTCCTGTATAGTCCGCACGCGTAGATAGTCCGCACAGCCAGAAATTTCAACTTTTAAACATGTATAGTCCGCGGATTATAGCCCGGAAAATACGGTATTTGACTCGCCTGGTCCATTCACCTGATTATGACGGGACACAACCTTAAAACGGCAACTTTTGAGAAGAAAAAAAAAAAAAAACGACTTTTACCATTTTTATTGCAATATCTTAAGTATTTACGGAGAAATAAAACATTTTTGGTAAGCCGACGAGCAAAATCATACGTTTTTGAAATGTGAAGCTTCTATGTTTCCTATTTTCAAACTTCTGTAGCTGAGAGTAAACACTATTCGCGCAAGAACACCATGAAAGTCATGTTTTCACGTAGAAGAGGCTATGCATATGGCTAGGAATCGAAAAGCCCGCCCTGATTGAACACAAAACTGACTAAAACCAGCATTCGTTCACAGAACGTGACATAAGTTTGTGTGCTTTGTATTTCGGTGATGCTTGCCCCGCCCATTATTGCTGATGTTCGTTCGTGTATTGCAAGCATACCGAATTCCTCACTCGTTTCACAATCAATGTCCACATGCTGACAACAAAATGACACCTGAAGAAAGCGTTCGAAGCTCGGACTCACTCAGCAGAGCCATGCAGGAGATCGGGTGTAAGCAGAAGGCACCACCTATGCTCTTGGTGCCTCTTAGTCGCCATCACCACCAGTAAAATCAAAAGTAGTGGTGCGGAAACTTTAGACAGGTTTTTCTCAGTTTCCCTTTTCTTGCAGCAACTTTCGTTTTAGGAAATCCATCATTTCAATGAATCGCTGAATGTATTCTTCGCTGTGGATGTTTCTGAACAAAAATTGAAGGAGGATGCGGCTGAATATTGATTTTTTCTATTTAAATAAAGTTCTTATTGCCAAAAAGTAGAGTTTTGATAAGAAGGAAATGTCCCATTATGGTGGAATGCTTTTTTAATTGACATTTTGCACAGAAAAAACACGGAATTTAAGGTAAGAAATAGACAGCCGCACCCATTATATTTTCTACTTGAGGCTGAAGCTTAGAAATGCTCAATATTCTGCAGCAGTTTTATACGATAGATTTCCTTGCCAAGTGGGGCGACTTACATCAATAGGTGTGTACTATCGGGGAAAAATGAAATGCGAACAGAGGAGCGCGTGGCTCGCGGTACAGGCTGCGCCGCCTGGAAGTGAGCCTAGGGGCGAGGGTGCGTGGCCTACTCCGATGTGTTCACGCCCCTCGCTCAGCGCTCCTCAAGCTTCGGCAGCTCGCCTCTCAGTACGCTGCAAGCATCACCGCTATCTTTGCTGGCTCAGCGCGCGGTGCGAAGAACCTCGCCGCACACGCCGAGCGAGCGAAGATAGCGGTGACAGCTTTCAGCGCACTGAGAGGCGCACTGCCGAAGCTTGGGGAGCGCAGAGCGAAGGGCGTGAACACATCGGAGTAGGCCACGCACCCTCGCCCCTAGGCTCACTTCCAGGTGGCGCAGCCTGTACCGCGAGCCACGCGCTCCTCTGTTCGCATTTCATTTTTCCCCGATAGTACCTCCCCTAGTAGCTTATCGGAAAATTGTCCTACGGAGATGAAATGTCATACAGTGCATTCAGGCAACGAGATGAATAGACCCTCCAAATTTCATCAATATTGAGCGAATGGTTTAAAAGTCGACACTTGAAGGTGGTGTCACCCCTTATGACTTAAATCCTAAAAGTCCCTAAACATGTTCGACTACTTCATGAACGGCGAGGCAACAGCGATGGGCGCCTAGCCCTGTCGGCGCCGATGATACGCGCCGAGCTTCCCCGCAGGGGTCGACGAGCCGGGTCTTGGTTTTAGCAGTCTTCCGAAAGTTTTTATTAGGCTTTCCTTTAGCGCGACACGAGTCTCAGTATAGAGTTTTAGTAAATCGTTCCGATACCTCCGATAGCCCCAATAACGATACTATGCATGCGCAAGGGAGGCGGTGGCAGAGTATCGGGTATCGTTATCGGAGTCATGGGAACGATCTACTAAAACTCTAGTAATGCACACTTTTCTAGTTTTTTTTTTTACTTGCTTGGTTTCGTATTTAAGGTTTCTTTCCCATAGCAACGTGCACGTTGCATTTGCACGTGCCGTAACGGCCATCGTTGTACGGAGGTGGTCGGTCGCGTTGCGCCATCTGTCGGCAGAACATCGAAGTAGCTAGAAGCGTCTGCCAATGCCGTCGTCCTGCGATCACACAGGCTCGGCGGCGTCGGTAATGTTCCTCGCCTCGAGATAATCGAAATAACTTCACTCGTGACATTATGTTCGTGCCGTCACGCATCGGCAGCTTAAAAGGGCGACATTGGGGCATTTCTAGAGCGCAGCTCTCACGGAATCGCTCACTAGTGAACCGAAAGTCGTCGCGCTTTACCGAAACACAAGGTGAACATAGGAGAACCGGAAGTGTTTCTCTCTCCCCGCCATGGCGGCCGGAAGTGGGGCGCACACCTTGTATAAATAAAGTCTGCGTGACTACTTTCTAGTAGAAGATCTAGTTCGCTAATCATCGCATTCAACAAAAGAAGCTTAGCAAAATACGTAAAAAAAACATCCTCATAAAAAGCAAAAAAAAAAAAAAAAATTGCTATTCGCGCTGTGACACTGCGGTAACACGGGCTGCGACACGTTTCACATTAAGCTTCAAATTGAGAGCAGGTGTAATTTTTGCGACTAATAATACCTTTTTTTTAACTTCGTTATTAGTTATATGTCTTTCCTATCTGAAATGCAATCATTCGCTCCATGTGAGAGCTCTGCGGAAAAGTATACCTACGGGGTTCGTCTAGAAACACAAACAGTGCAGCCATTACTCCAGTGAAGACGGCATTTCTCGCGCACGTAGTTTCTCTCCGAGCGGCTTTGGTTAATGTCGGTCATCGCGCCGCAAAGATATTGGCAAGACCCGAGTAACCTGCGGTCACCAACTCTGACCCGCGACGACGGGCACGCTCCTCACGACGTGCTGCCCGCCTAATGTCCGAGCAAGAATTCGCTCCTTGGACGGAACTCGTAAAGGCGTCCCCGTGTACGCCACGCTTGCCCTTACACTCTTAGAAAAAAGGGTCAGTATAGTCCTCCCTAAAGGGAGGAACGCTCTTGACACATATGTTCCTTCAGAAAGGGAGAAACTTTCGTCCCTTAAGCAGGGGAGGAAAAGTTCCTCCGTCGACTGCATCTCATTATGGCGGCCACGAATCGAGCAAATTGAGCTCGGTAAGGCTTAACGAGAACACTAAGTCTATTGCACGAAGCTAGAGGAGCAGGAAATAAAAACGTAACACGAGCTTTCCGCGAACTGTATTTATTTCCGAAGTTTCTTTACCCCTGCAGGTAAAGAAACTTACGTTTCGAAAGCATGCAGTCACTCAGTCTTCTCATCGTCAGCACTGCGATGTTCAACGGAGACAACCGGCACTCAGTTCGCGCACTTTATGTCCTACCTTTGCTATTCCTCGAGCCACAATTCCTTCGTCAACCGTAGCGTCAACCGCACATCACGGAGGAGTGAAAATCATTCGCCCGCAAAACCAAAAGCCGCTCTCAAAAAAAAGCAAATCCGAAGCAACCTCTTGGCTTATCTCAGCACGGTAACACGAAATTTGGCGTAGCCGCGTAGCGTAAAAGGATGTTAAATCGCTTGCCACCAGATGGCAGGGTCAAGCAGAGTAATCGCACGTAGCTAGGCTAGGTGGCGCTAGGTACCGCCCAATTCATGTTTTACAAAAAAATATTTTTATTTTCTTACGCCACAATTGCGTTTCCTTTTCTTCGGAATCTCTAACACATGTAGACACGCTGCGCACACTACAAACATCAGGTCAACATATATTGAACGCATACACAGGCATCGCACATACAAACATCAATACAACAGCACACTACCCCGATCACTAATAGCGAGCCCTGCGTTTCCGTCTTTTATAGTGGTCGTTTTGAACGTGCGGAATTTTTCGGTGACTCCCTAAGCAAAAAAAAAAAATATTCCGAACATGTTCATTTTTTTCCAGCAATGTCATACATCTGAGGCTATTTTTAATGGCTCAGGGGATGAATCTCTTATTAAAAAGAAGACGCTCAATCATGCCATAATTATTTGAAAGCCAATAAATCGAGCCGCTCCAATGTGGTTCCAAGCCATGAGTTTGTTTTCCCGCATGGCCCTTCGTAGCCAGTATTTATATTGTGGTGTTCGTTTTTCTATTTGTGCTGTTCGCGCAAAGCTGCAATTGCCGTCTTGAATTAATCTCTGTAGAGCGGATATCCACTCAGCTGGAAGTGATGCTTGACGGGCACAGAAATCGCTTTTCGATCAACTTGAATGCAGTCAAAGCCGCGACTTCCGACAACTGTTAAGTGTACGGAGCTGCGCCGTTGCGAGCTCGAAAACTTCTAGCGCTCATCCCAGCGCGCCACTTAGAGGGCAGTTTCTACAGGAACCGTAATATATTTAAACAGTAAAATAAAGGATAGCGTTTTTTTTTTTTTTCGATTTTGCCTGTCTTTTTTTTTATGCTAAACTTCCATTATAAATATACGTACTTTCCGTCATACTTTCGTAGTGTTGTCTTTTCCCCAGAGCGCAATCGCTCTCGGGGACCGACAGTCACATTGGCCACTGTACGATAGGAGCTTACCGTTCAGACCAGCGTTCCAACATGACTATCCACACGTCGATCGACTGCACCTAATCCCTCAAGTGGTTTTAAACTCTTTAATGTAAAGCGGAATGTCATCCTGCGACACCCCGGCCCCTCCGATAACGGCCCGACCAGCGGCATCAATGCCCGACAGTTTACGTCATCTCATCTTGTTGTTACACCACTGATACGCGAACACACGGTCACATCGGCGATAATTCCAGTCTTCTGTTCACAACCCACAACACTGCCATCACGATGTCGCTGACACGAAGAAATACAGAACCACGTTAACGATGTTGCTGACACGCAGAAGAATCACGTTGAACGCCGGTTGGCACTCGGCACGGGACAACGGAACCGAACTCGGCACGGAAAGCACCCAGGCAGCCGGCAGGAAAACCTGCCTTCCTTGGACGCAGTTCCCGCGATTTCCATAACGTCGAAAACGTCGACACATTTCCTCGTGGTTTCGCTGCTGTAGTTCCGCGTGTGTCCCGCAAATTGGAGACGGCCGTCTTACCCAGTGTATGTAGCTCTGCTGGCACTGCTCCGGAATTTCGCTGTCTCTAGCGGCTTCGTTAGCTCATTTGATAAAATTAGTGGTAAAAACGTCAATGCAACCGAAATGTTCTGCACGTTTGGACTAGAAGACGGAATTACAGGCGGCCTTCGCTGCCGCTGAAGCTCAATCAACTCAACATTAATTTATTAAACAACGTGCGCGATGTGCTCGAAAAACGAAACCGAAAGAAGATGGGTCGGGAGGGCGAAAGCTTTCTCCGGTCTGCCTGGAGGAGGAAAACGTCTCGGAGAATAATAAGGACTTTAATTTTCCTTTCATCGGTCTGGGTTTGTTTATGTGTGTTTTGGTAAACAAAAATAAAAAAAAAAACTTTACAAAAAAAACAAATAAACAAAAAAAAAAACACTTTCCAGGGGATCGAACCGTTGACCACTTGGTCAGTAGCGCGATGTTCTACCCCTGCGCCAACTGAACAAGGAGGAACGCGCCCTCCTCCTTTCATCTGAACTGCCGTTCCTCCCTTCTCTGGGCAACTTGTCCGCAACAAGGAGGAACAGTCGCTTTTGCTACCTTTCTCCTCCCTTTTTTCTTAGAGTGTACGATGGACCGCAGCGGACGCTACAGGTCACCCCAGGCCAATCTAACGCTGTGAACGTATCACGTGACTACACGCCCCGCGCGTCCTTTTCAAAGATCACGTGACACTCACGAGGCACTAGATTGGCTTGGATGGCTCGTGGCGTCCGCTGCTTTCCATCGTAAGGTGAACCGGAGCACGTATAGGGGGTGCATTCTACCGCCGCCGACTACAACAGTTCCCGCGCCGCTCAATCTAGTGGAAGTAAGCGCGCGGGGGCAATTCTCGGAGTGCGTCCTCATCAGCGTCGGCTTGCTTGGAGCTCAATTGGCCCAAATCTCATTTGAGATGGGGAAATGGATTAATAAACCGACGAGGTTAAGCTGAAACAGTGGCGTACAACTTGGAATATTCTGGCACCGTGTACACGCTGTCCTAATGAACCGAAGGCTGCGCTAAAAATCAATCCACAGAAATACACTCATCTAATGAGACTACACCGTTAAAGGGGCGCGAGACCACTTTTTGAGATAGTCTATTCGTGGTCGTAACCCAGTCAACTGGCTCTAAGCGTCATAAAAAAAAAAAAAACGTTCAGGTGTGACCGACTTTTTTTTATCAAAATCGGCATAAAAATGTCGATTACCTCGGAACTAGAGCCACTTCATGAGCTACGCTAGACAGTGCGTTCCCTCATCTGCTAGTGGGCGCCACCATCTTGGTGCTTAGTCCAGAGCAGGCGCCACCGTCGATCGCCACAATTAAAATAATGCGAATTCCTCAGCTTAGGATACGGTGTTAGAAAGATCAGGTACTGAATTGTTTTGCTCTATCGCGAACAGTTTTAACATTTCTGGAGGACGGAAAGGCGTTTCCTGCGATTTCAGATAAAGCTTCGGATAACTGGCAACCAGGATTTTAAGCACCAAGTCGACTAAAGTGTGGTTACTCCGAAGCATAGCCTATTTAGTAGCTCTACTCGAAACTATCGCACACACCATTCAGAGGGCGCCATTGCGCGACGAAGGGCGGCGCTCTGCCCTTCCTCGTCCAATGGCGCCATCTGGTATGGATGTTCTGATACCGATTTTAATAAAAAAAAAAAAAAAATAGGCCACGCATGAAGATAATGTACGGTTTTGCAGGATGCTCAGAGCGTATAGATCAAGTTATGACCACAAATAGAATATCGAAGACAGTGCTTTAGTGTCCTTTTAAGGAGCAGCACACAGCTCATACATCCTACAAAAGACACGGTGTTCGCAGCAAACACATAATAGACCTCTCGCAAAATCGAAGCGATCCCAGCGCGTTGTGCCGCGCAAAGCATCTTGGGAACCCTTTAGCCACTGTTTCGGCTTCGATTGGCCAACCTCGCTTCATGACATCCCGCCACGACCAAATACAGTCTTTGAATTTTGTAATGTGTGACTTTTCTTAAATTTATAATACTTCAGGTATTGCCTAGCAATACGGATAGAATGTTGGGGCACGTTTTGGGGCGCTCCCGACACGTTATAGTTTGTGCGCAGGTGAGCACAGGACTACGGTAGCACGTGGAAGAAGAAGTACACTGGGCCGGTCATTCTGGTCTATCGTCTTCTCAATGCCCTATAAGGTCCCTCAATGAGCCGGGAGGGTTATGCCCTCCCGGCTCATGCCTCTGGAACGGTAGCCAGGTCGCCAGAAAAATACGCGGCCGGCCGTACTCCTACACCTCGCTAAACATAGGCAGGTCCTTACGCAGCCGCTGGAGGTTCGTGTTTCAATTGGGGTTCACATCAAGACGAATGGGTGCAGTGCGCGCGAGCGCTAACTTCATTCAACGAGGAATCGAAACCGAAACCCACTCCTTCCTATGGAAAAAGAAGTTTCACAATGCAACGCGAGCAATGTTATGTTAGTGATTTTTCGGAAGTAGCCTATTATCTGCCGAACGCGGCTCAAGCAACTTTAAAGCGTGTTTTCTTCCTACCTGCGCGTGCTTTGAACACACCTGCAGATAGCTTTTGTATGAGCAATGTGACAAGACCCGTAAAACAAGCAAGAAACTCGAATCAAAAAGTGTCTGCAAAGCTTTTTTGTTTTTACAGCGGAGCAGTTAAAGGACAATCCCGCTCAATTCCGAAAAATTTTGGCTTACATGTGATTCCATTTCACAAAGCACCACTAAACAGCTCTACGTCTTCGGATTCGCGAAATGTGGAATATTATTTGTGTAATCTTAATTTAAACGTCAGCTGATACCGAAACCGAAACTTTGGTTGCGTCAGGCAACATTAGTCTCGTGTCGTCAGAGTCATGGTCACGTCACGTCGAACCACGTGGTCTTGTGACGTTTTTTTGGGGGGGAGGGGGGGGCGAGCGAGGGACAGAACACGCGACGCGGGCAGTTCGCTTCACACGGCGTGAACGGTGAGGGCCCGGGGGAGAGGGGGAAGGGGAGAAGACGAAAGAGGATGAAACCGGAGATGAGAAACAAGTGCGATCTAGCATAGACAGACCGATAAGCGCGCAGGGCAGCCCAAACTAGCGCATCCGCGTTACGGTGATCACGTGGACGCCGTTGAGCCGACACCGGGAGGAGAAACTCATGACGTCATCGTTCAATTTCGCTCTGAGAAGTAAAAACAAACAAAACGAGAGAATGACGTAGACATGCCTCTGACGTAGTGGCTCAATGTCGGCCGCTCCAACTCCGTGGCATTGACTGCGCTGATGACTGCGCCTCACGTCGCACGCTAGAGTTGGCAGATTTCGGCGAGTTGGCAGATTTCGGCAACTTGGCTCATTTGAAAGCTCGCTGGCCAGTTTATAAAATATATAGACGGGATTAAAGGGATACTTCAACGAAATTTGAAATATTCCCGTCGTGTTCAAAGGTAGGTTGAATATGATCCACAATATCCGTAAATGACAATCGCACGTTTGTATTTTGAGCCTGGTGGCTGTATTTTTCGTTATAAAAGGCCCACTCTGGCAAGAAATCGGAGAAGGCCCAGCGGAGACCACGTGACATCAACGCAATCGTGACGTAGGTCGTCTCAAGACGAGCAAAGCTACGGCGAGGCTGACGTCGAGAGGATGGCCTAGTCGTTCCAGCCACCGAAGCGTCTGCTTTTGTACGAATTTTGAGTGACGGTTTAATCTTCTGTAATCTTGTAGGGGGACAATAGCGACTTCTGCGACACACAAAAGGCATTATCGGGGAGAGGGGAGTTCCTCCTGCCCCGCTTCTCTCGTCGTGGCCGGAGGTGAGACAACCTCCGTCACTAGCTGTCAAGGTTCCTATAGTCAGTTACAGGTTAAGAAGGTAGCGGCAAATGCCCCTCAAAGGGAATCGGATATCCCTCCGCCACCTTCGCATCCAATAGCGTCCCACCGTTTCCGTGACGTCGCGGCCAACGCGCGAGGAGGGTCTTGCCTTTCTGTACATATATGTTTTATCTTTCGACTTTGACTTAGCATTGTGGAAGCCACGAAAGGGAGATTAGAGTTCTCCCCCACCGACGGAAACAAATGCGACCTTCGGGGATTAGCTTCCCCCCCGATGGATACAAAGGCTGCTTTCAGGGGCTCGGTTCCCTCTCCGATGAATACAAAGGTCGCTTTCTTAAAAAGTGGGGTCGGAGACAAGTGGGAATCCATTGAAGCGGAACAAGGAGCGTTTCCAGTGAACTCTTCTTTCGACTGCGGAGAGATTTGAAACGGGCGCATCACACTTGTGGGAGGAGCTTCTCCTACCTTCTTGACTTGTAACCGACTATAGACGGGCATTACAAGCGAGGCGTTAGTGACATCCACCAGGTGCTCTTTGCTAATCGTTTAGTTCGTTTTAAAATTCCTTTTTGTGACTTTTTTTAACAAGATATTGGTATGTTCGATGTGATGCTGGTCCTTTGAACACATATAGACCAAAAAATGAGCGCCGAAATTTCGTTGTAGTATCCCTTTAAATCGTAATATTTGACATGTGGTCTGCCTATATGATACTGAAGAGGGCTGAATAGCTTTTTAACTATCAAAAATGAAGCGGAGTCGTGTCTCCGCAAAGAAATGAAGACACCGAACTCTGGACACCTACCGCCATCTATGAGCGACGGCGGCAAGCCACGTAACTGGTTGCCGCCGTCGCTCATAGATGGCGGCAGCCGTTCTACTCTGGCTTGGCGACTTGCGGCCGGCCATTACTTTCCATTGTACAGCTCCGCTGGTCTTCCTTCTTCACCAGAGTGGAAAGGCTGAAATTTTTTGCATATAACGTATTAAGAAAGTGATTACGGCTTTCGATGAAGACGATGAAGCGTCTGACGTGCTACGCGCGAGCCTTCCCCAGCATCGCACCCTGCGGAATGGCCTTACGCCTGATTCACAAGGTGCGATTTTACATGCAATTTCGCAGTTGCAAAGTCGCTCGTGCAAGAAAGGGGAAAAAAAAAAAAGCCTCGCGGAATTTGCAGTGCCCGACGTCGCAGCTGCGAATTCGCGAACAAAATCGCGCCATGTGAATCGGGCTTCACGCATAAATTTTCTATACAAAACGTCGACTCGTGGGGCCGCGAGGGAAGGCTGCACCCGCATGCGTTCTGGAAGCAGAGGTGGGCAAACGGAGAAGAAATCCTCGCCTTAATTATGCGGGTCCCCAAAAGCGCCGCAATCATCCGCCGTCAATCCCTTCGAGGAAGCGCCTAACGCTGATCTCATCGGCGCCGTCGGAGACTCACTAGGCTTTCGGAGAATGTTTCTTTTCACGTTCTTTTCCCAGAAGGGCGTCTGTTGCGGCGCTTTGTGTCGCAATTGTTTCCTCGTGTTGCTAACGGACCTCTTGGGACGGGAACGGCTTCTACTTGCGATTGTTTGCGGGGCCGTTTGCACTCGACAGCGTAATCTGGACCACCATTTCGTTCTCTCTCTCTCTCTTTTTTTTTTTTATGGCGCTCTTGATTTTGGCTGGGGACATTGTGTCGCGGCAGAACCGAGAAATACAATGCAATTAAGTCTGCTGTTATTAAAAACAAAAACAAAAACGAGCCGAAGTCTTTGCGCTGCATTGTCGAATGTTCGAATGTAATTCGACGTTTGATATAAGGCCAACTCTCATTTACTTTTTGCGTTCAACGTTTAATTAAATTTTTATTTTTCTTGCGTCAAGTTGTTCCATGTTATTACAGTTATCATGTACTCGCCCGGCTTCTGGAGTATTTTTGCATCCAATAGGAAGTGTGTAACATTCGTTCTGGAGCGAAATGTCAAGCTTTTGCGCGCTGATAAGGTGTCCGTACTAAAGCCTGAGGCAACTCACAAAAAGCGAATGCTGTGATTTGCTATTTTGTGTATCGCCTAGGAACGTTCGAAAAACTTAAATGTTTTCCTATTGATTCGTAAGCGACAACTGTAGCTTTAATTATGTAGCATAAACAAGACCAAGCGACGCAGAGACTGACAATCGTTGGACGCTTTCGGGAACAAACCTAAAAACGTTCAAAAATGTGATTTTGTGTTAACATGTCCAGCGTTGCTTCAAGCCGTACATAAGAGGACAAACCACACCCTACCGATGTAAGCACATCTTTAAAAAAAAGAAGAAAAAAAACGCCGGATTACATGGTATAATAATGATGGATATTTATTGATGCCCACGAACAGCCACATGCCTTCCCGGTGGTGCATCACAACAAAGACCAAGGAGAAACATATGCACAACATCACATACGAACATTATAACCGAACAAAAGAAGTTAGATATTTAGTTATAACTCTGATAGATGCGGTACATGCGGCATCATCCCCTTGAGGAGGCTTACAATTTAAAACCACTAAATACAAAACATTATGAGCTGTACTGGTAAGTCGGTTACAATGAGCGAAGTTGTTCACACAAACAAAATCTAGCAAATGAAATGCTGATTTAGTTGCAGAATCACTGGAAGTAACTGTTTCAGAATGCTACGCCACTCGCGGGAGGTTAAAATCGCCACATTTGCAAAGTTGTAAACTCGGTAATCAAACGCAGCCATTACAGACCCCAGGGTATCGGCAAGATTACAAAACGCAGGCGCAGAAAAATGCCGGAACGGGTGTTTCAGCTGGCGCTGTCCGCAGGTGTACAGGGTTTACGGCGAGGCATGTTTTGATAAGTTGCACACCTCTGTGGATACCCCCGCCGTACCCAACTGCGCGGCGCCGAAATTGGCGAAGGGGGACATCGCCGGCGATCTTCGGTTGCTGTGTGCTCCGTCACAGTATCGCTACTTGTAACCAGCCAACGTAGTGCGCCCTTTGTCGCTATGCGTCCTATCGCCAAGCCTCTCGAAATATACCCCCCGCCGTCATCTCTCGACGCTTGCAGAAGCTGTTTCCTAGCCAGTTTCCGCAGTCACTGGTGCTGTGGCGCCATCCCGTGGCGACGTTGCTAACTTTGTATACGTGTGCTCCAAACCAGCCCAAGGTCAGCGCACGCACCATGTAACTAAAGCTAATGCATGGAAACAGGCGAGAGAGCTGAGGCGTCCTTCGGGAACGAGACAAATTTGACAAAGCCCCTTTACAAGTTCATTTTATACACGTCACAAGGGTACCTAATCTCTCACTCACCGCCCAGACAGCCAAATTCTCCTTATCTCCTGACGGGCGCAACAGAGCGAGACTGGCTTCTCTTCCCGAAACTTAGCAACGCTTGGGTGACGAGAGGAGACAAGCCGAGAGAAGTCGACGCGGAAAGACCAGAAGAAGCGGGGATTCCTGCCGAGCGTCACTTTAGAGCAAAGCCCCCGGAAAGCCGAAACTACCGCCGAGGTGAGACGGTGGCGACGGCGGATGGCAGAGGCGCGGGCACGCACTCTGCCAGAGAGAAAGGAAACAGGTGCGATGGAGTGCTCGCGCGTTTCCGTCGTCAGCGCGGATGTGAAGAGAGAGGCGACGAGTGAGAAAAGAAGGCCGAGCTCCGGTTCATCGTCGCTCATACGCCGGAATCCGCGAGAACCGAAAACAGTGTCTCGGAATGGGAGCCAAAAGAAGTTCGCTGGGCGGGAATGTACAGGAGATTGTTTCCCAACCTTGTTTATCCGTACCCTTTCCGCTTTCTTTGCTTTATCCGAGGTGACGCAGTTTTACATTATCTTGATGCACAACCAGTTGAACATAAAAACCTAATTCAACGGTAAGAAAAAACAACAAAAAACAAAAACAAAAAACAACAACATTTTTTTAACGTTGGTAAAAAAAAAGTGTTTAGGCGTCGAACTACAGCAATAGGCAAGCATACGGGCTGATTGTCTGAGGAATGTAGCTATCGCCCCTCTATCAATTCTAAAGTCACAATTCTCCGCGGGTACTTTTTGAAAACCACCGGCTGATATTGAGGTCGTTCGCTCACGAGCGATCCAAAGATAAAAAGAAACAGACATAAAGGTCACGCCAATTGACACGGAGCACTGACACAATCCAAAAACAAAACAACAAAAATAAAAGAAGCGCTAAAGCAGAGCCCGGAGCTAGCGCGACCCTAAGCACCAGGACGAGCCTGCAGGCAACGAACTCTCCCTGCTAGCCGTCACCGCAGAGGCAAGAGCAACAAACAGCGGCGCAGTCATCTTCCGGCGACGGTCGGCCAAGAGCCCTCTTCCCTAATGGGGACGCATTCGTCTCCGACGGCCAAGAGCAAGGAGCAGCCGCGTGGCCGACTCGACAGCGCCTTCGAGTGAGTAATGGCTGTGTGCGCAGAGAAGGAGCCCCGGGCAGCAGCGTGCCGCGCGTAGGCCGCCCTCGGCAGCGCTGCACAGGCGCTGGCGGGCCCCTGCACGTACGCGCCCGCACACAAGGCGTGGCAGGGGGTCCGTGAGGTGAGGCACGCGCATGTTTGGAAAGAAAAATGGCCGGAGGAGGTATGGGACAGCGGCCTCCCAACCGCCGTGTCCCTCTAGACACGCCGAACAGCCGAGGGTGCCAGGGCGCGAGGTGAACCCAGTGGACGGTCAGGAATTCCTTTCTTCGGACTGCGGATCTTCGAATTCGGAACTTCGCCGCAAAAGGGTGGCGGCGGCTTACTGAGCCTGGGAATTCGTCGCTGCTACTGCTGAAATAGCGGTGTGAACTGACGCAAAAGACAGATGGGTCAGCTTTGCAGGGCAATCTATTGTTAGTTTCGGTTTCAATAAAAACTAAAACGTTAGCTTAAAACGAAAAAAATGTAAAAAAAGTAAATTCGTGGAAATGGGGCGTGCTAGTAAAGTTACGGTCAGGGATGGGCAAAATACATGCAATAATGTATCGAAATACAAATACAGAATACTTCGTCAAAATTGTATTTAATTACAAATCTAATTACATTTCCAAAAAAGCATTTAAATACAAGATACAAATACAACCAAATGTATTTGGTCTCCTCCAAATACTTTTCCAAATACATTCCTCAAAATTTGCGTCAGCGACTTCATGGTACCTGCAACGGGTTTCTGGGTATCTCATTTTAATTTTGCATATACACACACGGGAGTTAGAGTGCGAGGCTCTAGTAACGTAATAGAAATATAGTCACAAAAAAAAAAATGTAATCAGCTTGGACGTAATAGGTGAAAAAAGTACAGAGCTTAAAGGAGCTTTTTTTGTCGATTACATTTTGGTATAGGCCAACAAAGAACCGAGACGACCAAGACGCGCAGCACTAGCTAGAGAATTTTTATTGTTGCAACTCGCACCAGTTACGAAAATCTGGACGACCCGCGCATGTAGAATGTTCCAGGCAAAAATATGGATGGAAATCAGGCTGGAAAGCATCACAAGTGTTGTCACAGGCACTTATTTGGCCAGTCTGCCTGTGAACGTCGATTTGGTCACTATTCTTGCCCTGGACTAGCACGGTCGTAATCACAGTCACCAAATGCTTGTGCTTGATTGAGAGGCACTGCATTCGGTGCAGAACATAGTTTTCTTCCTGCTCTGGACAGTGACAATAAATTTGAGGGATGTATTTTAGCCCACAAAATTGTATTTAATTACAATTGTATTTGAAATACCCACGTTTTAGTATTTAAATACATACGTCAAATACATTACCCAATTTGTAATTAAATACAAATGCAGAATACACAAAGTATTTAAAATACGTATTTCAAGTACTTGTATTTGAAATAATGCCCATCCCTGGTTACGGTGTTATAGAATAAATACATAAATGACGAGGACAAGACGTGTCGTCTTGCCCTTTTATGCAATTAACCTATAACACCGTAAAAGAAAAAAAAAAGTAAAGGCACACAGTTTCAAACTTCTTACGCAGTGCCGACAGGCCGAGGAACGGTCTGGTTCACGGTGACCTGGTTTTACCCGTATGGGAACAGTAGATAGAGAATCGGAGTCAACATGGCCGTGCCAGCAGCAGCTGAAGAACCGACAGTCCACAGTTGGAAATCCTTACCTGCAAAAGACAAAAAAAGCAAGTGTCAACATCCGAGACGGGAAGCAGAAAAGGAAAGCGCCCGGGGCCAAGCGGAGCGACTGCTTGCGAGCACCGCGGGTTGTCTCAAGAGCGACCGCGGAACAAGCGCGCAAAAGAAGCGGAAGCGATGCCATTATGTGCAGCGCGATGCTCGAGGACATTCGCCGCGACCCGCACTGTCCACCGTCTTGAATTGTTCCCCGTCCGAAAGTATCCAACCCGCAGGCAATCCGCCAGTCCCCGCAGTACCACGCTCAGCGCAAAGCTATAAGCCTATAACAGAATAGTGGACGCTGCACGATTGGTGGACCTCCGAAAGCACCGTCACGTGGTGCGAAGACGAACGCCGATGGGTTCGGCCAGCACGGATAGCTCGCACTTCACTGTCCCCTTCGGGGTTCACCGAAGCTCGGCTATTGCCCAACATTCGAGACGGGGCTCGACCAAAGACTGTTTATTCGGAGCTTTCTCGTCGCGGACCGAAGAAGATTGGGTGCCAGAAAATCGGCTGACAGAAACAGTCGGAGAATATGTTGTTATTTCTTGGCTCGCCATCGGCGCAGTAGTATGCGCCGAATGCACCGCAGTGACAGGTTCGTGGTTGGACGGGCGTACCCGTGCGCCCCCCTGTGTTCGCGCGTCTGCGCTGTTTGTAAGAGCGCATTTTTGGGCGTGCATGCGTGCCTAGCACCAACCTCGAATCGTAGACGCTTCGTTGATGAAAGAGGACGGAACAGATTCTGATGTTCTCCGAGGGCCAACGAAGGCCCTTTTAGGTTCATTTTTGAACAGGTGATATTTGACTGTATGGCGTGGATGCACTATACGACGCCAAACACACCCGTCGAAGACGCGTACCAGCCACTGTGGCGTAAACAAGCCGAATACTCGGGCACATGGTTGCGCATTATGCGGACCTATACAGCTGTGCCGTTGGTGCACGCTGACGTCTCATTTCTACGAAAGTTTGGGACACGCTATAGCGCTAATGGACCAGAAATAAAATATAACTGAAAGACAGTCTGCAGACTGTCTTTCTCATTTGATGTACGAGAAGCGTGACTGTGGCTTTACGACACCCTCGCCGTTGCCATGCAGTCTCATTCGCATAAAGGTCAGTGGCACTGAGTGGACTGACACAACCCCCAACTTCTAGAAGCTGGCGTCGCTCAGAAGCTGTCAGCGAAACCCCGTCACCAGGGCGTTCATTTCAAATTTTAAACGGTTCTCCCGACGCTGCGCGCAGCCCAGTCTGTCCCCGCGCGGCACAGTCAGCACTGCACAGAGAGGGAGAGAGAGAGAGGGAGAGAGAGAGAGAGAGACGAAATGTCCGAGCGCGCCCAGGGCGCCGGCTGCGGGTGCGGCGATCTCGTAACGGGGCCGAAATTAATGAGCCTTCGCTCCCTTCCCGTGCCGGAGCGTCGGCCGCCGACGGGGCACAATGAAAGATGAAATCGCACGGGTGCTCGCACAAATGAAGGCGGCAGGGCCCCCTTCACCGCGCCGACGCAATGTACGCACGCACACGAACGCACGCACGCACGCGCACACCGGTGCACGCGTTGCAACCATGCGGAAGGCTCGTTATTCATGGTAGCCCAAAACGGCCTTAATTAGACGCCCCTAATCTCAATCGTGGAGGCTGCCAGCCAGCGCAAAAATAAAGGCTGACGGGCGTCTGGCAGGACGCCGGGCAAAACTAGGGTCCGAGAAAGTACACACACACACACGGAGGGAAGCCGGTAACTTTCATCGAGTAGAGTAATTTGGGGAGGCACTTCCCCGATGCTGAAACCAAGGCATGGCTTGTGTCTGTTTTTTTTCTTTTTTCCCCCTCGCTGTTTTTTTATTTATTTTATTTTTTTGTGCGGCGCGCTTGCTAGTACGGTAAGCTAAGTGATGACAGCGCAAAAATGCAAGTTTCACGGCACCGCGAACGCTTTAACTCCTTGGGAACGAGATGGCGAATCGCCAGGATGAAACCCCACAGTTGGATCGAGCGGGACTTCGTGGGAAGAAGTAATTTATTATAGTCCATCAAGAACAAAGACGTGATGCTGCGAACAGATTAGGTAATAAGGTCGTTGTCAAAACGCGTTCAACAGCAACATACGCGGCAAAGGCGACCGCGGTGTATACACCCTATATTAAGGAAAAATCACCGCCTGCAGCCTACTGGGCTATACCGCCACCCCGTCTGTATGGGAGTTTTTTTTTTAATTTTATTTTTTTAAGCGTGTGCAAGTTTAGCAAGACGTACCAACGATGATAAATGCCATATACAGACGAACACGCGTTTTATATCGCGGCGCTACCTCTCAACGCTAGCTGAAATGTGCGCGAGTGTGCGTGTGGAGAATGATGCAAAGCTCCTACAGGTGTTCTCGGCACCGAGTACGGCGAATGAGTCAACCAACATAGAGTAACTCTACATGCTCCACTCCAGCAGCGGTAAAGCATTCGATCTAGTTTATAAACAAGAATACATTCGTAGTTAGTCTCTTTTTATTTATTGTTCAAACTTCAACATTGAAGCATCTGGAGTGCGAGTGTGTGTCTACTTGCACAAAGTATCGTTATGAGCTGGTCGTTTCTGAGCGGCGTTAACGAGACCCATAAAACATGCCGATAAAGATAAGCTGCATTTGTATATATATATGTATATAAAAATTAGAACGAAAGATGTGTTAGCACCGCAGCGCTAAAATGAAAATTAACTGGGGGCCGTCGAGACCGAAATGTGCGAATCACAGACCCCGCTGAGCGTACACAACACCAGACAACGGCCCGTAAAGAAATGAAGGACCGCAAAATAAAATTTCTTCCGGCTTCGTTTAACCGACGCCATTAAAGAAACACAGTGAAGTTAGAGAAAAAGAAACGAAAAAGAGCATAAGGGAGGTTCAAAGCTTTCTGGCTGCTTAAGTGAATTACGAGAACAAAAGCGCTGGAAGACAGGTTTTTTTCTATCTTCCCGCCGCGCGTGTGCGCTTCCCCGCTACCCGGAGAGGAAAAAAAACGTCGTTGCCTGCAGAGCCATTGCTCCAGGCCCATTCATTCCCGAAACTTGGCTCCTTTAAAGTCCCTTCTCCCCCTATTTTTCTCCTCTTCCGCCCATATTTCCTTCTCAACCAAACACAGAGATCTTCCCATGCCGTATTTCTTCATTAGCTCCCACGAGCGGGGTTTGCGCCGGCCGCGCCACCGTCACGCGGCGGATAAGAGCACGGCCACCATCTGACGCGCACTCTGTTCAGAGAGAACGTGATTTCGGATTTCAGAAGTAACCGAAGCGCAAGCCAAGATTTCTTGCCGGGAACAGAGCCACGAAGGATTCAAATTCCTAAACGCCTCCCGACATTTTCTTCCCACCGTCGCCAACGGTCCAGACCGCGGTCTGACGGGCCACCCCTTCTTTCGCTTTACGCTCAGCCACCCTCAATCATATTGTGACATCCAAACCATTACGTTATTAATGTATTTCAGTCTCAAGGCACAATATGGACTAAAAAATATTATAATAAAATAATGACTTCCGTTTTTGTTGTTAGATGAGACTGCTCCTTGCCATGTCCCTTCCCCTGGGAATTCGCTAGCTCAATGTCAGCAACGACTACAACAACCAGTTGTCGGACCGCGGTATATTTTGAGTGCTTCTAACCAATGGATGCATGCGATTAAGGGGAAATACCCCAAGGCTGGCGTCAACTGTTAACATCCGTCTGCTTCCAATGACGGCTATCTTCTTAACTTAGTTGGTAGTGAGCTTCGCCACAGTCCTTGGAGAGGTTCCGGGATCCATTCCCGGACCAGGCGGATATTTGTTTTTTATTTATTTATCCTTTTTTTTTGAGCAGCCATTAATCGTTTATAGTCGACCTCCTCTCGAGCGCTCGCTCTCCTAAAGTGGAAAGGCCTGTCGCGGACAATAGAGGGCGCAAGTTGCTCTACATTTCAGGTGGGAGTAAATCTATTCTTGCATGATCTCTCAAAGTGTGTAAAACGTATTTCTCAGTGTGCCTCGCGTCATGCGTACAAGAAACTGCGAAACATTCCTATCAGAAAATAATGCAAATTTGTAGAGCCATCGATAAGGGTGTCTTTATCGGCAGCGAGCGACCCGCGGTTATACGGTAGCAGGGCATGCGAACGACAGCAGCAAGAAAGAGTCGGGGTTCTCAATTACGCTCCCAGCCGACTGAGCGAAATAAAAAAAGGCCGGTTTCCAATGGAGAGAAAAGACGGGGCCAGGGCTTTCACCGAGGGCTAGGGGCATAAGGAGCTCAGAACTGGACTGCGACAGCTGGCAATGGACGCCAAGGACCACTGGCGAGTACTGACCACACAGTGAACAAAATCCAGACTCAAAACGAGAGAAGAAAAAAAAAAGTATATTTTCTAAACTATAGTATAGACTGTAGAGGACTGTGCAACTGAAGTTTCGCCGCGCATACGCAGCGCTACTCCTCCCCCTGGCGATGCGCGCTCATACTTGTGAGCAGTACAAGGAACAGACGACGCGGGAGGCTGGTGCGCTTGTCGTGCCGGCCTCGCGCTTCGTAAAGTAATGTACCGAATGAAAAAGGGCAGGGCGCAAGGTATTGTTGAGTAGTTAAATGCCACAGCATCGCCAATGTACACAGAAAGGGAAATATGCGTCTCCCGAAAAGGTGTATACACGGTTCCTGGGAGGTGATTCAAGAAAGATCGCCAGAAGCATTAATAGCCAGCTGTGGGGAGGACAGGGTTAATTATTGCTTCTCTATTTTGTCGCATGTTTCAGTAGTGCATCTACGCTAGACTTTTCGTGGATCACACAAAAGAGCATGCAAGAGTCAAAAAATACACGGAATCAAAAGATAATCTCGTCTGTGCCACTGGGCAAAAATGGCGGCGTAGAAGGAACACTTCGTAGCGCTGTAATATTGAAAGAAACAAAATTATGCAGCATGTCTTTTTTCAATAAACAGAAGAATATGGTGGAGAACTTTCACTATAAATGTCAAAAAATCTAAGATTTTAAGTGTTTTTCTTTTTAATTGACTTCTGAAAATTTTTAACTTAGTATTAGTACAAACTTGGAGGAACATAAAAATTTTAACTTTACGATAAAGAAATGATTGGTATATCACTCCAAAGAACGTTTTACTGAAGATCTATGATATAAAATTTAATGTTATAGCTGTTGAATTTCTTTTAGATAACGGCTCGGAAATCTAGTGACCAAACGTCAAAGGAGCCAATGTTTGCGCATCTTTGACGAAACCAACATAACCTCCACAATGCTGTACATACTGAAATCCGTAGTTCCCATGATCTATTATGAGCGTAAAATATTTGAGATTTTTGATATCTGCAAAGTTTGCGCAGTAGCTGTCGCCAAACATGACAGAAACGAAAACTTCAAAAATAAAATACGCCGTTCTATCGTCCTTTTCTTTTCTCTTCAAATATTACGTTCTTATTTCTTTTTTTTTTCTTTTTGCAGCCTCTTTTCTACACATGTTCTACACATGTTGAGGAGTAATACACACAAAAAATTAACAAAAACAAAAAAATACGTTTGCATTCGCGCGCATGATCTTATCTGAACAAAGCCTACAATCGTTCCAACCCTATTCGATAGTACGGCGTCGGCTTACAATAAGTTGATAATCGCGCCAAGAAATCAAGAGAGAGCTCGCTCAAAAAAGGAAGCGTTCAAAACGAAAAAAAAAAAAAAAAAGAAATAACAAGCTTCACGGGCACTGACTTACTGTCACGAGAGAGCTCGTCGGGGATCTGTTGAAAAGATACAGTGCAGAACACGGTGGCGTAACTTGTACCGATAAGCCGCACGCGATGTATACTCCTCCGGAGTATAGCAGGTGCACGAACACAGTTTAGTCTTAGCAGGATAATCTCTCACAACGTGCGAACCCGCATTCCAAAGACCGCGCACAACATTTCGACCAGAACAAGGAGCGCCAGGCAACAAGGAAAATGGTTGGGCGGGAGCACGAAGCCGAGCATAAAACCGCTACGCCGCCGAAACATTCGAAGCATCCGAGCTTAATTCAATTTTTAAAAGGTCTTAAAAAATTTAAAAAAATTCTACGCGCGCGCATTCCTAGCGGTGCATATGCTACGGCGACGGTTCCCTCAAAGCGCGAAGAGCGCCGGCCATGGAGTCTAAAACTCGCGAACCACCCCCAGGCGATTACGCTCTTCACCGTTACGCGATCACTAAAATGAAAAAGAAAGATATATTAATGAAAAGTGCGTAGAAGGGAACGGAACAGCGATGCATACGAGACCGTGGCACATCGAAGGTTGCTTCACGAGGCGCGTGGGAAGAGTGCACGCTGCAGTTTGGGAATTTCAAAGGCTCCTTCGCGTGGATGAGTCCAATGAACGTCTGGTCGGCATTCCGCGCCAAGAGCCCCGTTCAATGTAGCACGTGTGTAACGGAGGGGCACCCGCGGGGGTCGCGAGTGGGAGGGGTCCTGGTTCGAGCGCCCCTTCTGTGCACGTGCGGCAGCGGGCCAAAGTAAAACAGGAGGTTCTCGCGTCTCCCGTAATTTTCAGAGGTAATCTCATTTTGAACTCCAGGAGGAAAAAAGAGGGAAAAAAGACAGTAGCGTGCGGCGTATTTAGTACACGCGTGACGGCACAGCTGAACACTACCACACTACTCAGCAGCAAGAATGTATGACGTGGAGAGGAGCTGAGATTCGACAATACACAAGTTTAGGCCAAAAGGACCGTGCGTTTTTTTTTTTTTTTTGTTTTTTTTTCCTTCGTGGATTTGCTTTTATTTTTCGCCTTCCAGTTTCGAAGCGTGCAACGCTTTCAACGCATATGACCGCGGAAGTTTCGGGGCTGGTTTTATCCGCGCCATTTATGTATGTTGCGATGTGTGGTGGCCGTCGTATTTACGCTGCACTATTCTCTTTCATTGCAAATATAATTCCATTTTTTCTTCTTTTTCTTATTAGGTGGGGAGTGTTGCTGAGCAGCGGGCGGACAAAGATAAAAGAAAACACATACACACACAACACACACACTCACACACGCACGCACGCACACCAGGAGTATTATTATAGTCCCTCGGCATTCCGGAGAGTCGTTGCTTCTGTTCTTTCACACTGGTTCATCGCGACTTGCGAGCTTCCTTTTTACTCCTTCCTTCGTGGCATGCAACAAAGGCGACTGAAGAAAAAAAAGCGGTATCTTGTCTAGGAATTCTTGAACGGCACCCTCTTTTTGCTGTCCGTAGCGAGGCACAAGTGCCACACCATCTCAAGAAAAGGCTCCTTTTTTTTTTTTCTTTTTCTAATTATATTACCCAAGCATGCACAGAACAAGCCTGCTTTTCTGTGCGACGCAGTTTTGCCGCGATACACGCACGCTTGGTCGTTTCGATAAAAGCAAATAAGTTGCTCGTGACGTCGTTAAGCCAATTCGTGAGTCACGAACATAAATAGAGGCTGCGCTAGTTTTCGTCACGGTCAACGCGTTCACTTTTCAAGAATTCCAGTCCAAGCGAGTGCGCACCAGATCGCCGATGGCGCAACTCTGCGGCAACTCGACGCAACAGTCAAGTTGCGCAATCGGTGTTTTTCTAGGCGCGGCGTCCAAGCACCACCGAAGGCAGCCTGCAATTGCGACAAGTGCGGAGCAACTACCGAAAATCATACCGCCAGTTCTGATACGCCGCCGGGGACGAATACGGACGACCGAGCTCCGGGGATGTTGAAGCCCTGTTCCGGTTTTTTTTTTAGCCAATGAATAAAGAAACTCGCGTATAGTCGTTGTCACACCAAGAAAAGAGGAAGTTTTACGTATTATTGATGCGCCAGCGAAATAGTTCTTACAAGATTGGATTGTTGGAGGAAGAAATGGTGCTTTTGGGGATTGAAACATGCAATTCCTGATAAGGTACCAGAAGGCTAATCTAAGATGCCACATACATAAATCTTGATTCAACATATCAAAAAAGAAAAAATTAAAAACCTAAAAAAAAAAAAAAAAAAATTTTTTTTTTTTTTTTGATGCGAAAGCATTATTTTGTGGAGCAGAGCCGGCGGCGTCAGTAACAGCAAAAACATGCGAAAGAAATTCGTATTCTCCCATTGGCTGAGCAAAACGGCTCCTAGACGGCCATTGGCGGCCGCTTCACGAGAGAGCGCGCTCGGCTGCCGCTCTCGTGGCAAGCACTGCCGGAGTGGGGGCGATGCGGTAGGGTGGGCTGCGGATGCTTCTGCTTACCTCGGCGCCGAGGAACATGGCGGCGCCTGACGCATCTGTATCGTCGGCCGCCGCAACCTCCGAGCGTGGCCGTCCACGCCTGCACACCGCAGACGAACTTATGGTGAATTCCGCTCGCAGATCTCGAGCGCTCCAAAAGCGTTCCATATGGAGCGCGCATATTCCGCTCGCAGATCTGGCTCAAGTTGGTCATCTTCCGCTCGTAGATCTCTGGCAGCGCCCGCTCCACGGAGCGCCCCAAACTCCGCCGAACTTGCTCTGCGGGATTTCACAGATCTCTCCGGAAATTGACAGAGCGGCCCACGTGATTTCCGTCTAAATCGGCGGTGCGCATGCGCGGCGAGGTTGGAGAGATCGGCGGGCCGGTCGGGCCACGGTCGGGTTGTGGAGTTGGATCTGTTCGGGTGCGTCGGTTGTTTGCTCTGGATCGTGACGGCTCGAACGCTTCTACCTCGCGTAGACCAGGGATAAAAAGCCGGGATTGTGGAGGGTGTCAAATCGTAAGCGCTGACATCTGTGATAGTGAGAGGAAGAACGACAGAAAAGCCGGAGGCAGACGCAAGGTTAGGCCTATTCATTCTGCAGCCAGCGATTGTTTACCTTTTTACACTGCATTCCTTCGGCGTTTTCCCGTGAAATAAAGCAAGAAGTGGTTAGGCAACGACCGCGCAAGTGATGTTTGTTACCTCTGTGTTTATTAAAGTCGTACTAGAAATCTGAACTCTACCGCTGGCAATCGCTGTCCGTGCCCCGCCGCTTCGAGGTGGCCGAAAGGTATGTGACGGTGCCGAACGCGGACGTTTTCGTTATTTGTGACATGGGCGCCGTGGTACGTTTCGCCCGGCCTGTGTCGCGTGTTATTTCTGCAGTCAAGCAGTGGCAGTCGTCACTGGTCGTCGGAAAGATCAGCCGGCTGAGGCGTTGGTGGGCTGGTCAAGTTCAAGCAGCGGCCATTTTGTACGGCGGAGGGAGAAGGGGTGTGGAGGGGTGTAAGGGAAGTCGCTCTAAAAATGCAAGTTTATCTTCCCCTCGTCGATTCGGAGCGGCTCCCACGGAGCGGAATTTTGCCTCCCTCGTGGATTTCGGAAAGCGCTCCAGATCTACGATTGGAATTCACCATTAAATGTCCTCGGATTTTTATTATTATTATTATTATTTCGCGGTTTTTGAGGTGAATAAAAGCAGGGATGGGCAAAATACATGCAAATATGTATCAAAATACAAATACCAAATATTTCGTCCAAAATGTATTTAATTACAAATCTAATTACATTTCCAAAAAAGAGTTTAAGTAAAAAATACGAATACAACCAAATGTAAACTCCTGTTAACTGTTCGCAAAGCTTTTTCAAGCAAACCCGCGCTCGTCCCCAAGGTGTAGAAGCCTGCAATTGTGGTCTAGTCTGTAGTATCACGTGTAACGTGACGTCACACGTGAGCGTTGGGGGATGTTTGAAATTCCCGCGCGCGGTCACGTGCGTGACGTCAAACGTGGCTGACACTATCGACGCGCTAAACTTAGCAAAACATTTTCCCTCCTAAGTACAAAACGAGCGTGTTGGTAACGGTAATTAGACATGAGGAAGATACATAGAAAGGGGGGACGGACACGAAGTGTCCGTCCCCCCTTTCTTGTATTTTCCCTCCTCACTTAGCGAGAAAAATTAACCCTCGCGACGTCACACGCGACGTCATGTGTGACATCGCCAGCTGGATGCCGGGATTCTCCGGTCCCTGTCGACGCCGGATCTCCTGCGACACGCGCGCCTAAACGAAAATCTGGTTAGGCTTTACAAATGCTCGTATCTTAGATAATTGTAAATCGGTTATGCATCCCAAACCTAATTGCGTACCGCCGTTCCCGGTAGATCACGGTAACGTCGAACGTTTTTATCTGCGCGACGCGATTAGTTTTATCGCGTATAGAGGATCCAATAGACTCTTTATGAGACCCCAAAAAGCAACATTGGCGGTCGCCATTTTTTCGGCACGAAAAGTGCGACTGGGTCCGAGCCCTTGCCGAACGACACCGTAGCCCTCGTGTCCAATATGTGACACAGAGTACGTGCTCAAACAATGGCCAACTCGTATAATTGGCCAGCAGCTACGTACAAGATGGGGCGCACTTTTGAAAGCAGTCTATTGGGCAGCCCCGTTAGTCGTCCAACTGCATCAAAATGTAATGCGTCTCCCCTTACTTTTCCTCTCTTCGCTTTCCGACGGGTAATCTGCGGAAGCGTAAGAAAGGCCGGCCACAGGTGCGCCGAGCACGTCGCCCCATGTCCGGCTGAGCCGGGTTCGCGTGGAGGAAAAAAGTAATCGCAGTTTTCTCCAGGAAAAAGAAAGAAGCGCCTCGGAGGATTCGGATTCCATTCCGCGCGCCCGCACGTTTCAATTTGGACAGGCTTTGTGTTCGGACGAGTAAACATCGTCGGGATTTCGCGCTGCGGCCTCAATACGGACCTAACCGTCCGCGCGAGCCGTGGGCAAGCACTACGCCGACCAGCCGGCCGAGCGAGACCGGCACGAGGGAGCGCGTTCTCAAAAGAGTAAACATCGGACAGACAGGCGGTGTTATCGAGTATGTACGAAAGGAACGAGACTGACCGTATTGGTGACGTGCTCGATCGAAAGTGTCGCTCTGGTCGACCTTTCACGATTGTTCTAATACTGCCTATGACATCAGCAAACATTTCTTATCGACTGAAATAAGAGTATTGGAAGAACTTTAATTTTGACGGTGTCGGCAGTGTTGGTTTTAGAACGCAGTGATTTCAGGCTTCCACCGTGCTAATTACAAACACCATCAAACTTGCTGTTCGCAAGGTAATGACGTCACGAGAGGGAACCATAGGAGGGCGCCACCAAAGCATCTGACCGCTAATAGGTTGCGGAAATATTTCGTGTTTATTTTCGGGCGGCTCGTATGCGCTAAGGGGCATACTTATAATTCGGGTTTTGTGGAGATTTAGACAGATGTAGTTGGGCAGCCATTTCGAAGTTGCGACGAGTCACTCGCTGTAGATGAGCAATTTGGCCTGTGCGGTACAACCGCTAGCCTGGGGTCTTTAACCTGCATCACGCAGTAGTCATACCCGACCGCACGCCGGTACGATGCTCATCCAGATCGAAATGGGCAGGGGTGGGGATTGAACCCAGGACTCCTGTGTTCTGCAGCGCGAGCTTTCGCTCCACGTGCTTTGAGCTGGTGTGCGCTAGTCCACTCGGCCACCGATACCCAACTAAAGTTCCCACGGTGCATTGCGGCAGCGGCGCCGTAGTCAAACTGACCGGTGAGTTCGGTCTATCGTAATACCTCCAATGTTATTTTTAGCCCAGATGAACATCTGATAGGACGTCATAGTTTGATTCTGAAAGGCTTCACTGTTTCCCTACTCAGTCACAAGCACTCTTCCGATGGGATGCAGCACATTCCACTCAGCGGAAATGCCGTAATCGTTGCAACTGAACAGAGCCGGTGAAACATTAGGATGAGTAAACAGAAACATTAGTATGAGTGAACACGAAACAGCTATCGTCCTTGTTAAGAAAATTGAATGATAAGAACCGTAGAATGACTTGCCTGTGCCGATTGACTTGCTTCATGACGAAACCTATTAAACTACTTTCTCAAACAGATTCCCGATCGCACTAGTCAGGGGTAAGGTCACTCGAAACAATACCCCTCGTTTTTCTGTCCCTTGTTACAGTCGGTGCTTTCTTTTCAAAGCCATTTCACCTTACGATGTTACGCGGCACTGTAGCCAATCCAGTGCCGCGTTAGTGGTACGTGACCTTCGAGAGGGGATCGGCTGATGTGTATACGTGCACAACGCCGCATTGGCTGGGATGGTTCGTAGCGTCCACTGCCTTCGGTGGTAGGGTGAAACGGAGTAATGTGGGGATCTCACTCTATCGTCATCCCGTCTCCTGAACAAAAGTCCCTGTCAGGAGATGCCGACGCCGATTAGGCATCAAGTTTGGGAGTGAAAGGAACTGACATCGGGTACAAAGGGTGCAACGAGTTCGCTATGTATTGGCGGCACGTACAACTATCACACGATAACCACCGTTGTTTGCACAGCAGCCGAAAAGACGGACGAGTGGAAGCGGCCGTGGCAGACCTCGGCGCTTCTTTAGCTGTAAACGGTGACTGTATACGCGAGGCAATTGCGAGGCAAGAATGCGCATGCACAGACCCCTTTGCGCAAAATCACATTCCCGACCAGGAATTCCCTCGCGTGCGCGCAGAGCTTGTCAGGTCTCATGTCAGGTGGCGTGTTGTGTGGCTCAGAAACGATGTCAGGTTGCGACGCGGGAGCTCAACTTAATTTTTTTTTTCTCGATTTAGACAAAAATTATTTTGATTAATCTTTCAGAAATGAAAGACAATAAACCCTTTTTCTAAAACGCTATGCTTCCTATTTTTGCTTGTACCACCTCAGGGTAGAATAGACGGCTGTTTAGGCAGCAAAACGGACTTTTGTTTTACAAATTTACAAGTTTCTTTTTGTCTGTGAAGTATTTTGTTGTACAGCTTCAAACATTTTTCATTTTTAATACATCGATAGGGCTTCCAAGAAAAAGAAAAGTTTCAATTGCCAGGCACAAAGAGATAACAAATTAAAAAAAAACATAACGAGAAAAGTGTTGACTTCGTGAATTTTGTTGTATAAAAAAATTAACACTACAAATTGTATAATCATCACAATATAGGAAGCTAAAAGCCGTTCGGATTTCATGAAACAAATTGTGAAGCGTTTCAAAGAAAATCTGACTTTTTCTTAATCTTTAATTGATGCCACGCCCACGACATTAAAAAAAAAAAAAATCGGCGGAAATATTCTAGAAAAGGTTAGGGACGTTGGGGTAAAAAGCCACGCATTTTCTTTTAAAAGTCGGAAATGGTCGAGCGAGACGTATGGGACGTTTGAGATGGAATGACCCTAATACATTCGATAATAGACAGTCTGCCCCGACACTGTCTGGTGCGTGCTGCTTCCTCGTGTGACGGTCATATTAATGCCTGCAGACATGTTGTTGTTGTTGTTGCTGTTGTTGATTTTTTATTTGCATCAAATACAGAGTACATGATACTGGAGGCTTGTGGAAAAAGCGGTCACAAGACCAGCTTGACAAAGCCACAGGCCCCCACATTGGCATTTGCAGCACTAAAAAGAAAATTATCAACATACCATACAGATTACAGCATTAGCAGAAAAAGCAAGATAAACAGAATAAAGAGAAGCAACAATGGACACACTCAAATTACGTAACAACCACGCAATTGCAGGATATCTTGAAAGGCACTATCAAGAAAAAAAAAAAAAGAAAAAAAAAAGATTACTTACATGCGCAACTAGTTTCACGTTTAATAATATTACACAGCATTTTTTACACAAGGAAAGTCGACTGGGGGCTGAAATAACGACGCAATGCTTTAAACGTGATATCTAAAAGCTCGACATTTTCGGCAGCTAATCTATTTAGTAACCTTGGCAGTTTGTTCTTCAACGTATCTTGCCCGTAGATTGTTCTGTAAGTGCTAACATTCCAAGGCTCACCATGGCCCGTAGTGTAGGCGGTAGTATTGCTTTGTAAGTTAGCTGGTCCTTTTAAAAACGATGATTTAGTTTTGACCTCTTGTTTAAAAGTTTTAGAAAGCCGATAATCGTACATTTTATGAATTGGCAATATATTATATTTTACGAACAACTCATGCGTGTGAAAGTAAGACGGAATATTTTCAACAACTCTTAGGAACCGTTTTTGTAAGACATGTATTTTATGTAGATTTGCTTGAGTTGTGGATGCCCAGACTAAGTGGGAGTAGTTAAGCCTAGATGAAAACAAACTATTATAAATTAAAATCATAATATTTCGTGGCAGAATGTGCCGATTACGATAAACAAGTCCGACTATTTGGGACAGCTTAGCGACTACGGATTCAATATGTGTATCCCACGACAAAGTTTCTTGAAAAACAACCCCTAGTACTTTAAAACTAGAAACAACCGCAATGGGTGTCGAATTTAGCATCATTGGTTGATTTAACATGACACTTTTATTTTTACTACGAAATAAGACGGCTTTAGTTTTGTTTATATTTATCTTTAAGCTATTTTGGCAAGTCCATTCGTCTAGTTTTTGTAACGTCGAATTTGCTTTATCGACTATCTCATTATATACATTTCCGGTTATAGATATGCTGGTATCATCAGCGTAAATAATCATATTAACATCTGATCCAACAGAGACGATGTCATTTACATACATATTAAAAAGAAAAGGACCCAGAATACTCCCCTGTGGTACACCGCAAGAAACAGGAAGTGGATCGGAGAAATGATCGTCTATACGGACTGTTTGTAAACGATGAAGTAGATAAGAGGTGATTAAGGATGCAGCCTTCCCTCTGAAACCATAACGTTGAAGTTTTTGAACAAGCAATGTATGATTTACATGATCAAATGCTTTAGTTAAATCTACAAAGATACCAAGAACCAATTTTCCTTCCTCGAGTGCGGTCAAGATTAGTTCTTTCTGCGCGAGCAGTGCGGACTCTGTACCGAGTCCTTTACGGAAACCAAATTGAGATTCATTTAAAAGGTTATGCTTCTGCTCAGAGTCAATAAAACGGTTTAAAATTATTCTTTCTAACGCTTTTGAAAAAATTGGAAGTATCGACACGGGGCGGTAGTTTCCCATGTCATTTTTATCGCCTTTCTTATACAACACATTTATATGGGCAACTTGCATTCTCCGAGGAAAAACAGCTTGACTAAGGCAAAAGTTAAATATATGCGTTATGTAAGGGGCAAGAAGTTCAACAGCGTGCTTAATTGGTTTTATCTGAAATCCATCAGCGTCTTTAGCCTTGCTGTTGCTTAAATTTATAATTGTATAGTGATAACTTCTTTTTCATATACAGGGTTAAGAAAAATAGAATTCGGATTTCTCACGTATCAAGCAAAGGTACTTCGCACCCGCTTGAGGCCATGGTCGCACATATTTCTCATATCCTGTCTGCGGCCATCGCCATGCCTTTTGTATGATGTGTAAGAGACCAGTGTGGATGCGGCTTAACACGCCAACCTCACTCAGAAGTTCATCTGGAGGTACAGAAGTAGTCTATTTAGACGGAATTTCGCCTGGCCTGTACTGCCGGTAAAGGTTCACATTTACCCGGATGCACTAGCTTTGCTGTACGTGCTGTCCATCTTCCTTTCGAGCGCTTATCACTCAGGCAGTCATCGGGCCGTGGATGAAACGTCTGATATTCCGTATAAGAGGGCTACTGCGCAAGCTCAGGACTTGGACAAAGATGGCAGGGCGCAAAAGCCGATTATTGGAGTGGTCTTAATAGTCGGCAGCAGTCGCGGTGGTCGTATTGACATTAAATGCGGTCAAAGGTTGATCGGAATTGTTTGGAATCGTACGGGAGTCGCTAACTGGCCCCGGTACCTGACGCGGCCTCGTCAACTCAGCGACGGCAGCCTCCGAAGAAGCGGCACGCGAGCCTGCAGGGACGGATGTCGCCGCGGTTGCCCGGGCCAACCGAGGCGTTTCCCAGCATCCCACAAAGATGGCGATGGAGAAGACGAAGCCCAAGGGGAAGAGGCGTCGATGGAGAGGGCGGAAGAGGTCGGATTTATCGAAGGCGAGAAAAAAAACGACGCCGGCGCGCTCTTTGAGCGCGCCGCGCGGCAAAGAAAGCGTCAGCGCCACCGGAATGGAGTCGTCAATCGGTGCCGGCCTCAATGGCGTCCGCGGCGTAAGAGGCAGCCGACGCGCGCGTGCGATCGGCGCGGTGCCGGGAAGGCCCCCTCCTATTTACGAGAAGGACGCGACACGGACGATAACGCTCGAGCGCTCGCCCGGCCGATCGATAGCGCCGTAGCGGAACGGGCCTCGTTCACCCTCGTTTGTAGAGCACAAAAGGCATCTGGGGCACGGGCCGAGCGGAGTCGCCTACTCGAGCCGGAGGCTGCTGCCGGCCATCGAGCCACCCTGCAGTGGCAAGGACGGACCGGCCAACAGGGGTCCCAGACTCGCGGCCCCGGGCTCGCAGCTCCGGGACCGACGTGGACGTGCGTCGGCCGTGGGAATACTGCGAGCGATATCGGATTCTTTGATTCCCGACTTGAGGAGCTGCAGCTGGAAGCAGGCGGTGTCGCTCCGGCAATTACCGGACGACAGCTGGGTTAGAGAAAGATGCCGGTACACCACGCTAGAGCGCAGGGTTGACGCCACAGAAGAGCATGCTGTCCGACTGAGCAAATTTGTGAATGTTGATATTTATAAGTGTCTAATAAAAAAAATAAAAAATAAATATGGAGCGCTCTAACAGAGTGGCCTTCAGAAACAACGACGGCAGAAAGCGGTTCGTGTGTACTCCCCGAGAATTAGAAAAGTATGCCAGTCTGGTGTGCCAATACAACAACAACAAAAAGACGACGCTCGGGAAGCTCGTGCTGCGTTCCGGTCGCCGACAGCAGAAGCAGCCACACCTGGCATGTCCCAGCTAACACATCCCGGTATGGCGCAAACCAATTATAAGGCACGAAGGTAGTAGAAACTACCAGAAACAACCAAACCAAGAAACCTCCTAACAAAGTTCACAGCCCAAGTTTCAATCACTAATGAAAGGAGAACATCAAAACGTAAAGCACACACACACTGTGTTCTTTATGTTCCGATAGCTAACATTGTACAAGCCTATGCAAAAGGATATTCGAGCGCGTGCGAAAATAAACGAACATGTTAAATGGACGCAGGTGATTTGGAACATAGTTTAACGTGAGGTGTCACTTCTCATATTCTAGCATTCTTTTTCGCCAATAGATTCAAAACGGGAAGTTGGCCATGTTTCGGGGTGCAACCATGGGTTTTGAGTCTCCAAAAAGTTTCCATATAATGCAGAACACGCTGCCATCAAGCACACGCTAATCTAGCACGACAAGTACCGCCATGCCGATTGTTACAGATACCGCTGCAGGCGACCTCGTGCACCCATGAAGCTCTCGATCAACCGAAGCACTCCCGAAGCACAACGCCCCTTCACGCTGGAATAAAAGCAAACCCTCGACAGTGAAACAGCGATGATCGCAGTATCCAAGCCATAAATCACCCTTCTCCACCGCAATCGACCGCGCCGCAGGCCGTTCTGAGCGCGCATCACGACGGCCCAATACGAGAACAAACTCGCAGTTTCATAACCGATCCCCGTAACGACAGCGTCCCACGCCGCTTCCTCCTCCGGCACTCGTTTGCTTCAATCACACCTGATGGGTCAGGGGACTCTTCCCTCCGTCCCCTTTTTACAGCCCGTACCCAGGATCGGGAATGGGCCACGCATTCCGCGCGGGGACGAGACATACGAGACGCCGTGTCGTAATGGGAGGGAGGCTCTCAGAGCGCGCCAGAAGATGCGCGTTGATTGCGGACGTTCCCGTAGCCCACACGAACCTAAAGATGGACCGGTGCAGGTGCACGCTCGGCGCAAACTGATGTGTGTATTCCCGGCGTACACCCTCTGCTACCGTTTTATTTGTACGGCCGGCTACGCTCGGTTTCACCTTACGATGGACCGCGGAGGACTCTACGAACACTCTAAGCCAATCCAATGCTGCGTGAGAGCCACGTGACCAACGGGTGCTGCGCGGTAACTTGAGACGTTCACAGAGCTGGATTGCCTGGGGTGGGCTCGTAACTTCCACCGCAGTCCATCCGAAACGGAGTACAGGGCTCGCGGTATAGATTCGTTCGCGTCGCCGAAGAATGCGAATTCGAGACCCCCGATTGGCTGCTCGGAAGGGTTGCAGAGCCGACGTCGCGGTCCGGGCCCGTTAGCGTGACGGAGCTTGCCCAACAGCGGCGTCTTCTCCGGCAACCAGGACGAGCCGAGCCCGAGCAGGCGTAATCGGAGGTGAAGGCGGCAGCTGCGCCCGAGCACAGCGCCGGCTCGCATAAGCGCATCGTGCAGCCGCTGCGCGAGGATGCCCAAGACGGACGGTAATCATATAAGTGCGGCTCTAAGGGCCCCCGGCCCCATCATCGTCAAGTAAATCGAGGAGCACGTCGAGGGCTCGGAATGAAATCCGAGCGCGGCCTGCTAAGTGCTGGGGACTCGACGAGCGATACAGCATCTGTGCGGCGGATACAGGGTTGGCCGCAGGGCGCAGCGCCGCGGGCTGCTACCTGGATTACGAGACAACTAAATAAAACAGTAAACAAAAAAAAAAAAAAAAATTTTTTTTGAGTGAATTAGGTACAATGTTTTGCTCAGACTTGCAGACTTGCAGTGATATATGTATAGTACATTTCCAATGCTTCAAACAGTTCTTCCTATTCGTGTGCTGAGATTCTAGAACAAAAATGAATATATATATATATATATATATATATATATATACACTGTAAACGACTAAATTTTCGCGAGGACCTAATTTTCACGAATTTCGCGAAAGATGCGTCCCGCGAACAATTCGGGCAATATGTGAACGCTACGGAAATTACGCTCGATTCGCGAAAATTAGAACCCGCGAATAATTTCAAACTTTCAGCTTCGGCCCGATTCGCGAAAATCTGAGCCCGCGAAAAATTAGTCCTTTACAGTATATATATATATATATATATATATATATATATATATATATATATATATATATATATATATATATATATATGCATAGTTATTTGGTACTTCGATCTTAAACATCACAATAATACCGTTCCCGCAATTTCAGCTCACCATGAAGACTCAAAGAATCCGGGTTCAATACTTGCCATTGTCCGCTTCGACCTGGATGAGCGTCGAATCGGCGCGCGGTGGGCATGCACCACTGCGTGATGACGGAAAGACCCCAGGTGGGCGGTATTCTACAACGAATACGAGACAAAACAAACCCGACTTTTGACTCGACTTTTAGTTACGCCTTCAGAAATGACAATAACGTCGGCGGTTCCTGTGAGACTTTCAGCGCGCTGTCGACGTCCTCGTCTGAGCTCTCGCAATTGGCTCCCTTTTCCGCAGCGGTGGAGAAAAAGCGGCCAAAACTGCGTCACACGATTGAGCAGCGCCGACATCGCAGCATTTGGGCCGTCACGAAATGGGATTAGTGAAATTCCCAAACTTGAACGCGGGACATAGAGACGAGATTTGTGGCCGTGTCTTTAGAAATGTCAATCATCTTATTAAAACAGCGAAAAGCCAAACCCTCTGGGCACGCAACTTCCAAAGTGGAGAGTCTTCACGTTTCCCCAGTCTTGGAAACCACTATAAGATGTACTAAATTTCGATTTGACAACCCCGTTTCGGTTATCAGACGGCTCAGCGCGGAGGACGAGGCGCAACAAGAAACCGATCGCTTCCCCAGACCTGTTTACCGTATCGTCCTGTGCCGTCTGCCCGCTTCCCCGGCCAGGCCCGCAGGCTGCGCCTCGGCTGCATCGATTACTGCAAGTTGGCGGCTGAATCCCATTCTCCGGGACCCGGGGCCCCCCGGGGGGCCCAGACCCCGGCGCGGGGGAGGCAGCCTCGGCTGCAGGGACGCCCGCATCCGGCGGGGACAATCGAAGGCCGCTTCATTTGTTACGCGCGGAACGAGCAGGGTCCCTCGGGGGACGAACGAGAAAAGGACGGCCAGGGGAAGGGACAAGTAGAATGAGTTTCCCTCAGTACACTCACCAGAAGCCCGGATTTGTATCTTTGGCGAGAGTGTGACGAAAGGCACTACATGGGGCTCAGCCAAACGCGTACAATAAAACATATATTAAAAACGCAAGAGAGAAAGAGAGAGAGAGAGAGAAAAAGAAACACAAAGAAAAATTCGAAGCAATACGGAACAAGTAGGTCCGAACGGGATGGAAGTCAAATTATAAATTTTATGATTAACTAAACTTATCGTGCATTTGGTCACCGGCTCAAGCATCTACCTCGGGACATTCACGCCCGCACTCGGTTTCAAGTAAGCGCGTAGCAGAAGCTACAAGAGCGAGCTCCGGGCTTTCGACGTTCCTGCGAAAGCACGGAGCTTGTACCCTTTTCTTCGCAAACGCCACCAGCCCTCTGTCTACGTCCTGTGACTGCGCGGAGACAGATGCTGGTAGACGCTTTTAAACGGCACTGGCTCGTGCATAATCTATCTAACGCTGCAGCGCCGCTTTATGCTCGAGGCGTGCATTACATAATTGCGTCTCACCGAAACTCTCTCGCCCCCCGCCCCCGCCCCCCCCTCCCTCCCTCTCTGTCTGAGAGAAACAGGCTTATCCCCAAATGTTCAGCCGTCAGCACCACCCTTCGGCTAAAAAAAAAAAAAAAAAAACCAACCTTCTCCCACACCAGGAAGAAAAAAAAACGTACAAACATATTTTTATTTGCGGTGCCATTCAGGTCGGCACAAGAATCAAATGGACCATTTAATGACAAAACGCGTTCACGGACGAGACACAATAAAAATCAAACTGCCCCCCCCCCCTCAAAAAAAAAAAAAAAAAAAAGCTAATAACGATAATTTTTTTTTTAGCTAATGATAGAAGTTGATCTGGAGTAGAATTCACGCCACTGTCCGCGTTAACCGAAGAACAGAACCAGCAGCACCTGTTCGGGAAACAGGAACAAGAGCTGCTACTCGACCGAGCCACTGTCCGTCGCTTTCGGGCGTTGCTCGATCGTTAATCTTTTCCAGTTGACCCCATCTCGCAAAGTGTTGAACGTGGAGAGGTCCCGGTGTTTTGTACGATTGGGCAAACACGGGGACATCTGTCGACAGATACTAGCCGTCAGATTCGCGCAATAATGAGGTATATATATGTATATAAAAGCTCGAAAGCGAGGCAGAACACGTCCCAGCACAGTGTAATAATCACCAGGATTGCGTTCGGGGAGCGGTGAAGATGATTCAGAACGCGTTAGTCGATAGTCACATCGAAATGTCGTTGGGTAACCACTCTGTGCAAATACCGTTTCGAAAGAATTTGCGCCATCTGTCGGAAAACCCGGTTCAGCCATTCTTTGGTACGGGATAATGAGCACTACTAGAGAAAATAGAAAAAAAAGAGTATTTCAATAAATTAAAAAATAAAAAAAAGTGGAACGTTCGGAGGAGCTTCATTTAGATTACCCAAGCACAATAGAACCAACATGATCTAGCTTCCCTACTCGATGAGGTGCTCATGTTTGCGTGACGACCCGCTCCCCTATTCTTGTGTCAAAACTTCGAGATTTTGGTAAACTGTTGGTTGGTGCACAAAGCGGTTACACGTGCAATAACTGCGCGGTGCTGAGGTCACTATGCAGTGCATATTATGAATTCAGACTAGGGGTCGACCTGCTCTCGCTACAAAACGCATGCAGCTACAAGGATTTTTGAAACCACGGAAGCCTCATAAGCGCCCGTCTCACAAGGAGGCTCGGGTTTGTCGAAAACGTCTTCGGGTTAAAAGAGGCCGAATCCTCACAACTGGAAAACTAATTTGGCACCGATTTCTTCCCGTCTTGACAAATGGGCCGTAGTCAGGCAGCCAGAAACGGGGTTAGCCTATTCGCTGTCACAACGCTTTTCGTTTTTTTTTTCTTTCTTAAACCTCTCGCATTATTTTTGAGTTTGAAACAAAGCAACAGCAAATGGAAAAGTTGGTGCGTGACAGCACAACAGAGAAGAAATATAATCAGCCCGAGGAAAGTCGAGAAAGGTAGAGTCTAAGAGGGAGTGACTGAGATGGATGATACGCCGTGCTCCAATGAAACTGAAATCTCGGACCGACGCAAAAAACCTCTTCGTACAAAATCCGTCTCACCCTCCCGCTTGAGATTTGAAGACACACCGGTGCTTTTCTCTCGCACTGCGTTTCGTGACCGCGCGTATAGTCATTGGCTTAAAACTGTGAACATCCGAGGATCCCGTAAAACATTTCAGGTCCGAAGAAGTACATTTCTGCACGACGCTCGCCTGCCCTCTGCTTACGCAGCCAGTTTCAGACAAAGAGGGAGAAGGCTGCGTGCTGACCGTCCGAACGCCAGCACGCTTCCCCGCAATACAAGCGCGCGCAGAGGCAAAGCCGCTTCCGCTCGACAGGGGCCCGCCAAGGCACACACGCAACTCGGACGTGAATTATTCATGGCCACAACCGACTATCCAGGCACACGACGAACGAAGCAGGTCGAAAATCCGAAGCTACCTTCCCTCTTGCGGAAAAAGAAAAGAAAAAAAAAGCACCTAAAACAGAATGCGAGTTTAAGACAAGGCCGGCTTAACACGGCTTTCGTTTCGCGGTGGTTGCCGGTTCCCAAGGAGCAGTAATGCATTTGTAATGGCAGAGCGAGGCACAGACCGCCCCGTCGGAGCTCTGGCTCGACCCTGTTCCGGGGCAAGAGCACACGCAAAGCCGACGGGGGCCGAACGGACGGCGCGATACATCTATCGCCAGAGAGACCGTTATGCAAAACCTTCGCGGGCATCAATTGAAACGAGAGCCCCGCTGCGAGGCGAAACTGGAGCGCACTAGCCTCGGGGGTTGGGAGCGGAGAAAGGAGCAGGGAACAGCCGACTTCCTCGATGGGGGCCAGCTCGGCTTTCGTTTTCACTTTTCGCCAAGTTTCCGCACCCTAAGGGATCTGGACGCGGAAGCGCGGGGGTGCCCTGAAATGGGAAAAAGGGATTCAAGTTTCCTCAGCCTGATCTATAGCGGCCGTCCAACGCGGGACTCATAATCCTACAGCCGCAATTCGGACAAGCTCCCTTTCTTTCCTCTTATCTATTCGTTTTTAGATGCGGGGGGACGATGCTCTCTTCGGGGCTGGCCGTTTGAGAACATCACCTTCGCGGAAAGTTCTTATGCGGTGTTGCGTTTCTCACAACGCTTGACAAGTCTTTGTCTAAAGACACGACTCTGGAAAACGGTGATAAAGTTTATGTGGATTGCTTCGCCAGGTGATCGTGTCCGTGCGACCTTATCCGTTCGCGCTCGTGGAGAAGGCCTCTCACATCTGTGACAATGATGACAATATTCGTAGAGCACTCCCAAAATGATGTCTGGCTCAGCATTCCACTGTCCGTCGCTATCTTCTAGACATTACTATGTGCTTCCATTGAAGATAAAGAGCTAGAAAGAAATAACCGGTACTCCGCTACGCGGTGCCTAACATTCGCAGATATGTGGAGATGCTCGATTCTACACAAAAACGTAACTTGCTACTGAAACGCGCCGTCGCGTTTCAGTAGCAAAGACTAAGCGAGCGCTTGAATGGCGTGGAAAATGGGGGGAAAGTGAAATCGACATTCTGTACAATGTTGCCAACGTTCGTTAAAAAAACGGGCAAGTGTTTGCCAGGTAGAACTAGAAGCAACACAGATATAATAACAAATACATAGTTCAGACGCATCCCCCTTGCATCACCATTTCGGGAAAAAGAAAGAAAAAACAAATTTAAGACAAAAAAAAAAGGGGCAGGGGGAGAAAAAGAGAGAGTATAGGTTCGAACGGCACGCGAAACAACGCGTACCCTTGCGCTTCAATAAACATCTCCTCCCTCAGTTCCCGGAAACTTTATTATTTTGACATTATGCGGTCATCACACACACACACACAAAAGACACGTCTACGATGTGTTTACAAAATCAACGGGAACAAAGAGAGAAAAAAAAAAAAAAAGACGAGATAACCCAAAAGTTGGAAGTTTCTGTACAGGTGGGCGGCCTCGGGCAGTTTCAGTGTTGACGGCCCGACTCGATAATTTTCCTTTGTCGTCTCTCCTTCGCTGGTGCGGTTCTCGGGACCCAGTCGCTGTTTGCCGTTGGTTCTCCCTCCCTCCCGATTTCGAAGCTCCCTCTCGGCCTCTTTGGACAGACACGCCCGGGCAAATAAAAGAGAAGCCTAATTTCTAATTAGGCCTGGCACGTCAGCCTCTTCTTTGCTCCGAGGAGAGATACCCCCGCTCTCTATTTTGTTTACCGAGTCGTCAGAGCGTGGTGAGCTGAGCGGTCTAGGCAGATGCTCTCTATCTCACTCCTCCTCCTCCTCATCGGGACATCCTTGCGAGCCACACCACAGACTCCTTTTTTTTGCTCTTCATCTTCCATCCCCCGCCCTCTGTCGCTGGTCGTCCCACCGCCTTTAATTAAACCGCCGGTTAATGAAACGCGATGGAAAAACCTACGCGCTCTCGGGTAATCTTTCGAAAAGCCGACGGTCGCCTGCGCAAAGATGCAAAAGCACCGATAAAATGGCGCAGTTCAAAAGGAGTTTCTTCTCCCTATGCCCTTTCCAGCGCCCGAAGTCTTTAAAAGGGCAACCGAAAAGACTAGCTCGTCTGTCTCGGAACTCCTATTTCTATCCAAACTTCGAAGCTCTTTGAAATGAACACGGTTTACATAGCGGAGCAGCTAAAGAAGTGAAATTAGTTTTGTGAAAACTTTTCAGACGAGCATGTAAAAATACGTACTTCCTACTATTATTTTACAAAAAAAAAAAAAAAAAACTTCAGTGTGCATTATTACTTTTCACTCCCTAAGTGGAGTTTCAACGTAACTCCAACAATCTTCGTTGGAAGTTCTCCGCATTTTTGAAGGTGTGAAAGCACTAGTAAACGATCGATGCCGGTACGCGGCCTACAACACACAAGCATATCGGCCAGTGAATGCTCCCCGTGTACAATAGGACATTTGCAAAATTCCCAGGCACCGAGGAGCATGTTGGGAGTGTACTTCAAGTGTTGCACGCGCTCAGCTTGCTTGTAGGAAAGATTCGAAATAAATAAATATCATAAGACAATGAGGAATGGACGTAGAGAGAGCTTCTTGTTTTAGAGTATTGCTATCAAAAGTTGCAAGCTCAGAGAGCAGCACGCGCAGCGCGTGTAGATATGAACCCAGCATGCTTCACAGCCCTGGGAAAGTTTGCGAGCACCCGTAACATTTCCATGCAGATCTGGGAGGATGCCGTCCACCAAATAGAGATAGTCAAGTTCGAGGTCGAAATTCGCTCCTCCCACGTGGAAGTTCTCTTAATGAAAGCTCCCCCGTCTGCGCATTGACTGGTTTGGTTATAGATTGACAAAGATGACGAATGCGAAGGTGAGGACCTGTGGCCTCGCGGCGTAGTGAGCTGTCGTCTGCCCTGCGTGGAGAGAGGTGCAAAGGGACACACAACGTGCGACGGAATGATGCGAGGATGACCAGCAACTGGTGAGGTGAGGATGGCTTGGCGAAGCTTGCAAGGCCACTGTACCTTTCGACTCATAGTGATGAGTGGAAACATTGGGATGGCACAGAAAGTAAGCGCCATTCGCACTTTTTCTATAGAAAACAGTCAGGCCATTTAGAATTTGCTCTTTTTTATTTTTTAGCTTTGCAAGTGAAAACGGTTTTGCACGTGAAACTAAGATGAAACGCGCTGGAATCTTATCCCCCAAAACTTTCACACTTAAAAAAAAAACGCGTTGTGCCGTTTAGTTTTGGAAGTCTTCCACAGCCTAACACGAATCGAATTTATCCCCGACGTTATTTACACTTGGCCTCGGGCGACGATCGCGCAAATGCATTCACTACTCAAATCGATTTCAAAAGCCGGCGCTTACATTTAGGGTCTCGTTTTAAAAGGCGCGCCCGCTTTTCGGAACTCCTCAATCCATAAAAGCACTCGGGGAGCCTCGGCGTTTTCGAGGGTCCTCGCTCGACGCCGCTGCGCGTACGGTTTTTGGGGCTCCGAATCAGAGCCGGTGGCGGACAAACAGGGCTTGGCAGTCACGCCGCCGGGCCCCCAGAGACTGATCGCGAGACCGATTGACGGAGACGTCCGGTCCGTGCCGCTCACGGGGGCGCGCTTTCGAGTGCACGTCCATTTGTCAAAACGATCTGTCAGGGAAAAGAGCGACTCTCGCTGACGCCATCGCTCCAGGGAAATAACCGACTCGGTCGATGACGCATGGGGCTCCACGCTGCGTCAGTGATTTGGATATGCCGCCCGCGTTGCTGCAACCCAAAACGACACTTCCGTCCCAGTGGTGACCTTCTCAACCGTAAGTGCAGCGGCGAACGCCACCATTTATAACCACGAAAAAAAAAAAAGAAAAAAATGCTGAAAACAGAATAGTTTGGCAAGCTTTCGTATTTCTTTCTTTCTTTCTTTTTAATCTCATGTCTAGCGAACCCGGGTTGAAAATATGCCAAGCAGAGTTCAGCGTGTAGACGACTGTTAAGGACAGACGACTACGTAGCAGATGCGCTATGGCATTGCCAAATACAATTGATGATTTCGAGCTTACAACAGCAGACATATTAGGTAATTACATCTTAATGAATGACCTCCTCTGGACCCCATTAATATACTGCTGTCTGCGTCGTCAAGCCGACGACATGTGCCAATGCCTCGTTACAAGCAACTCATTAGCCCCATAATGCCGCAGCAGCGATTAAGGTAACTTCGGCGCGAAGTCACCTAGAAACTCTCGTCCATTTACGACTGAAACGAGGCAGACATTCAGCGATGCCGGAATAATATTCGGCCTCTGCCTAGGTCAACGCGGCCACCTGCAGTGCGTTCTCGTGCTATCACCACACGCAGTCACCAGCACATCTACGCCCACATGCACACACTACCACATGTCTTAGAATATGTAGACTTTTTTCTGTGTACTTTACTTTTAGAGCGCAGCTCTTAGGGGCCCGTTTCCGGCTTGAGCGGCGTCGGCGTCGCCGTTGGCGTCGCCGTCGGCGTAACCGCGAGGTCACGTGACCCCCCGAGGTCACGTGACCCACCCAGGTCACGTGACACCCCTAGGTCACGTGACCCCCGAGGTCACGTGACCCCAGAAGTCACGTGACCCCCTTAGGTCACGTGACCCCCAGAAGTCACGTGACCGCCTTAAGGTCACGTGACCCCCTGAAGTCACGTGAATTCTGGGGATCATGTGATCCCCTAAGGTCATGTGACCCTTCAGGTCACGTGACCCCCGAGGTCACGTGACCCCCAGAAGTCACGTGACCGCCTTGAGGTCACGTGACCCCCTAAGGTCACGTGACCCCCTGAAGTCACGTGACTTCTGGGGATCACGTGACCCCTAAGGTCATGTGACCCTTCAGGTCACGTGACCCCCCATTTCACGTGACCCCCTGAAGTCACGTGACCCCCTTGAGGTCACGTGACCTCAAGGAGTCACCTATCCCTCAGTACGCTTCCATCTTCCTCCTCAAGAGCTGCGCTTTAACCGGCGTTACAGGGAATTGTAAACGGCTTTCATTTTTTTTGTACGGTGTTAGTGTTTGATGAGCGCGAAAGCGTATGTGTGTGTGTGCGCACGTGTTTCTCTTGCGATGCACCACCGAGAAGGCACGGTGCTGTTGGTGGGCATCGATAGCTAAACATAAACATCTCGGCGCCTCGGGCAATCAACGCCCCGTCTAGGCGTTCCGGGGTGTCCACAACAACGTCGACGGACATTCCTGCCGCGGCTGCAGGAACCACGCATACAGCCACTCCCCTCCCCGTAAACGGGCGGTCAGGCGGTGCCGCGCCGACAACTCGGTGGGCGGTCGAGCGGTCGACGGTGCAAACTGCCGCTCCGGCGCAGGAAGGGCGTCAGCCGGGGTCACGCACGTGCTGCCGGGGCCGACGCGGTCCGGCCCGATCGGCGGCCGCTCGTCCCCGGCGACACCGACTGCGCCTCCTAATGACGACGACTACGCCGGCACGTGCGCGCTGCTCCCGGCGGAGCGTCGAGAGGGGCACCCTATCGGCCGGCTTTAGTTCACCTTACCATGGACCGCGAGGGACGCTACGAACCACCTAAAGCCGCGCATCAGACTCCCAATACATTACACAAAAGACAGTCCGTCGACGCTGTCTGAGGCGCTTCTTCCTTGTATTGAGGCCCCGTCACACTTGTCATACAAAAACTGCCTGCAGACATGTTAAAAACATACCTGTGAATGGAGTAAACATGCTACGGGAGTGGCATATATCGACTCGCGGGCGTATGATCAGGTGATAAGTTCGGAACGTACGATTGGCCACGGGATGACTCGGAGCGTCCACAACGGTCCATCGAAGGCGAAATGGGGAGTATAGTCGAAGCCGGGGTTGCGAGGGACGCGATTCTGTGCCACCAGACGGTCCCTCCGGCAGCGACGTTACCGCATCGGCGACGCTAATTGCCGCCGTCCATTAACGCGGATCAGCGCTGACTGCGCGCGACGGTCGTCGGATTCGAGCGCGAGACGGCGCGACAAACAGGCGCCCTGACAGCGGGTTTGTGCGAGGTGCTTACAAAATTTTATCGGGTACGCTTACCATCACGCACAATCCAGAAGTACTCAAAGTTTGAAGACAAAGTTAGCGAATGGACGAGCTGGTTTAAGGTCACGCACAATTTTAATCGGAGACGGCGGACGACAAAGACGATAGCGTCTCGAACGCAGCTGACTAAATGTTATTGACACACCTGGTCATATTCGCCACCCTCCGCCGATACACCTTTCACCGATTTTGCGCGCATTCCTGCGGTATGGCCTAGAAAGGAGAGCGAATTGGGCGATTGCTAAGGCTCGGCGTTTTGTTTTGCACCGATAATTTATGGAACCTTAGAAGCTCATTTGCTTTGATTACCAGTTTTCTCGCAACGGATTCGCTTCTCCCCTTTCACGTGGGCCAAACGTTTAAGAAACTCGAGGGTCTTCACGTGTCAAATCAAGCAGGGCCATCGCAAATGAGCTAGGGACGGGTGGGATTATCTAGACCTCCTGTGGATACCAGGAGCACGTAAGCGGAGAGAAGTTGGTTGCAATGGTAGTTGACTTCCCCCGAACACCGTTTGGTTTGTTGAGTGTTTGTGAAAGATGAAAATGCCTGTAAAAAAATTAAGAAAAAAAAATGGGAAAGGAGAAAAGGAAGCAGAAACTGAGGGGGTGGTAGAGATGCCCAAAGAACAGATACGGCACGTTCTTTTCCTGTTTTATAATTAGTTATTTATTTTAAAAAAATCTTTTTAAGTCAAGAACGTTGGGAAACTAATTTATCGAGAAATGACGCTGGAAGGGTAGATATATCGAACGCAGCAAACAGACCAGTATACCGTTCAGAAGAAAGTACAACATGCAAAGCTCTCTGTATCTATAAGGTCGTTTTCATTTTTCCTTTTCAAAGCAACCTGCTTTTAAATCCTCACTATAAAATACCATCACGGCTCGAGAGAAAGCTCGACACAAAAACCTCGTAACAAAAATAAAAACAAAATTTAGCAACATCAACGACGCCAACGCCAGAGAAAGTGGTGCGCCCAGCGATCCCCACTCGAATCCCACGGCGGCGCTTCTCCCAGCGTGAGCCCCTCCAAAAAAAGCACGCCGAAGACTTTTCGCACGCAGGAAAGGACGCAAGTGCTGGCTGCGCCCGACTCTCGACTGAAACATTAAGAAGGCGCTGTCACCGCCCTCTCAAGACAAACAACGAGGGCAACGTGCGCGCCGCACCGTCCACCGAAAGCGAGGCGCACACGGCGCGGAACCGTAGAACAAAAGACGGAACGCGTGGGGGCCAACAGAGAAAGCGTCCGAGCGGAACCGAAACCCGTCCAGGCACTGAGTGCTTTTCGCTGCTACACCTCTCCCGGCGCGCCGAGATCTCTCCGGCGGTCCCTCCTTTCCGAATCAAAGAAGAAAAGAGTTTCCCGCCTTTGCTCTCAACTGGGCCCGCCCTTTTGTAAGGCAGAGAAATAAAGTTGCACGAAACCTGCCTAATAGGGGGACGGCTAACTGCGCGGCCGAGGGGACGATTCCCCTTCCCCGCCGCATCGCTCTTTTTCCTCTCACGCACACTCGAAGGATCCACGTCCGAGGCATCATCATTATTAAACAGCGAGAAAATGTTCCGGTGTTCGCCGTACTCGCTTCTTCCTTCGGTTACTTACCGTTGAGCTGCGTCGTTGGTCGAGTTCCGAAGTGAGCCCGAGAAAAACTCGTTCGAGGCTGACTGTGCGAAGCGCTGGGACTGGTGGGAGTCTAGAGTCCTGACCTGTACCGGACTCGAACCACTTTTCTTTTATGTTGCACATTTTTTTCGAGGTTTTTGTTGTTGTTTTTAAGATAAATTGTCGTGCAAGTTGGGTGAGTAATACCCCGATCAGACGGGCTAATTTAGCGTACTTCGACGAAGTGCACTTCGCCTTTACTGCCATTGGTGTAGCGTGACACACGGCTTCTTCCTGAAGAAAGAACACGTTTGGCTTCCAAGTGAGTTTGCTTCTCCTTTAAATTGGCTCGTGATGATCGATGAGAATCATCCGATTGGCGTAAATATTGTCAATTAAAGTAACGTTGTCTCGCAACGTGTCTCCACTAAAAAAAAAGACTAAACATTGGTGAGAAATTCATGCCTTTAACATTTTTCCTGTCTAATGGTACCTTGAATGGCAAAAGAAAGAATAAAACGAACTCCGGACAAGGGACAACGAACATTTCGTTGTCCCCTGTCCGGAGTTTGTTTTATTCTTTCCGTTGCCAGTCATTATTACCAACACGCTCTTCGGTTAATGTGAATAGTACCTTACCCATCATTTTTGTCATCGTTTCCGAGTCATAGTAATTTATCCTGGGTGGCACCGAAACACTTGAAGTGACATTCGGCGAGCTGAAATGCACTCGGTTGAGGTGCACTAAATTAGCCCGTCTGATAGGGGTATTAGCCACACTTACTAGCCTCTTCGGTCATTCGGTAAAGCACTGGAGCTCAAGCATCGTTACGATTTTAATACCTTTTGCTGAATCGTATGTCGTGTACTTATCGAGACGCTTCAAGAGGACCGGAAAGAGAGGGGAATGTTTAGGCATCTTCATCTTCTATCTCTTTCATTGTAAAGACTAGAGATAAGAGCGTACAAAAGGCAGACTGTCAAAATGCTTAAAAAAAAGAGTCTACAATACGAAATGCTCTATGAATACGTCGTCTCAATGCCGGCTTCCTCTCACTGCAGCCAAACATCCACCCGGCTGTCACGCGCTACCATAGACGCCGTGTCATTTCTTCCGCGAGCGATACATGACATACGCCCATGCGTCCATTAGTTATTTCTCGACGTACGGCAGCCTCGCGGATGAAATCGGCGGAATGTCAAGAAGTGTTTCCGACTAGAACAATGGGCCGAAGAAACAAATCCGCGGGCGTTAACAGGCCAACGCCAAGAGGATTCATCGTTCACACGACTCGTGAAGGTCTTTCCAGATGATCCTACGGCCTGCCAGGGACGAGGCTGCGGGCAAGTCCACTCAGAAACCCTGACCTGCAAGCTTGTGAGCTTCCAATTAACAATGCAGCTAAAATGTCGGGTTCAGCCCGATGCATAGGAGTCGACTGCGGAAGTCCGTCGGTCTTCACCCCCTTCACCCTTCACCACCCTAGGGGAAATTTAAAACGTTTTGGCAATGGCCTGAGGGACATGTCTACGGTTATCGGTAGGATGTGTGGATCGCGCATGATGGCATCCCGCCCGGCATGATCGTTGTACCCTTCGCAGTTTTATGAAAAAGAAAAAAGCAACAGTGGGGCGCATTGGTGCGATCCGAGGGTACGCTAGGACCAGAATAGCAGAGAAACTGAAGGCAGAAAGGCCAGCTGTATGAACCGTTAAAAGGATACAAAATATACTCGCTCTCACCGAGAGAACAGTAGTACAGTAGTTCGGCTTTTTGGAAGCGTTACTAATGTCGCCTTATAAGTGGTAATCACACGGGGTAGACTTGTGCTCAGGGATGTGCGTAACGTCGACAGCGGACGCAATATCCTCCTCAGCGTCTCGGTTCACTCCGACGAGGTGCCGGGGGAGGTATGTTAGCGTTTGCCGTTCGATTGAGCGGTTTCCACACCTGGCATTACCGCAGTCGAGTTTAGCGAGCTGTACATTTGGCTCAAAACAGTTAAACGACAAAATGTTATTGAGAACAAACCGATCCGCCGCCAAACCAGGATTGTTTGTACCGCCCGAGCATCCCTACTTCCGCCGCCCGTCTCACTTCATGGCTCCGCATCGCAGAAGTCTGACGTTTTCGTTCCGTGATGCGCACGCCGAAGAGAAATCCCCGGTATTTATTCCTGACGTGAAAACCACTTTATGTCACGAATTAACGTATTTGTAGGTGAATTTAAGGTCAGTTCTTAGTTCCTTCATCAAACCGTAGATGTTTCACACGCGAAAATCATCGTTTTATTTTTTTTTATACTTCCGCCAACCCATTCTTGTAGAAACTACTTCCTGCAGAGTATAAAAATGTGCAAAACTATCGTTGTTTTTGCTTTTCTTTTTTTTATGACAAGGATTTTTGTTTTTGTTTACAAAGAAAACAAAAATTGGTTGTTTGCTGTGGTGGTTTGGATAATTCAACAGTTCATTCGGCCGCTGTTTATCGGGATTCAACAGAAAAGCGAGACCACCGCTTGCGAAGCCGCGGTTTCCTCAAGGCAGCACACGAAAAGACGCACGGACACAGAGACGGTCGGAGAGCCAATTGAGGGGCAGTACAAGCCACTCGCTAAAACGAAGAAAACTAAATTGGCTGTCGCATCGCTATGGGCTCAGCAAAGGACGGCGTCTGCACTCCTCCAAAAACAAAAATCGAGAGAAAAAAAAAAAAAAAAGGCTACTGACAGTTCCCCGACCACAAAAACCGAAAGAACGAGAGAAAGGGTTCCACCCTTTCCCCCCAAGAGAGTTGGGCAGCAACAAAGAAAAACTGATTGGTCCGTTCCAAAACTGCCGCCCGCCTTTACTTGACACGGGAACACAGACTTCGACTTTAGAAAATTAGTGTGGTAAGCTCTTCACGTCGCCCGTGTCCCCCCTTTTGAGGTGGGCGGTCCTTCCATGCTCGCAGACAAAGAGCACGTCACACGAATAAGGCCCACCAAAAGAAAGGCCTGGCTCTAAACAACCGCCGTCCCTCGAGTTTTCTTACAAATACTTTTTTTATTTACTTTTTTTTTTTATTTGGTACTACCACACAAAGCCCAACACCAATCTTTTTAGGGGCGTCGTTCTTGTTTTTACCCGGCCTTCAAAAACAGCAGCATACGCCGACAAATAAATAATAATAATAATAATAATCGAAGACGGTGACAGAAAAGAGAGGTGAGGATGGAAAACACAAAAATTTAAGAACGCGAAAAAGAAAAAAAAGAAACGTAGGCATGGGGCAGCGCCGATTCGTCAAAAAGTGGTAAAAATCTGCGTCCAGTGGCTGGCGCGGAAAGCAGCGAGCGAGCGCGCCCGCCTGCAAGCAGACGGGCGTTTCCTTTCCAATCGGCACCCAACCGAAAAAGGCCCCCGAGAAGGGAATTTGCATCGGACGAATTTTGCCCGAGCTCCTTACCGTACGCCGCACGAGAACGCCAAACACGTCTACTCGTTTTTTGTTCTTATTTATTTAAATTTTAAACGCAAGCTGTTAAAAAAAAGATAATAATAAACCAGAAAGGTACGCAAGGGTAGTTTCATTGAAATTCTCGGACGTCATCAAACCAAACGGTCGAACTTTCTTTACAAAAACAACCTGTGTGCGAACAACTAACCTAAAAAAATAGTAATAACAAAACCGGAAAAAAAGAAGAGGGTTACTTCGTTCAACGATGCCGGAGCTGAAATTCAAATGCGTCTAAGCAAATACAGGAGACTAAAACGTTTGAGGCAAAAGCGGGAAAAAAAAAAAAAAGAAAAAAAAAAAAGGGACGAAGGAAGAAAGCTCGGGAGCAAAGAAAAACTCCGTTTTCCGCTTGTTCCGTCCTGCCGCACGCTCACCGGACGGCGGCGAAGAACAGAGCGTGTTTGATATTCGGCCCCGCGGGAACCCCGCACTTGGAGAAGAAAAGAAGGCTTCATAAAGAAACGGGACAAGGTTCGCCGCTAGCACATACGCGTCCTATGTGCAAACAGAAAAAAAAAAAAAGAGGAGTGCGGACACATTGTACATTTCATACCTATGCCAGCGCCTACCGCTACTTTCGACGATTGAAGAAAAAAAAAAAAAAAACGAATGCGGGACTGAAGTGGCAGTAATGCCATTAGTTGGTCAATTAGATTCACGCCATTCAATTGCGCGTTTCAGACGTTTGTTAAGAAAGGAATCGCATTTGCGCGAGGGATAATATAATGACGCTACGAGTGACAGTAAAGAACGAACGAATTTCAAATCTGACGGGAAGAATATTGCGACGGCAAAAAGCATACTCTAATGAAGGTACTTGTGCAAAATAAAAAAAAAAAAATTAAAGGCGATGTCACGTAGACTCTCCGATAGACATCGGACTAATGAATGATTTCCAAAAATGAATTAAAAATGTGTCCTATGTTTTTGAACTGCTGCAGTGGACATTTTTCCACATACATGAGAAACTGCGAATAGATTTCACAAAAAAATAATCAATCAATCACGTTTGAAAAGAGAGAGAGAAAAGAAAATTGCAATTCGTGTTTCTGGAAAGGTTGGGAGCCTTAAAAACGGCGCCGGCTACTTCGTAACTTTAACGTGAAAAGATAACTATGATAACGTAAAAAAGCGACGGAATCAAAAGAAAAAAAAAGCGAAGAGAAAACGGAGGATTACCCATGTGATACACACACAGCAGCACAAACGGAAAGCGGGTGGCTATACAGTATTATAAAGCCATCAATCTCGTTTATCTTTAGATCATTTGTATCCCCGACATCATCAAAGGAAGTACCAATATGCACGACTTCACAGCAAATCCCCCCCCCCCCCCCCCAAAAAAAAAAAAAAAGTCTATCGCTATAAGGCCAAAAAAAGAAATCAAGCAGAGCCAAAAAAAAAAAAAAAAAGCTTAATTAATGTAAAGCGATTGACACCTTTCTGTGGGTCTCTCACGACGGGTTAATTAATACGCTCAAGCGCGGAAACGGCGCCGTGACCTTAGACCTTCGCCTGTTTATTGCGTTTCTATAGCCTTCGATCGCGCTACGACGGGGGCAAAACAGCTCATAAATAAAATGTCAAAAAACACACAAAAAAACAGCAACAACACCCGATTGATTTAAAACTTTAATGGCTGTTCTCACTTCAGCTGGCCTGATAACCTAATGATGCTAGAACAATATTTTTGTTTTTAGCAATCAGTGCCAAAAGTCAAATGCGCCCCACGAGTGTATGTACAAAGAGAGAAAGAGAACCGAGACTTTCATTTTGTAGTCATGATATATAACAAACCTATGTAACAGATGAGTGAAAGATTTTTAAAAATTGCAAATAAACTTTAAAAAATAAAATAAAAAAGTCTTCTCGGGAACAAACTGACAGCAACGGCGGACGTCAAAGATTGCAACATAAAAGAATACTAATTGGCTAAGTCACTAACTAATATACATTAATTTATATACTAATTAACCTTCTAATCTGTGAAAATAAACATATGGTTCAAATATGAAGCTAGCTAAGCATCTTTTGAAACCACTAAATGAAGTCATTCTAGAGAGGTATAAGGAAGCTTAAAGGGGGCAACATTCTACAACGTTCCAAATAATAAAAAAAAACGCTTAATTGGGACGCGTTTTTACATTTCGGTTTCATATCTGAGCGCATTTTTGCGCCGGTGGTCCTGCCCTCCATCGGCCGAGACGCGCGACAGACGTGCGCCGTACTTCATCCTACGAGGGAGGCGAGGCCGTGGCATCGCCCCTCTCGTACGATGCCTCCTTCGTACACGACGGAAGTTATCGCACGGAAAGTACATGGGCCGCGGGATTCATATATGCAGATTAGACGTTTACTTCCATTGAAAAAAAAAAGTGAAAGCCGTTTACAAATCCCTGTAACGCCGAATTGGAGCGCAGCTCTTGAGGAGGAGGAGTGAAGGGTACTGAGGGGAGGGTAGACCCCTCCTCCTCCCCTCATTCTTTAATATGCTCCGGGGGGGCGGTCACGTGACCTGGGGGGGTGTCACGTGACTTCGGGGAGGGGGTCACGTGACCTCGGGGGGTCACGTGACCTCAGAGGGGTCACGTGACCTGGGGGTCACGTGGGGGTCACCTTGGGGTCACGTGACCTTGAGATGACCTTGGGAGGGGTCACGTGACCTTGGGGGTCACGTGACCTTGGGGAGGAGACCACGTGACCTCGGAGGGGTCACGTGACTTGGGGGTCACGTGACCTTCAAAGGGTCACGTGGGTCTTGGGGTCACGTGACCTTGAGATGACCTTGGGAGGGGTCACGTGACCTCGAAAGGTCACGTGACCTTGGGAGTCACGTGGGGTCACGTGACCTTGAGATGACCTTGGGAGGGGTCACGTGACCTTGGGGGTCACGTGACCTTGGGATGACCTTGGTTACGCCGACGGCGACGGCGACGCCGCTCAAGCTGGGAACGGGCCCCTAAGAGCTGCGCTCTAAAAGCGTGGGCCATCGAAGTCCCGTTCTAATCGAGTCCCGGTGTCTGTATAAAATCTGGTATACAATGATCGATACTACAGAATCAATACTGCGATTCCTCACACGTGTGTTTACTTTTCCTGTCACGCTCGATTGCCGGGACACTATGAAAAACTCACCGCCGAGATTGTAAAGGCTGAGAATGTAAACATTGAGAAGGGTTCAATAAAACTTTGGTTGAGTCTAGTTGGTCTATTTATATCATTTAAGAAGTTAAAAATTGAAAGGTTAAAATATAAAAAATAAGCGAATGAAAAGACGGAGAGAGGAATAGTTGAATTTTTGTCTATCAAAAACGCAGGGGAAAAGTGCGAGCTTTTTTTTTTTTTTTCCTGTCGAATAAAGAAATGTATTTTTGCTTCATATAACACTGTGCTTCATATAACACATTACACATAACACATTTGCTTCATATAAAACATTAAAGAAATGTATTTTGCTTCATATAACACTGCCGATAGGTTATCGGTTTATGGCTTGGTTACCGGGCATGGTGAACGACAAACTGGCTGAATGAATGTTTCTTTAATAAAATATGTTGTCGTAGCGACGTTCCTCGACGTACGTGTGCTTGTTATTTCGTCCGTGTTTCAGTTCGCGCTTTTCAACTTCTTAAATGATCGGGTCCCGCTCGTGTAATGGCGTGAACGGAAACTGGTCCCAATGTCCTATCAAAAGGAAGTTTCTCGGCTGCAATCATCACTGAGCGCATGAAACTATACTCACGAAGGCCCGCGGCGTTAATTCCCACGCCCACTACAAAGTCCGGTGCTTAAAATTCGTTCAGCACGCCGCACTGATGGCCACTTGGAGCCACCGACCTTTAAAGTCAGCTGGTCGCCCCGTTTGCACCGTGCCCGTTTCGCGGCGAAGATTATTTTCTGTATTCCGTTCAGCCCCAGCCGACTGTGCGGCCACGCGCTCGCCATATCAATCAACCTCTCCCCTATTGGCACCTGATCCCGCTCTCTGCAAGTGTCGGTATGGGGATGGAGCGTGATCACGTGGCGAAAGAATGGCGTACGACTGGTCCAACAAGCCCGTAGCTTAAGTTTTTTTTTTCTTTCTCCGAAAAGATTCTGAGCGGCACGGCGACCATACGAAGCCGACCCTGAAATACCTATAGTATACACCTTTGCAAGTGGGATCCCGGCTTAACCTCGAACCGCGCGCCAAGGTGAGGCGGACCTACTCTCCAGCCAGGACGTTCGCTGGTTGTCGTACAATGTTGCCAAGCGTTTCTCGCCGAAGCGTAAACCACTGAGCGCAGAACGAAATTTAAAAAAAAAATAATTATAAAACGTACACGCGTCGTCTTCGACAGCGAAATAGCAAGGACAGTTAAATAAAATGCCTAAAGCGGTAATAAATCGAAAATTTTCGAAAAGATCGAAAGTCTCAAGGCGCTCTCTTCAGAATGCGCCAAAAGTCGCATGGCCTTTGCATCAACGATGGCTGCGCTCGCGGCAGCTCTGGCTTCCACAACATGCAGGAACAGAGGCTGCGATCGTTATAAAGTCAGCTCCAACCCTGAAAGATGCCCCGTCCTACAATATGTGACGCTACGATTCTGTGTGGATACCTCCTCCTGCGTTCCGAGACAGTAAGTGTGCCGCTAACGTAAGCCATCGGCGATGCTGCAAACGGCACCATCTTGTCATCGCGCACCCCAGTGACGTGCCCCTGGCGCACCCCAGCATGGCGGAAACGGTACGGGGCGCCAGCATTGCTCAAAATGGCTGCGCACAGGAGCCTTTCTTGCAAACGTGTATAGGGGACGCCACAATCCCGTGCTCATAAGTGCTCGTGGTGTTTTTACACGTCTACCACCTCGCCACAGTACACCCCCCCCCCCCCACACACACACACATGCACACACACACAAAAAACGCAAACATTTTGATTTTTATGATCTATTCCCCCCTCCTCCTTCACTTACATTACTCGTGATTATATATAAAATTTAAGAAAAAGTGTACGCGATTTTTTGACATTGCATTTTCCAGCTCCTCTCAAAATGATCGTGAGTAAAACTAAATTATGGTACGAAAAGCATTTCTTAAAAGAAAAAAATATATATCAGCTCGTAATCAAGCCTCCTAAGATAGTAATAGTGAAACAAAAACTATAAATACAGCATGCTGTAGTACCTCGCTCTACATCATATCCGCATGGTTTCGCACAAATCGCGAGTGTTGACGTTACCAAAATTCTTCTCTTTCGCAGACCCCGTTTTCTCCAAATGAGCCTCAAGAGAGCGCAGCACCTGCGTCGTTGGAGCCCGTATCTTGTTTCGAAGACGTACGGCCTTTCGGAGGCTCTAAGGACTCCCGTTCAAGAGCCCGCGGCTGCGTGCGGTGCATCGAAACCTTTTCGCCGGAAACGGTTAGCATTATAGTTATCGGAACAGTCGTACCACGCATCAGCCCAGACTCCTTGATAAGAGAACGACGCAGAGGAACGCGGCAACGCAGCCGTCGGGGGAGCGTTGCTTCCTTCCAAGTCTGGCAGCTTTCTGCTGACGCTTTCGGGTAAGAGTCCCAGGTCAATTTTGTAGAAAGCTGGGGGAGGTAACTCAAAACTGCCGGCCACTTTAGTACAGCTGCAAAGCCGGCAAAGAAAAAAAAAAATAATAGTAAAGCATTTTTTTTTTCTTTTGGTCATGCGCCCAGGCGTGGATACACGAACCGCACCAACAGCGAGTACTGATGAAAACCTAAGCGGAAAGCGGCCAAAATATGGACCCGCTTTTGCATGCTTGAGAAAACGAAAGGCAAAACATTCGGAGGTTCGATGGGGAGGAACGTACTATGCGTCGTAACTCAAAGTTGAATAACATGTTTTTCAGAAAAAAAAAAATAATAATACTTAACTTTAATTAGTAACAGCTCGGGGGAAGCTTCCCCCCCCTCCCCCACACACACACACACTTTCTCTCTTTCCACTTTGGTAGAGCAAACGCTGGAGAGGAGGTCGCCTCCTCTCCAGCGTTTGCTCTACCAAAGTGGAAAGAGGTGGGAGGAGCTTCCCCCGATCTGTCAACCTGTCACCGACTATAGTCAACGTGAACAAAGATTCTCAATAGTAAACTTGGTTCATTCTACAACAACAACAAAAAAAAACTTCAGGCATTAACCACATGCCACGCAGAGATAATACTTCGACGGAGTTGTTTCTGTGGCAGGGAGGTGGTCGGTATTGATTGCTAACCACCCGTCACCACCAGCAGGCAACACTTCACAATGTTTGTAAATAGAAAAAAAGTCACGCTCTGGGGAGAAACGGAAAGGTTCCAGCGCAGAACACCGAGGGTCGGTGACAGGACTTTACTAACACGGCTTCTCAGAATCCGGGGCGCACCCACTGAAACGCGGACAAGTCTTAATTGGCTTCTCCGTATACGTGGTGTTCGCTCGATTAATGAATTCCGCAAACGACGCACCGAGCAGGGAGGGGGGCAATCGCATTAATTCGGAAGTTCCGTCGACCTTCGAAAGCTCGGCAGCATGCACACATCCATCTTTGAGGGTTCGCGAGCCAAATTAACCCGGCCGGTAAACAACTTGGCGCAGTTTCCCAAAGAGTCGGTGGCGTCGAAAATTTTGTCGGCACGGAGGAACCGCTACGCCGTTGACCGACCCAAATGCGCGAACGGCAATGACGGATCCGTCCACTACAACGTTATGATGTCGTTGGCGATGGAGGAAGCAATTCACGCTGCTGTGTGGAAAGATAACCTCATTTGGCAACAAAGCGAAAGCTGGGGACTTGTCAACTCGCGTCTCGATGCACGCTAGAAAAGAATCCGTAGATACTCAACTCATATTCGGACAGGAAGAGTGAGAAACAAGCACACATTTATGCACTGCGTGTACAGAATCGGCAAGTGATTTATCAATTATAACGCAACATCAATTATCACAAGGAATGCGTGCCTACCTTTAAAGACTCAAGAAATATTAGTGTTGTAGAAGCGCCTTTTCTGTTTCCTTGCGTTTGCGCTGGTGTATTATTCTTGTACGATATCCCGCTATGTATGCCACGGTTCATTTAAAAAAAAGAGGGTTCTTTCACAATGTACACAGACACAATCGGTCACAGAACTGGCACCTTAAGGTGCAGGGTCAAATTTTCCACGTTTCACCCCAGAGTGACAGAAGTCAGGGTTCAGTAGACCTACTTTCAGAAATTCCCACGTAAAACAAACAAAAAAGAAAGGTCAGAATCGACATTGCGGCTGGTCGCCGGGTTTCGCGGCGACAGGAAAACCCAAGGCATCTTCAACGCGATCCAGACTGCCTAGACTGCCGCCCCCCCCCCCCCCCCCGCCCCCTTTCCCCCGTATATAACACGCATCAAATCTCACGTGCCACCGTTTTAAAGACAACCTAAAAAGGCAAACGACTAAAAACACTATTAAACCGAACGCTCGCAATCACTGCACTACGCCGTCAACGGGGCAAATCCGCGGGGAGGCCTGCAACCAAAGACGCGGCCCATACTCTAGTTTTCGGTGCAGCCCACAGAAGGAGCAGCGAACGCCGGCGAGAAAGCGCACTGCCAGCTTCAAAACGGACCCGCCAGCAGCACTCGGCGCCCATAAACAATGCCCTCCCCGACACAGGGATCCATTACGTTTGGAAAGAAATGAGGAGAGAGGGGGGGCTGGGGGCATAAAAACGGGGGAAAGGCGGCTGTTTACGGTCAGCCCTGCGGTCCGCGCTAACGTCCGCCGTAGCGGGTCTCGACGCAGGGCCCCGGGGCACGTTCGTCGTCAGTCTCCTCCGGCCGCAAAAAACGCCTAGCGTAATCGGACAGCCCGCCGCCATTCACGGGCGGGACAATGCTCCGCTCCCTCCGAGCTTGTGGGGAGCACAACAAAGGGAGAATGCGCGCGCAAGGTGGCCGCCGCTCGCTCGCTCGGGGAATCCACCCGAGCGCATCATATGCGATCGTCGTGGGTCTCTCCCCTGCTTTGTTGGTCGTCCTTTACGGCTTCGCCCAGCGCCGTGGGTGGCGCCATGTTCTCTCCGACCGTTTCATACAGCTTGGATATAAGAGAGCATGCAACTCGAACCACGGAGAGCATCTGCAATTTAATGGCGGACGCCCGCCGTGGAAGTGCGCGTGCGTTGCGTTGTCGCGTGGGGAGAAGAAACGCGGGCAGAGGCGGAGACGCCTGCGGGGCTGGGCGTCGATTAGAAGTTTTAACCCGAGTAATCGCCACCCTTTAATCGATTAATCAATCGATTAATCAGTTTCGTTTATTCCCCCACATAATTGTTTATTGAAACGGCAAAGTTGCATTCCTTTGCCTTTGATAGATACGTGATAAACTTCGCAAAGCACAATTTGGGATTTGAAATCAACTCTGATGTGTAGATTAGAACAGTCAAAAGAATGCCAACGCTCGCAAATCAATACTTCAGCCGCAGAGGCAAAGATGTTCGTTGATATTCTCCGGTCATAACGAACTCCTTCGATTGGTCAGAGTAGTCTCTGCTGCGCTAAACGGAGACTCGCACGGTGTTGAAGTTGCTGGGGCACGTATAACCTTCTCCGCTTGTCTGGAGTTACAGATCTCGCCCCCTATAGTTTTAGTATATGTCAAAATTTTACTCAAAGTTTGACTTCATACAGGTGTCCTCCTCCACGTCTGCGTAAAGAAGGAGCTTAATTTTGTTTGTTTTTCAATGTTTAATTATTAAGACTAAGAAGTAAAAAAGAATAATCGCGATTAAAGCATCGAGTAATCGGTAAGTTAATCGATCATGTGCCCAGCCCCCGGGACAAAGAACGCTTTCTTCACCTGCTCGCAGCTAGTATTTGCGATCGCGGCACATAAACCACGTGACCCCTACCGAGTAGTTGAAAACACTCGGGAAATCTAGGCATTGTAGGCCATTTTCGCGAGGAGCTGCCTTGAAAACGCCGCCACGGTCCGTGACACCCGAGACGCGAGCTTGTGGCTTCCCTGCAAGAGGGGTTAGTGTGCCGGGAAGCTGACTTGCAGTCTACGCGTTTGGGTGAAGAAGGGCGGGGGGAATGCGCGATCGCGCCACACGACAAAAAGAAAGATCAGCTAATATGAGTTCGAGTCCTGAAGAATACTGCTGCAAAGAGAGTACCGTGTACCTACGCCATTGTTGCTACGAGGGGTCAGGGGGTAACTGAACGGAGCTCGGTGTTCGTTTCGGGATATTTATAAATAGAAATTATTCAGCGAAGTGGCGAGTATATCGGCAAGCGTATTAGAACGGCTGAAAAAGTTGAGTACCCGAAACGCCAGCAACCGAACCACGCATGTGCGTTTTTATGGTTATGATCATGACGCTGGCTGGCCTTTATTAAATTATTAAGCAGTAATTGGATATACCTGGAACCGATTCAAGCCACTGTGTATACACACTTCCCGAGAGACTAGCGCCGGACCCGACAGAGAAAGAGGGAAAGGAGCTGGGCCATTGTTGTGGAGGCCGACGCCAAAACGAGGGAACGGCATTGCTCGAACGAGAATGTCCGCAAACACTTTCTATGCTGACACCAAGGAACAAAGCTTCCGAAGCGGTGGTAATGAGAAAAAACAACAAAACAAAACTGTAAAATTTAATAATTTACTCTGTTTTAACGTCGCGGGGGTTGAAGAACTCTTAGTGGCGGTCTGCGCACGTGATATTCTGGTCAATGGCGCATACCAAGATAGAATAAACGAATGCAGCGTGCGCTTGCCAGACTGCCCGCTGAGTCAGGTGAGAACTTTCCCAGGCGGTTTTCAGTCTACTCACGGCTTCTTGTATAGGTCGCGGGTGCACAGTGTAATGTCTGGATTACATTTAGTTCTTACTACAAGAGCGGGGGAATATGTACCTCTGGTGGCAGCATCGCCGCCCTAGTGACCGGCTTTGTTCGTCTAGCTGACTGAACTCTATGTAGGATACTGGGAGCGCAAACTAACCACTCTATCTTTACGATACTCGATCAGAGTCACAGAAAAAAAAAATAGTTCACGTGACCTCGGTCAACTAATCCAACGTTTCTGAACAGCAGAGGAGCGTACCGTCAGCTTCCTTACTTGAGGAATCATTTCGCGTAGTTTTCAGAAATGCAAGGTCACCAGTAAACATTTCAGAAGCATGCTTATTCTATCAACGTCATATCTCAGTAGTTCAGGGAAGCTTTCTTTAAAGATCCAAATTATCGTCCACTCGCACGCATTCTTTCGTCACAGGGCACTCAACAAGCAACCGGGAGCTAGTGAAGGCAAAACCACGTGATGACCACTCGCTTTTTCGACAAAAGGCAGGATCAGAAGGTGACGCTACCCTGCTCCCCGCGGAAAGCGTACAGAGGGATAGCCTAAAAGGAAATATATTTTAGTTCAGAACGTTTTTGTGATTATTTACCAACTTTGAGTTAATATGGAAGACCATTAAACTAAGTTTTATGCCGGACCATAAATCGAAGCCAGAAGTGTCAATTTCGTTTGTAGTGGTGTCGACACAACTTCATAAAATACGAAAATCCATGTTGAGCGTCCTGATGCGAAATATTAGATTGGCAGAAACGGTCACTGGAGTCCTAAACATCGTTTCACACTACGAAATAAAATAATAATAATAATAATAATAATAATAATAATTTTTTTCGCACGAAATCAAACACATAGAATTTCTTCTGCCTCAAATAAGCACTTGCGTGCTTATGCGTGAGAACACGCAGTCAATGCGGGGAAAAAAATGCTTCGCAGACACATACACACAAACACGCGAATATGTCACCGAATATCTCTTCATAAAAAAAAAACAATTTTGACAATGGTCACGAACTTTCCTCTCTAATAATTCACAACATTTCAGCAAAACAAAAACACAAAAAATAATGGAATGCCCTCAGCTATTAACCATACAGAACATGCATTTTTATAGCTAAAGCTTCATTTTGTAATAATACACAACTTAAAACGTTGCATCAGGACTAAAGCCAAAGCTACGGGCCTGCAGGTCCAATCACGAACCAGTTAGAAACCATGTGACCTCTACGTAACACAGCGGCAAACCCTTACGCGCGTCAAACCAATGCATCGCGTGGTTTTAAAATGGAGGATCGGGATTGGATCTGCCGTTCCGTAAATTTGGTTCTAGTTCATCGTAGGCTGAGACGAAGTATACTTTTCATGCAGGTTCCCCTGACTACGGCAAGGTAATAAGCCCTGAACTGCATACATAATCAGTTTGGAAAAATGAACTACAAGAGCATTAGACGTCCCTAAGCTACGTTTCAAACTTGTAACACACGCAAACACTGAGGAACCATTATATGAAACAAAACGATTTTCCACACTATAACGAGACCGCTACTAAAGCTATGTAGATTTGCGTACAGAATTATACGGCGGAACGACCCTGAACACGCAGTCATTACCACACTGACTTGCGAGTGGCGACGCTGGACTAAAACTGTAGTCTTACTGAAAGAGAAAAGATAAGCAAACGGAACCGTGTTCAACGAAGTTGAGAACGACA